>NC_041394.2:183606923-183955179 GCF_900747795.2 Erpetoichthys calabaricus | reverse complement strand
TACATATATATACATATATATACATATACATATATACATATACATATATACATATACATATATACATATACATATATATACATATATATATATATACATATACATATATATACATATACATATACATATATATACATATACATATATATACATATACATATATATACATATATACATATACATATATACATATACATATATACATATACATATATATATATATATATATATATATATATATATACATATACATATATATATATATATATATATATATTGTCACACACGTGCGCATGGGAGGCAGCTAAAGGGCTCGAGGGAAGGAAGTTCTGAGGCATGCCAGGATGTGGCAGAGTGCACTGATTCTTTTTTTCCCTTGCCTGTAGACCATTCCCGGGAGATCTCACCTGGCTCTCATGACGTCACTTCCGGGACCAAGCCAATGGAAGAAGACCTTACCAGCTCCGGCCCCTGTGATGTCACCTCCGGGCTTGAACCAATGGCCGATGATCCTGAGCTAGACCCATACGACCTCACTTTCTGTCTTCCCCTTTAAAAGTCTAACCGTTCCCCCTATGTGTCAGTCTTGTTTTAGACTCTGTATTATGCACAGCTGTGTTCTTTATTGGAGAAACAACTTAGCAGCCAGGATACCATATTATATGGGTGGCTGCCCCAACCCTTTATCAGTGTGATGTCTCATTATTATGACACTGGCGTAGTCGGCAGGATGAAGAAGTCCCGGGAGAGAAGGGGACAGGACGTGCGACATACCCAGGTGGGAGCGTACCGGGACCGAGTTTTCAGGCGGGGAGGGTGTTCCACATTTCGGTGTGACCCGGTACAGCTCTGCCCGCAGCATGCTCCGCTAGGCAACCTAGGCAGGTTGGCGGGTGTGCAGGAGGGGCTCACAGACATGGGACTGCTTCGGAAGGGCGAGGCCGGGAGCGCTGCTTATGCTCTCTCGGAGGAGAGTGCCCGCCTCCCTGTGAAGCCAGAACCCCATTTCCCACCTTGGGGTGCCCCAGACTGGCAGGTGAGTGACCTGGAAAACTGGAGGTTCGACCCTGGGCAGCCGGCCTCACAACAAGCCTGGTCCCTATGGGCAAAGGTAAGGCAGTGGCTACGGCCACAGGAACTGAAGCCTTGGCAGGTGATAGAGAAGGTGGCCTGCTTCATATTATTACAAACGCTACCCCAGGATTTCACCCAGCCGGTCTGGGGTAGACCATATAAAAACATGATAGAGCTCATAGAGCTCGTACAAAGATGTAGGAGGGCCTCACAATCTGGGGGAGCTGAACCGTCCCTAGGTCAAGCTCAACCGGAGTGTGTCCCTAGACCTAGCCCCTCCCTGTACAACCCAGAGCTTGTGCGGACGTCCCCGGAGCGGCGGACACGCCAACCGCTTGGGAACGAAGTGGACTGCAGGTGGAGGGGGAAGAGGGCTTGGTGTGCTCTGACAAACCCGTTGACGGTCCCACACAGTGGCGTGGTGCTTGTTAACGGTTTTAAAATGACAGCTCTATTCGATACCGGCAGCAACATTTCCATTGTGGCTCGCCGTTTTGTGCTACCGCGACAGTGGTTGAAAGCTAAGGCCAGTGTAACCTGTGTCCACGGGGAAACCCGCTGGTACAGGACTGCTGCTTGTGTCATCAGCTACGGAGGATCAGTACAGAAAGTGACCGTGGCAATCCTTCCCGATCCTCCGTTCCCGGTGGTACTTGGGCATGACTGGCCTAACATTAAAAGCGGTAAGACACATACCACTCCCGGGGTTCACTTGGGCCTAGTTGTGGACGGAGATGAGCCATCTCAAGCTGCCTCCACGCCGTGTAATCAGCCGGCAGAGAGAGATGAAGCGACCGGCCTGAGTGACGTGGCAACGCCCGGGCCATCGCGTGCTGACGCATCATCCACACACGCCGCGGCGGAGCGGGTGGAAACCACGCCCCTTGAGGTCGACTCAGACCCTCTCTCCATGCTACGGTTTCAATTTAGAGAGACGCCGGTCTCTTTTAAAAGAGAGCAGTGGAATGACGATTCCCTGAAGTTTGCAAAAAATGCAGTGGTGCTAGTCAACGGCCAGCGCACTAATCAGTCCATGCCACAGGGTCTTTACTTTGTTGTAGAAAATGACCTCCTTTATCGGGTAGCAATGCATGATGGGCAGGAGAGAAGGCTGCTGCTAATCCCGCGAACGTTCCGGCGGCAGGTCTGTGAATTACCACACGCCCATCTCCTAGGTGGCCACTTGGGCACTGAAAAAACCCTGGAGCGGATTAAGCTCCGTTTCTACTGGCCGGGAATCAATGAGGAGGTTCATCGCTTTTGCACTTCCTGCCCGGTGTGTCAATTGCGACAAATTCCAAGAAGGGACCGTGTTCCTCTCGTTCCTATTCCCCTGATTGATGTTCCCTTCCATCGAATTGGGGTCGATATAATCGGACCCTTAGAGCCCTCAGCCCGAGGACACAAATACATCCTGGTCCTCGTGGATTACGCTACCAAATACCCCGAAGCTGTTCCGTTGCGCTCAGCTACCTCTAAAGCCATCGCACGGGAATTACTAGGGGTCTTTTCGCGCGTGGGTATGAGACGTTCAGGGAGACTGCCAAGTTACTGAAAATAAAGCATTTAAAGACCGCGGTGTATCATCCTCAAACCGACGGTCTAGTGGAGAGATTTAATCAGACTCTCAAGCAGATGCTACGTAAGGTGGTCAGCGAGGATGGAAGGAACTGGGATCAGCTCCTCCCCCTCGTCCTTTTTGCCTATCGGGAAGTCCCACAAGCCTCCACGGGGTTCTCCTCTTTTGAGTTACTGTTTGGGCGACAACCCCAGGGCATATTAGATATTCTAAAGGAAGGATGGGAAGAAGAGGCTCTTCCCACTACAAATATATTAGAATATATTGCGCAATTACGCGATAGATTTGGAAAGATTAGACCCCTCCTTAAAGGTCACATGGAAGCGGCCCAAGCAGCACAGGTCCGTTGTTACAACCGTGGCACGTCTCTCCGGGAGTTCCAACCGGGAGATCGAGTCATGGTTCTAGTGCCTACCTCCCACTCTAAGTTGTTTGCCCATTGGCAAGGCCCCTACGAAGTGCCTCGTCGACTATTTGGTCAGTCAACCCAATCGTCGGCTGAGGGAGCGGGTTTATCATATCAACCTGCTGAAACCGTGGAAGGACAGGGAGCCCGATCCCTCCTCCGGCCAGCACCGCTCACTCTTCGCTCACACTACTAATTTTAACTTTGGTACGGATTTAAGTCCTAGACAACGGCAGGAGCTGGAAACAGTTATCCGGACCGTTCGGGAGGTAGTCAGTGAAAACCCTGGAAGGACCTCTCTGATTGAGCACAACATAGTGACAGAGCCCGGGGTTATTGTCCGAGAACGCCCATATCGTCTTCCTGAGGCAAAAAGGGCTGAAGTGGAGCTTGAGATCAAGCGCATGCTGGATCTAGGTGTGATTGAGGAAAGTTATAGTCCCTGGTCCAGTCCCATTGTGCTAGTCGGGAAGCCTGATGGAAGTTGGAGGTTTTGCAATGACTTCCGTCGGCTTAATCAAGTCTCCCAATTTGATGCCTATCCAATGCCGCGAGTGGATGACCTCCTCGAGAGGCTTGGGCAGGCTCAATACTTGACCACACTTTACATGATTAAGGGGTACTGGCAGGTTCCTTTAACGGACTCCGCAAAGGAAAAAAAACGCGTTTAGCACCCCAAGCGGACACTGGCAGTATCGTGTCCTTCCATTTGGGTTGCACGGGGCTCCCGCAACCTTCCAGCGTCTGGTGGACAAAGTGCTCCGACCTCACAACTCATACAGTGCTGCCTACCTCGATGACGTAGTCATCTATTCCAGCACATGGAAGGAGCACGTACAGCAGGTTCGAACGGTATTGCGGGCACTTGGTGAGGCCGGGCTCCGGATTAATCCCAAGAAATGTTTCTTTGGATTAAGCGAGGCCAAATATTTAGGCTACCTGGTGGGTCGGGGTACCGTAAGGCCACAGTGCTCAAAAGTAGATGCCATTTTGAAATGGCCCCGTCCGTGAACCAAGTGGCAAGTCCAAGCCTTTCTCGGGATTCTCGGAGAGAGCGGTGCCCTTGACTGATTTAACAAAGAAGAGGGCCCCGAACATAGTGGTATGGACTGAAAAGACTGGCGCTGCATTTAGTGACTTGAAGCAGGCCCTTACGTCCGCACCCATTCTGAAAGCACCTAACTTTTCTCTGCCTTTCATCCTCCAGATGGACGCTTCGGACACAGGCCTGGGGGCCGTGCTGAGCCAAAGTGTCGATGGTGTGGAACACCCCGTCATGTTCCTGAGCCGGAAACTGTTGGACCGGGAGACCAGGTATGCAGCGGTGGAAAGGGAGGCCTTGGCGATTAAGTGGGCGATTACTCAGCTTAGGTACTACCTGTTGGGCCGGGAATTCACCCTTGTCACGGACCATGCACCCCTACAGTGGATGGCCCTACACATGGAGTCGAATCCAAGGGTCACCAGGTGGTTTCTTGACCTACAGCTGTACAAGTTTTCGCTCATCCATCGTCGGGGCCATCTCCATGCCAACGCTGATGCTCTTTCTTGGGTTCACGACCTCTCGGTTGGGTCCGCCCGACCCGATGGGTCTGGGTTAAGGGGGGGGCCTTGTCACACACGTGCGCATGGGAGGCAGCTAAAGGGCTCGAGGGAAGGAAGTTCTGAGGCATGCCAGGATGTGGCAGAGTGCACTGATTCTTTTTTTCCCTTGCCTGTAGACCATTCCCGGGAGATCTCACCTGGCTCTCATGACGTCACTCCCGGGACCGAGCCAATGGAAGAAGACCTTACCGGCTCCGGCCCCTGTGATGTCACCTCCGAGATTGAACCAATGGCCGATGATCCTGAGCCAGACCCATACAACCTCATTTCCTGTCTTCCCCTTTAAAAGTCTAACCGTTCCCCCTATGTGTCAGTCTTGTTTTAGACTCTGTATTATGTACAACTGTGTTCTTTATTGAAGAAACAACTTAGCAGCCAGGATACCATATTATACGGATGGCTGCCCCAACCCTTTATCAGTGTGATGTCTCATTATTATGACAATGAGACAATTGAGAAAGTATTCAGACTTTCTGCGCACTTTACCATGTTGTAGATTCAATTTTAAATGAAGAAATTTTCCATTTTTGGCCATCAATCTACACTCAATAACCCATAATAAAGTGAAGTTTTCAGAAAGGTTTACAAATTAATTAAAAATCACAAACTTTATCTATTAAGGGTTATTGAGTGTAGAATGAGGGGCAAAAATAGAAAACTTGCCATTTTTAAATTAAATCCACAATTCAATTATATGTGCAGAAAGTGAAGGGGTCTGAATACTATCTGAATCCATAATAATCCGTAATAGATAACAGTATATTGATTATAACCATCCAGTATCTAATGTAATTATCTAGTCCAGACTTATAGGGAGAACTGTACATCTGTAATTCTACTTTAAATTACAAACATTAAAATTGTTGAGGACTTAAATACAATGTAGCTGGGAGAAAAGCATTGATTCTTTTTACCTAGCAATTTGTGTATTATATATATATATATATATATATATATATATATATATATATATATATATATATATATATATAAACACACTATTAATTTTCCTATGTCCTAGAAGAGAATCTTCCTCTATGGAAGTCTCCATCTCCTTTTCTGAATTTTAAGAATAAAGTCAATGAATGACAGAAAAGAAATAAAAGTCAAGACTAAAGAAGTAATAATGAACATTTAACTATTCAGAAGTCAGAAGAAAATGGTAAGCATTGCTAGCCAATGACAATGGTATTTACAAGTTAGATGGGGAAAAACACAAAAAACAAACTTACAGTTCCATTGCTCCCCAGCTTAAGGCAAGATCCAAAGTCAGCTAGTCGGATATGTCCATTCATGTCAATAAGAACATTATCTGGTTTGATATCCCTGTAGAAATTAAAGACAAGAAAACTGAAACAAAGATTGTGACACAAACAAAATGCTAAAATGGCACTATAACAACATTAGGCGTTTTTGTACATACATGAAGATGGTTTTAATTGATAAAGAATGCATGTAATTTTGCAACAACGTATGCAGAATTAATTGGTATGGGAAGGCAGATATTATATGGAGATGATTCCTCACCTGTGCACATAATTTCTCTGATGCGTGGAGTGAATGGCAAGGACCATTTCTGCTATATAAAACCGAGCCATATCTTCAGGTAAACGGTCTTCAAATTTACTCAGTAAGGTCAAAAGATCCCCTCCAGCATAATAGTCCATTACAAGATACTATAAAGGTAAAAATAAAAGTTCAATACTTAATATGAGATAATTAATGCTCAATACTGGAAAAAAAGTTTCCATTTGCAAATGTGGCTTCTGATATTATGTGAATCTCAAACTCAGTACTTTAAATGTACTGCTTCCCAAATGCTTTACTTGCATATGGTTTGATATGTTATTCACAACCACTATGCTTGTAGGCCACAATTATCAACACAGTTCCTGTAGCTTTCATGTCTTTGCTTACTAAACTAAGTTTCTATCATCTAGTTTTACAGCTTTCAATCTGCACAATTCACTTTTTCCTCAATCACGATTCTGGTTGCAATATTTTAAACTTAATTTAATAAATAGAAGAAAAAACACCAGCCAGGATGCCCAAAAATTTCAGAATGTTTCAATAAAAATGCAATTTTTTTTTAAAACTCCTAAGTAAAGTGAAGCGATTTCACCTAGGAGCATTATATTATATGGTATATAGCTAATAATATGAATCTTTACCATTAATAAGCATATTAGCTAGAGAAGCAAATAACTCATTTAAAAACAAAAGATTTACACAATTCTGCAGTTAACTTTTTTAAAATATAAGAAACACAGATAGGTTGAACAGGTATAATGTATTGCTTGTTGAGTAACCTTTTCTTCATACTGTACAATATATCAACAACTATGCACAATAAAACATGTTCTTTTTCACAATATACTGGATATTCCTGCTAGTTCTTAGGTAATAAATATCTTTAATCAGATTAGCAGTATAACACTTAAGAGCACAGACAAAACAAAATTTTTAACCTCACACTTTCAAATTCTAGACAGCCACATTCACTACAGGTTTTCATTCTATTCATTCGCTTGCCAAACTCCGGGTTTGTTTTTCCAGAAATACAATTTAAAGAGACTGTTTTTTTCATGGGAATTGTTACATATGTATTATTATGTTCACTTTTACTTTAAAACTTCAGTAAAAACAATATTTGGAATTAACTTTTCTGATATACTTTTTTATGGTCTTCCACTGTTAAATTTTCATCTTCTGTTATGTATTTCTTTACCTCTGATTCGTCTATTTCTTCTGGAAGTCCAAATTGCTGCATCGTTAAATCTTCTGCTTCTAACATTTCTTTGATGATCAAAACAGCCGTTTGTTTATTCGACTTTTCGGATAATGTTCCTTTGAACATTTCCCATAATTGTAAAGCATCTACTTCACCAGTCAAAATTAAGTACAATTAGAAGTGTCTTAATTTGTCAGACATCATTTCAAACATATAGTTGTCAGATATACATAACCCAGCTGCTCGTGCTGCTTCTTGAAAATTACCGTACTTTGTTCCATCTATAGTTAGAACATCTTAATGAAATATTATTATTATTATCTTTATATGACGTTGCTCCTTTCGATTCACGTAACAACAATTTTAAATGAAACCATTTGATATCTTTTGGTGATACAATATTTAATCGAGCAACACCTTCACAATTAAATTTTTTTGGATGCCATACTTTTTTGTTTCTGCCATGTGTAATGTTGAGGAATTTGTGCATAGGTATATGCTTTTGCATTTATGTCTGTTTTATTAAGTTCAGAATCTATACTAATAAAAGGCAAAACCCTCACTGACTGACTCATCACTAATTCTCCAACTTCCCGTGTAGGTGGAAGGCTGAAATTTGGCAGGCTCATTCCTTACAGCTTACTTACAAAAGTTAGGCAGGTTTCATTTCGAAATTCAAAGCATAACGGTCATAACTGGAACCTCTTTTTTGTCCATATACTGTAATGGACTGCAGCTCGCTGGCCGTGGGAGGCGGAGTTGCGTATCGCGTCATCACGCCTCCCACATAATCACGTGAACTGACTGTGAACGCAGTACGTAGAAAACAAGGAAGAGCCCCAAAGAGCGCTGAAGAAAACATTCATTACACAATTGAGAAGGCAGCGAAACAATAAGAAGCGAGCGAGTGACGCATACAAGCATATTCATAAGTGCAGCTAAGGCGGAAACAAAGCACGGTGTAAACCATAAGTTTAAATTAAGTTTGGCAAGATTGCTTTTCTCCTGTACAACTATACGTTGCATTCTCAACAGTAAGCTTGCACGACTTGGTCATATTACAACCGGAGTGCTGAACTGACAACATGGTATACAAAGAGAACTATAACAATCATAATAAACGAACAATAAAACAGCGGGGAACCTGTGGATTAAATAAAAAGGCTGCTTCCTTGGCGAAGCAAGGAAAAAGGATGGCCTTATATGGCGTTCGTTTATAAAACAGTGGAGAAGCTGTGTAAAGACTGCTTCACAAAAAAAACCAGCAGAGCGCCTTATATGAGCAGGCAGTCAGCTAAAGAAGGGAATCAATAAATACCTATAATCGTAATAAACAAACAAAAAATAGCGGAGAATCCACGGATTACATAAAGGAAATGGGAACCTGAACAGAAAAGTGAGTCTCAAATACCTACACAATAACTATAACAATCGTAATAAACGAACAATAAAACAATACAGAACCGCTAAGCAAGGAGAAAGGACGGCCTTATATGGCATTCGTTTATAAAACAGCGGACAGACTGTGTAAAGGCAGCTTCACAAAAAAATAGATCCTTAACAAATTGTTATTGGTATATTTTCCCTCAATTTAAAAAAGTTTTCTTTTCTTCTTAATTAAAATTTAAAAGCAATACTTCACCGCTGCAAAGCACGGGAATTTGGCTATATGCAGCGAGTGTGTACGCCTGATGAGCCCAGAATTAGGGCGAAACACGTGTCACGTACTCTTTGCATTATTTGACATTAAACTATTTTCAACCATTCTATGATCTGCTTCTCACAAATGAGGGCACCGTGGCGGATGTTAGCTGACTTGCTGGCCAACCATAAGCGTTACCAACCACAAGCGTTACCTGGTAGGTAACCACCGATACAATCAGATTGTGATTCAGACTATGAATGCCGTGAATGTAATTACCCCGATCTACATGCTGTCAAATAAACGAACCATACGCCGTGGCGCAATGTTAGGGGCTTCGCCTCTAGCGCTGACGTCCGAGGTTCGATTCCCGTAAGGGAGTGCAGTGAGTGTGTACGCCTGATTAGCCAAGAATTAGCTTATTTGACAGTAAGCTATTTTCAACCATTCTATGATCTGCTTCTCACAACTGAAGGCACCGTGGCGAATGTTAGCTGACTTGCTGGCCAACCATAAGCGTTACCTGGTAGGTAACCACCCATACAATCAGATTGTGATTCAGACTACGAATGCCGTGAATATATAAGTAGATATATATATATAAGTAGATTATATATATATATATATATATATATATATATATATATACACAGTGGTGTGAAAAACTATTTGCCCCCTTCCTGATTTCTTATTCTTTTGCATGTTTGTCACACAAAATGTTTCTGATCATCAAACACATTTAACCATTAGTCAAATATAACACAAGTAAACACAAAATGCAGTTTGTAAATGGTGGTTTTTATTATTTAGGGAGAAAAAAAAATCCAAACCTACATGGCCCTGTGTGAAAAAGTAATTGCCCCCTGAACCTAATAACTGGTTGGGCCACCCTTAGCAGCAATAACTGCAATCAAGCGTTTGCGATAACTTGCAATGAGTCTTTTACAGCGCTCTGGAGGAATTTTGGCCCACTCATCTTTGCAAAATTGTTGTAATTCAGCTTTATTTGAGGGTTTTCTAGCATGAACCGCCTTTTTAAGGTCATGCCATAGCATCTCAATTGGATTCAGGTCAGGACTTTGACTAGGCCACTCCAAAGTCTTCATTTTGTTTTTCTTCAGCCATTCAGAGGTGGAGTTGCTGGTGTGTTTTGGGTCATTGTCCTGTTGCAGCACCCAAGATCGCGTCAGCTTGAGTTGACGAACAGATGGCCGGACATTCTCCTTCAGGATTTTTTGGTAGACAGTAGAATTCATGGTTCCATCTATCACAGCAAGCCTTCCAGGTCCTGAAGCAGCAAAACAACCCCAGACCATCACATTACCACCACCATATTTTACTGTTGGTATGATGTTCTTTTTCTGAAATGCTGTGTTCCTTTTACGCCAGATGTAACGGGACATTTGCCTTCCAAAAAGTTCAACTTTTGACTCATCAGTCCACAAGGTATTTTGCCAAAAGTCTTGGCAATCATTGAGATGTTTCTTAGCAAAATTGAGACGAGCCCTAATGTTCTTTTTGCTTAACAGTGGTTTGCGTCTTGGACATCTGCCATGCAGGCCGTTTTTGCCCAGTATCTTTCTTATGGTGGAGTCGTGAATACTGACCTTAATTGAGGCAAGTGAGGCCTGCAGTTCTTTAGACGTTGTCCTGGGGTCTTTTGTGACCTCTCGGATGAGTCGTCTCTGCGCTCTTGGGGTAATTTTGGTCGGCCGGCCACTCCTGGGAAGGTTCACCACTGTTCCATGTTTTTGCCATTTGTGGATAATGGCTCTCACTGTGGTTCGCTGGAGTCCCAAAGCTTTAGAAATGGCTTTATAACCTTTACCAGACTGATAGATCTCAATTACTTCTGTTCTCATTTGTTCCTGAATTTCTTTGGATCTTGGCATGATGTCTAGCTTTTGAGGTGCTTTTGGTCTACTTCTCTGTGTCAGGCAGCTCCTATTTAAGTGATTTCTTGATTGAAACAGGTGTGGCAGTAATCAGGCCTGGGGGTGGCTACGGAAATTGAACTCAGGTGTGATACACCACAGTTAGGTTATTTTTTAACAAGGGGGCAATTACTTTTTCACACAGGACCATGTAGGTTTGGATTTTTTTTCTCCCTAAATAATAAACACCATCATTTAAAAACTGCATTTTGTGTTTACTTGTGTTATATTTGACTAATGGTTAAATGTGTTTGATGATCAGAAACATTTTGTGTGACAAACATGCAAAAGAATAAGAAATCAGGAAGGGGGCAAATAGTTTTTCACACCACTGTATATATATGAATGTATAATGTATGTCTATATTTATATATATATATATATATATATATATATATATGCATATGTATATATATATATATATATGTGTATATATATATTGTGGTGGATTGCCGGCATTTTACTCTGGCCCTCACCCCCAGGCCACCAGGAGGAGCCCTCCGGACAGCATGATCGTGCCCAGAGTTCCAGCAGGGCCTCATGGACTTTGTAGTTTGTATACACAGCCCTGCTGGATACCTTGGGGGCCACCGGGAGTCGCTGTAGGGGGGCTAGTAGGCTCTTATGTGCCCTATAACCCGGGAGTACGTCATGGTCATGTGACAGGAAGGAACGACGTGCTCCCGGGGTGAAGAAAAGAACTGATTACCCTGACCCGGAAGGAATACGGACTTGTGGGTATTGGAACAGAGGCACCTCCGGGTCAGGGTGTATAAAAGGACTGTGGGAAAGCCCAGACACCGAGCTGAGCTGGGAGGTAGGGTGGCAAGTGTCTGGGCGAGGAGGAGAGAGTATTGTTTATAGTGATTATTGAGAGTATATGAGTAGTGTGGTGTGGAGAGTGCTTTGTGCACGGGAGTACAAAATAAAGAAGTATTGTACTTTTATCCAGTGTCTGGAGTGGTACCTAAGGGTTCAAGAGGTGGCTCCACGCCTCTACTGCGACAATATGTAGATATGTATATATTTATATGTATATATATATATATGTACATATGTGTGTATATATGTAGATATGTAAATTTGTATATGTATATATATGTGGATGTGTATATGTATGTGTGTATATATGTAGATATGTGTATATGTAGATATGTATATATATGTATATGTATATATATGTTTACATAACCTCTTTAACACACTACTTTTCCGCTGCGAAGCGCGGGTATTTTGCTAGTAAGCCAATAATTATGTATTTCTATTTTTCGCTACCTGTAAAGCTTCTGCTTCTTCGCCCTCTAAATTGAATCATATTCTGACCTGGTAAATGAATTGGTAATAACTCAACAGAATGACTTCGACCGTACATTGGCAATTCCATTAAATCCCACCCTCTTTCCATTGCACTGACGTACCGAGTATCTAAATGAGATCCATGAGACATGTGTTTAATGAATTTGTACCATAATTCAGGATAGGTTTCTCTGTTTGGAATTTCAGCACAGACAAAGCGATCTGCATCATCAGCAGTTAATAATTTATTTTGCAAAGTAACCAATAAATGCATACAAGGAAAACCACGTTTTTGAAATTCGATTGTGTAAATGTATGCTCTGATTTGACTGAACACCGTTTTGAGTTCATTCAATAAAAATAAGACTTTCTGATAAAACAATCTACTTACGAAAGTGGGAATATTCAGAACCGATGTAACTGGTGGCATTGTTCTCAAGAATATGCGGATTTCTGGCCATTGTGGATTGCACGTCACTGTAATAAATAAATCTGGCGGACCGATAGTTCGGGATATTGCCATTGCATCATGATATAACTGTTGCAATGCTCTTGGAGTTCTATGATATGATGATGGTAATATTACTGCTTTAGTTTTTTTGAATTTGTCTGAACTCTTGATATTTGAATTTTGATCGTGATCAATGAGACCTTGTTCCGTTCTAAGTTTTGCTTGATTAGATTTAATAAAGAAGAGACGATTAGCTTCGACTTTTACATACGCATTAATAATGTAACTGAGCAGTTAGATGACCGTGGTCTTGTTTGAAAATGGTTGTAAGTAGAGCATGCCAACAACTAAGAGGTTAGATGACCGTGATCTTGTTTGAAAATGTTTGTAAGTACGGCTTGAATTGCTTCCAAAGTATGTCAGTATGACGTGACTGGACGGTGTCTCGGGACCTGAAAATGTCTCTCTGACTCTCTTCAAAAGATCATGTCTTGTCGCAAGTTTTTTTTTTTTTTTTTTTTTTTTATAATAGAGAGACTAGCTTTTGCTACAAATTAACTTCATTTAATTTACTTAAGACTGAGACCCATTCAATCAGGGCTGAGCAATGTCAGTCCTGAAGCGCAGCACTGGCTTCAAGTTTTTGTTCCAAACCAATTGTTTCATGAGAAATCATTCACTGCTGATGAAGCACGTATTGCTCAAGTGACACTTTCTGCTTCATTTTAGCTGTCTAGCTTGTTAGGATTTTGAATCCATTTATGTTTTAACTGTTCCTTATTAGCAATAAGATGCAAATGACAAAGGAACCAGCAGTTCTACATTTAGCATGTCTCCATTTCCACCCATATGTATTCATCATTTACTATTTAGTTTAAATAAGTACTCGGAAGGAATGTAAAGAACTGAAAATTACTCATCCGTTTTAGGCTTCAAATCACTTGTGTGATACATGTATAACTAGAAAGGAAAAAAAAAATCTACGATTTAAGAATGAACTGACATGGTAGAGTTAAAACAGTAACAAGCCATGAAATTATATTAGATCTATTGGTGAGGATTGACTTCTAATTAAGCAACTGGGTTGGAACAAAAACCTGCAGCCACTGCAGTTCTTGATTGGAGCTAGCCACCCTGGATTAGAGTTTTAGCACATATCAATTAACTTTGATATCTTGGCTGAGGTAGATAGCTCTGGTTTTTTGTAACAGTTGACTTCACAAGTTATGTTTTGGAAAACTTAGATAGCCATTCACAAAAGGTCATAAACTGCATCTATACAGCTCAGGCACAAAATGAAAACCACTGATATGTGATGTGAACAACAGTAATAATCTTGTTACAATGGGACATGCCAAGGGGTGGGATATCTTAGACAGCAAGTGAATGGAGAAGTGTAAAGATCAGAGTGACTTTGACAGGGGTCAAATTGTGATGGCTAGAAAACTCGGTTAGAGTAACTTAAAACAGCAGGTCTTATGGGGTGTCCCCAGTATGCAGTGGTTAGTACCTACGAAAAATGGTCCAAGTAAGGACAAACAATGAACCAGTGACAGGTTCATGGGAACCCAAGGCTTACTGATGTGACCGGGGAGTAAAACGGAGCCCATCTGTTTCTGATCCGGTATTCAATAATGACATTACTCTCTTTCAGAAGGATAAGGAACCCTTACCACACTACGAAAATTATTAGGAATGGTTTAAGGGAGACAAAGGTTTCAAGGTGTTGACTTGGCCTCCAAATTCACCAGATCTCAATTCAATCGAGCATCTGTGGGATTTGCTGGAAAAACAATTCTGATCCATGGAGGCCCCACCTTGCAACAGAACTAAAAGTACCTGCTGCTAATGTCTTGGTGCCAGATACCACATGGCACACCTTCAGAGGTCTTGTTAAGTCCATGCCTTGACAGGTCAGAGCTGTTTTGTTGGCATGAGGGGGGACCTACACAATATTAGGAAAGTGGTTTTAATGTTTTCTCTGATCGGTTTATACCAGATGCCTTTCAAAATTTCTGTAAGTATACCTTGTTTTGTATTAGAGAATACAGAAACTAAGTAACATCAGGATCTAAGGCAATGGAGCTGCATTGTACTTTGTTAGCCAGACAGAATCATAATTGCTTTACCTATCCATAGGGACAATTTCGCGTCAAAAGAATATTGAAACATCCACTGTAGAGATGCCAATGGTTAAGGTATGTGTTAGGCAGTATGATGGCAAGCATAGTTCAGATTAATCAGTGTGAAATCTAAATCATCAATCATGGAGTGATGTCTGGGTTTTAATAAGACAAGCTGCGTAAGTGGCAAATGCTTTAACATACAAATTGATTTTAAGAGCCCGATTCAGAATATCAGCACATATCAGCAGACATCTCTAAACTTATGGATTCAAACACTTCTTGATGACAAGTCCCTTATCATACTGTCTGTAGTCAAGGGTAAATACAATCAATAACCAAAACGTATAAATCATACTATACTTATATATTTCCACATTTATTTGGCTTACATTATATATACACATAAGGACATGTTTTAGCTAAAATTAATATCACACTGCAACAAGTTCAGAAAGCTGCTGTCTTGAGCTGAACTAAATTCTGTAACTATATTACTTTTACGTTGGCCTACCTACACTGGTTTCCTGTCACATATTAAATCACAACCAACTTAAAACTTTCTATTTTCTGAACCACCCCAGAATACCATTCTATGCTGTCCTCATTATCTAAAAATCTGTTAGAGTAATTCTAAAGATCCTTGGTCTGTTCTAAAATTTAATTCCTAGCAAACTTTGTGGATCTATCTATCTGCAGAGAGTTTCCTAGGTCGACATCCAACGGACCTAAATGTATGCACGTCCAGCAGCCATACCAAATGCACTTCAGAAGAGGTCATCCACCTGAAGGTAAGCATGTTTGGGCCTGACCAGTACTTGGATAGGAGACTGTCTAGGAAAAACATGGGTTGCTGCTGGAAAATATGTTCAGCAGAGGGCACTTACCCTGTTGTAACGGCCGACCCCTTTTACCCAGCCGGCAGCTACACCTCCAAGACCAGTGGCCTGGATAATTTACTGAGAGATAATCTAACTATCAAGCCGTACTTCTTACCAATTGAACTTTTCCCCACAATCGACGGTGAAAAATATAAGCACACACAAACAGGATGTAAAATTAAACAGATTATATGTATTAAATGAAATGAAATAAAAAAATAGAAACAAATATAAATATCCCTCCACCCCAGCAATAACAAGACACCACCAAATATATATATAACAAAAACCCTCCCTTGTCCCTGTAACAAATAAACACACAACACGAAAACAACAATGAATGATAAACTGAAAATGAATGAGAACGTGAGTCCGGTAATAATGAAACTGTCCTGAAAGCGGATGACTGAATTAGTGATATTGAGTTGTTTGATTCTCCCCGGAAAAAATGGAACAGCCTCACCATGAATCCTCGTGTGTATGGTGGATGATTAAGTCCTACCCCGGGGTCTTTCGTGGTGAGGTCCTTGAAATAAATCCGGCAGATGGAAAAACAAACTGGATTGGCAAGCGCGATGTGGACAATAACTGGTACAGGTTGCTCGTGGTCGTGAATGAAAAATCTCCTTCTCTCCTCTCTCTCTTCCTTCTCCTCCTGTTGGCTTATATAGTCCTGTGACGGCTGGGATTGATTGATTGAAAACAGGTGTTTTCCAGGTTTGCGGCTGTGGTCTCCTTCCATCATCCGTCCCCTTTTTTCGGGGACGGCATTAACTGATGCACATAAACAGTAAACGGGACAATAAAACGAGACGCACGCAGTACTGACATTTAAACACTATGTGGCCCCGCTACATTCCTTCCCCCCCCCCCCCCAAAACCTTGGACAAGGGAGGGCCGAAGTACGGCTTGAGACTGGCCACATGGATTGTGTCTATCTTGGAGTCAGTGCTGATACCCCTTTGAAACTGGAAGTTGACTGGACCTGTTTGAGATATGATTTTGGCTGGACCTAACCATTTAGGCGCTAGCTTGGCGGAGAACCTTTTGCTGGCATCCGAGAGATGGTGAGCTCTAATCCAGACCAAATCACCCGGCTGAAAGTGCGCTTCCTTATGCCGGGCATTATATAACTTGGCATGTCTGGATGTCGAACTCACCAACCTCTGTTGGATTCTCCGCCGTAATTCCTCAATTTTAAATAGGTTATTGTAACTGGTGGTTTCTGGATTAGGGGCTCTGGGAAGGAGTCGGTCAAGCGGGCCCTTTAGCTGTCTGCCCAGCGCAACCAAAGCAGGCGTCTCACCTGTAGCTTCATGCACAGCGGTGTTCAGGGCAAACCGGAGCTCAGGGAGCCATTTATCCCAATCCTGATGCTGTTCACCCACATAGGAGGCGATCATGTTCTTCAGGGTCCGGTTCACTCGCTCTGTCATGTTAGCCTGGGGATGGTAAGCTGTCGTCAGGTTTTTCTTCACTCCCCAGGCTGTATAAAGTTCATCTAATACAGAGCTCGTGAACTGCGGACCCCGGTCTGAGACGATGTTCTTCGGCACCCCCCAGCGGGTGAAGATTTCGTTCTTCAGGGTGGAGCAGATCTTGTTAGTTTTTGCGTCCGTTAAGGCAAACAGCTCCACCCACTTTGAAAAATAATCAATCACCACCATCAGGACGGTCTTCCTCGAGCTGGTAACAGGAAATGGCCCTATCAGGTTGACTCCCAAAGTCTCCCCCGGTCCATCCGCGATTGTCGATTGTAGAAATCCTGCCGGTTTACCAGGTGGGTTTTTGAGCTGCTGGCAGGTGATACACTTCTTCACGTGGTGGCAAACGTCTTTCCAGACAGACGGCCACCACGCAACCCCCAGGATCTTTAATAAAGTTTTTGTCCTTCCAAGGTGACCACCTAAAGGACTGTCATGATAATAATTTAAAAAGTCGGGATGAGCCCTTCCGGGACGACTAGTTGGTGTTGCAGACCCCCAAGGGAGGATGGAGTGGTCCTGTACAGAACCCCCTGGAGGTCCACGAAGTGTACCCGGTCGGTACGCTGCTGTTCCAGTCCCTCCCTGATGCTCTGGCAGAATGGACTGGTGGCTTGTGCTTGAGCCAGGTCTTCCAGGCTTCTTGGCAGAGGGAGGATCATCTTCTTTGCCTCTGCCAAACACACCATCCCCGGTGGCTCTGACACCCTGGACAGAGCATCAGGCACAATATTGCTACAGCCCTTCCGATAGGTCACCTTGAAAGTGAAGTTCTGGAGGCGTAACACCCACCTGGTTAGACGGGAGGAGGTCTTCGGGTGATTAAATACCCAGGTCAGAGCGTGATGGTCGGTGTACACTTCAAATTCAACCCCCTCCAGATAGTGTCTCCATTTTTCCACAGCCCACACGACAGCCAAACACTCTTTTTCAGCTGTCGAATAATTGAGCTCGGCGCCGTGCAAGGCTCGAGAGGCGTAAGCGATGACGTGTTCAGCCTGGTGGATTTTCTGAGTGAGCACGGTGCCAAGCCCCAGGTTGCTGGCATTGGTTTGTACCTGGAAAGTGAGCTGCGGATCTGGCTGGGCCAGAACGGGCGGCTCTTGAAGGTGGCTCTTTAGTTGCTCGACCGCGTCCTGGCACTCTGCTGTCCACTCCCATGGGACATCTTTTTTTCTTAGGTTGTTCAAGGGAGCCGCTATATCAGCCATCCGGGGAATGAACTTGTGATACCACCCCACTAACCCAAGGAAACGTTGCAAAGATTTCAAATCCGTGGGCGTGGGGTAGTCTCGGATGGCTAAGGTCTTCTCGGGGTCTACAGCGACCCCCTCAGATGAAAGAATGTGCCCGAGGAAGCGTATGTGGGGTTGAATGAAGGTACACTTCTTCGTGTTCAGCGTAAGGTGCGCTTGATGTAATCGTTGGAAGATGGTGTCGAGGTCCTGGAGATGTTGTTTAATAGAAGGGGAGTAAATAATGACGTCATCGATGTATACAAAGCAGATCTTGCCTATCAACCCCCTCAGGACTTGCTCCATGAGCCGCTGGAAGGTGGCCCCAGCATTTTTAAGCCCAAAAGGCATGACTTTGAACTGGAACAAGCCTTCAGGGGTGATGACTGCCGTCTTCTTCTTACTCCCCTCGTCCATCAGCACCTGCCAATAGCCACTGCGGAGGTCTAGTGTGCTGAAAACTGCAGCTCCATGCAGTGACTCCAGAATCTCATGAACCAGGGGCATGGGATATGCGTCCAAGCTTGTCTTCCCGTTAACCCCCCTGTAGTCCACGCAGAAATGATAGGTGTCATCCGTCTTCTTCACGAGGACCACAGGGGACGCCCAGGAGGAGGAAGATGGTTCGATTATTCCCTCGGCAAGCATTCGATCAAGATGTTCTTTAATTATGCCCTTTTTTAGTGGAGAAACACGGTAAGCTCGGTGCCTTATTGGAACTTCGTCCGAGGTGTGGATCACGTGGGTAACTCCACGGGCGACTCCTAATTTCTCAGTCCACACCTCGGCCCACTTCTTCAGCACCGGCCGTACCTCTTCGGGCTGTTCCTCCACAGGGGCTGCCGCCGAGGTGCTTACGTCACTCCTCACTGCCGCGTAGAAGCCAATGAATTCCGAGCCCAGATCTTCTTTGGATTTATGAATGAAGTCGCATACCCCTTCCCCTGGCACCGTATACCCCCTGGGACTGAGATGGATGGTCATCCTCATGGTGGTTAAAGAGTCCAGCCCAAGGAGTAACGGGACGGACAGGTGCCGGTCATCCAGGACATATGTATCCATTTCCCAGGTGGTGGAGAGTACACTGTACCTCAAGGGTACTTTGCCCAGGGCTCTGTGTTCACTCCCATCTGCCAATACAAATCGGACAGACGGGGCAGATGTTAAGTTGTCTGTCGGTCGGCTAATCTTCTTCCACATGCTTGAGCGGATTAAGGTGTGATGGCTCCCTGTATCCACCACCGCATCTACCTGCCACCCCTGCAGCTTCACTGGGACGATCAGGAGGGACGTACTCGCTTGCATGATGACGAGATCGGCTTCCGACCGGCAAGGTTTGGCTCGCTGGGGTTTTAGGGGCTGGGTTTCTCGTGTACTGGCTTGTACTTTATTCCAGTACGTTTTTGAGTTTCCCCAGTCCCGTTCCACTTGTGAGCCCACCTTCACCAGGTCTTCCACCGACCCCACAACCCCCCTGAGACCCCCAGCTAACCGCGGGTTACAGGCATTAAGGATGCG
Source organism: Erpetoichthys calabaricus (assembly GCF_900747795.2). Lineage (NCBI taxonomy): Eukaryota > Metazoa > Chordata > Cladistia > Polypteriformes > Polypteridae > Erpetoichthys > Erpetoichthys calabaricus. The sequence goes on along the minus strand of NC_041394.2, from coordinate 183,935,220 downwards.
GCGGACCACCTCTTCTTCAGACATAGCCGGCCGCCACTTCAAACACAAAGCCCGATATTCATAGGCGAAGTCCCGGATGGATTGCGAAGGCAGTTGCACCATGGATCGCAGCTTATCCTCCAGTTCAGATTCATAGTCTTCCGGAAGAAAAGTCGCGAGGAAAGATCGACGAAAGGATCCCCAGTCTTTAATGTTCTTCTTGGCTGTCAGCCACCAGCTCCGCACCGGCCCCGAGAGGGATGCCCCTATCACCCCCATAAGCTCTTCTGGGGTTAAAGGGTTAACAGCCAGGTACGCCTCTCCTTCTTCCACAAACTTGAGGACGTCATCGATGTTATAAGGAGCCCCCAACTTGGGAAAGGAAAGGCGCACCCCAGGAACAGAGGGCGGATTGATGTATTCACCCCCCCCCACGAGACCCGTACGGCGTTGAATGACAGGGTGACTGACGTAACGTCTGGAGACTCCTTCGGACCTCCACCTGAAGAGTTTCTTGCCAGCGTTGATCCCGCCTCTGGAGGCACAACACGATTTCCCGCCCCAGGAGTTGAACTTGTTCATTGAGGTATTCTTTTATTTCCTCCTGGGAGCTGCTGATGTGAGCCCGCAAGGCATCTTCGCGCCCGAGCGCACTTTCAGCAAACTGAGCGCTACTCCATCATCACACCGCGGCGAAGCAATGGTGTCGTCCTGCTCGGCACGCACTATAGACATGTTAAATGGGGAAAATGTTTAAAGGCAGACAGCGATAGATATTTATTTAGATTCCTCAGAGAGGGCACCACTTTATGTAACGGCCGACCCCTTTTACCCAGCTGGCAGCTACACCTCCAAGACCAGTGGCCTGGATAATTTACTGAGAGATAATCTAACTATCAAGCCGTACTTCTTACCAATTGAACTTTTCCCCACAATCGACGGTGAAAAATATAAGCACACACAAACAGGATGTAAAATTAAACAGATTATATGTATTAAATGAAATGAAATAAAAAAATAGAAACAAATATAAATATCCCTCCACCCCAGCAATAACAAGACACCACCAAATATATATATAACAAAAACCCTCCCTTGTCCCTGTAACAAATAAACACACAACACGAAAACAACAATGAATGATAAACTGAAAATGAATGAGAACGTGAGTCCGGTAATAATGAAACTGTCCTGAAAGCGGATGACTGAATTAGTGATATTGAGTTGTTTGATTCTCCCCGGAAAAAATGGAACAGCCTCACCGTGAATCCTCGTGTGTATGGTGGATGATTAAGTCCTACCCCGAGGTCTTTCGTGGTGAGGTCCTTGAAATAAATCCGGCAGATGGAAAAACAAACTGGATTGGCAAGCGCGATGTGGACAATAACTGGTACAGGTTGCTCGTGGTCGTGAATGAAAAATCTCCTTCTCTCCTCTCTCTCTTCCTTCTCCTCCTGCTGGCTTATATAGTCCTGTGACGGTTGGGATTGATTGATTGAAAACAGGTGTTTTCCAGGTTTGCGGCTGTGGTCTCCTTCCATCATCCGTCCCCTTTTTTCGGGGACGGCATTAACTGATGCATATAAACAATAAACGGGACAATAAAACGAGACGCACGCAGTACTGACATTTAAACACTATGTGGCCCCGCTACACTGTGGTCTGAATGTCGATCTCAATGCCCCAGTGCAGTGACAAGACACTGCTGTAAAAATGGTGCCGTATTTTGGTTGAGAGGTAAAACCAAGGTCCTGACTCTCTATGTTCATAAAAAGATAACTAGGCATCTTTCATAAACAGCAGGGTGTATCCAAATGTCCAGGCTAAATTGCCTTCTATGGCCTTAGCTTTTTGGCCCCCTAATCAACCTATTTCTAATTGGAGCTCTCTCACCACTTTACCACCTAATTTCTAAGGTGTGGTGAATGTATTGACGCAAAAACGGCTGCTGTTGCATCATCCAAGTGAATGCTACTCATTAGTGGTGGTTGAATTGGCTCCCCACTCACTAAAAGTGCTTTGAGTAGTGAGAAAAGCACTATATAAATTGGAAACAAAATTCACTTCATTGGCCAGGTACACTAATGTGTACTAGGAATCTGTCTTGATAGTATTGGTGCAACATACAAGGACAACACAGAATACAAAAGATAAATTTAAGAAGATAGCACATAAAATGCTAAAATATGATGCAGCATACAAGGCCAATACAAAAAATAAAGAGATAGTAGGATTAAAATGTCCAGGCAATCTAGTGTGCAGATATACATAGATACTATCTTAATTGTTGCTTTAATGATGTGTGAGCAGAGAATATCGAGTATGTCACTCACTTTGGAAAAACAATCAAAAACGCGCCCTGAGAGTTCATAAATTTGCAGTTTCATGTAACCTAACAGAATAGACTAATGCACATGCGGAAAGACAGCACAAAGGCATGCATGGTCAGCAAGTTAAGATAGCGAAACTGCTTAAAAATGAGTGATTTAATTGTAAGACATGGATCATCCTCACTCGCATGGTGGTGGTTTGGTTTTGAAAAGACTAATGTTTCTTAAAAGATGACAATCTACAAACTATGTCAGTAATTGTTTACTGTCAAAGACAGCTTGACATCTAACTTTTTTCACCATCTGCAAAGTGAAATTGATCTAGTACAGAGCCCTGTGGTGTCAGGCCAAAAAAAAAAATCAGTTTGAACAAATTTGTTGAAACAAATCATGTAATTCATTCAAACGGAATATTTTTATTTCCGTAAGAAACATATGCTTATCGGCTGTCTTTTATTTCGCAAGCCATCTTGGTTTTGCGGGGCATGGTGGGGGTGGGTCCTCAATTCCAAAGTACTTTTTTTCTTTCATTATTTAAAATACACGTACAGATCCCATCTTCTCTCCCCGCTGTGAAGGAGAGTCTCTGCACACTGCCATTGAAAAAGAGAACAAGAGCTACTTGCATTGGACTGCACTCCTTCTCTTTTCTTACATGGAGCTTTGCCTGGGGTGTGATGCTGCCTTCCTTAGTTTGCTCTTAAGCTCTGAGGTGGACAATGATGGAAAACAGTACATTTCTTCGGATTGGAGAAACTTACAAAAACGTACATGTGCATCCACAAGCAGCCCTTCTCCAGCACTGGAGAAAATGTTCTAATAGGTAACCATGCTGCTCTGAAGCCAAATGCTGTGGACAGACTGGTGTTTCTGTCACACAACTTGAAGTTTCCTCAGTACAATTTTACAATTGTTTAATTTTTTCCTGATAGCTTTGTGCAATGCCGGACAGAACTTGATGTCTTGTTAACATTAAAGGGAAGTGTGTGTGTTTAAAATGCTCATTATAATAGTTTTGTTGGTCTTGGTGTAATTTTTTGTGTAGATCCTGTGGGTCACTTCAAATGGTTTATTCATGTTTGCACTGTTTGATCTCAGTAATACTTTGGCTGGTGATTTACATTTGTTGTGTTATTTTTCTTCAGTTTTAAGCAAATAAATAAGACCTGTTTTCCTTAATTGTTGTTTCCATTAACCTCATTAATAAACTACAATTAATATCCAATTATCAAGACCACGCTAGATCAGTAAGACTTTTACAAACTTTTTTTTTAAAAGATGGAAAATATCATCAAACCATCGCTATCATCAAATTCACTGAAAATACTGAGATAAAATGAATTGCCAATATCGCACATCCAAACTGATTAGTAAGAATAAGTGCATGTGGGAAAAAAAACTGTTTACATGATGTGTTGTTTTAGCTTTCACTGTACAAAGATGTTTGCTGGAGGGAAATTTTTGAAACAGGTGATGCCCTGGGTGAGTCAGATCAGCAATGTCCTTTGCAGCCTTCTTCCTTACTCTGGACTCGTATAGGACTTCAGTGTGCAGCTAGATACAGCCTAAGATCCTTTCATAGGCTTTGATGGTGCACTGCAGATTGGCCTTAGCCTGAACAGGGGGCAGCACCAAACTAGACAGTCACAGATAGGGCCAGAATGGACTTGATGATGGCTGTGTAAAATTGGACCAATATTGCTTGAGGGAGATTGCATTTTGTCAGTTGATATTATATAAAAAAAAGAATTCTCTGATGGACTTTCTTAATAATGCATGTGATGTTGTTTTCCCACTTAAGGTTTTGTGACAGTACAGTGCAAAGAAACTTAAATGATTCTGTCATGCCAATGGCTGAGCCATTTATAGCAAGTGATAGTGAGCAGGTGTCTGTTTTCTGAAACCTATTATCGTCTCCCAAGTTTTGTGAATGTTAAGGTCCGAATTATTACAGCTGCACCACAATGTCAGATGTTCTAACTCATCTGTATATGAACTCATCACTGTTTGAAATGAGGTCTAGTAGTGTTATGTCATCTGCAAATTTAAGAAGTTTGACAGATGATTCACCAGAGGTACAGTCATTTATATAATTCAAGAAGAGTAGCAAGGAAAGAACACATCCTTGTACTGAGGGTACCAGTACTAAGGGTTAATGGATCAGACATGTGTGCCCAACCACACGTATGGTTTCCTATCTGTAAGAAAGCCTGTGATCCAATGGCAGATTAAGCCAGGCAAGTTGAACTGGGTGAGTTTCTTATGTAGGAGCTCTGGGCTGATTGTACAGAAAGCAGAACTAAAGTCTACAAACAAGATCCTCACATATGCCCCTGGCTTATCAAGTTGTTGGTAAATAAATCTTAGACCTAAATTTACTGCATCATCCACTGATCAGTTGGCTCGGTATTCAAACTGAAATGGGTCCAGGAAGTCTTTGGTAGCATTCTTGAGATAATAATAATAATAAATCTTTACATTTGAATTATTATTATTATATTCTTCAGAGTAACTTCCCCTTTAATAAATAAAAGCATTTCTGACTATTAACAGGAACATCATGTTCAGACTTATCTGGTATGTATGATTTAGAGTTGTCTCAATATTAAAAATGTGTTTCTTGTAGTCTTCAGGAACAGTAAGAGATTTGGTAGTGGATGTCATACAAGTAGCATCCTTGCTGGTACATGTTGAGCTCTGCTATTTTTAAATTTATCATGTATAGCTTTGCAAAATATGCATATAATACATTGCCTTTAAAAAGTTGCACAACAATTTCAGCACTTAACCAGTGCTGCTCACCAACCACATTTCTTTAGGACAACTGTGCCCCTTGCTCTTACTTTGGATTATCCTATAAATCTTATCTACAGTATCTGGGAAATTAAGAGGTTTGTATGAAAGCTTGGATCAGTGCATTCCACTAAATTTATTTGTGGGGTGGTACTAGGGTGTTGTACCGTGTTAGCCATTATGAATGTAGAGAAAAGCCAAGCAAAATGACACCTTTTATTGGCTAACTAAAAAGATTACAATATGCAAGCTTTTGAGGCAACTCGGGCCCCTTCTTCAGGCAAGATGTGCCTGAAGAAGGGGCCTGAGTTGCCTTGAAAGCTTGCATATTGTAATCTTTTTAGTTAGCCAATAAAAGGTGGCATTTTGCTTGGCTTTTGTGGGGTGGTTAACTTTCTGATGCCCATGGTTAAATATATAAATGAGGTTTATAAAGCAATATTTTAGATTGTTAGGAAACAAACAAAACACACACACATAATAGTACTCTACCACACTTGCTCCCAAGAATAGAAAAATAGAAAACACAAAGATTACATGTTGTAACTACTAATTTTCCCACCTTCATTCCACTAAGAAAATTTTTTTTTATCCCCATTTAACTTCCCCCTCCACTCCCCAATTTCTCACTTTCCTATTCTACTGCTTGGTGTTTACTCTCCAGGCGCCTCATGCATAACGCTGTGCATAGAATTCTCAATAAAACATGGCGTACGGACAAAAGCGGAAATGTGTACACAGATTTATACATCTGGATTTTTTTGTGTGTACGCCAACTTCCACATTCTTCCACTATATAAATCCCGGTCAGTGTGAAAAGTAACGCATGTGCATGCGCCTGCCGTCACTCCCCAACTCCTCCCAGAATTACGCCTCTTTGAATATGCAAATCAATATAAATAGCCCTTAAGCTCAGCGTTCTGTGAAAAGACAATGGCAACAGACGAATTTCAGCAAATACCAAGTGGAGGCAAGGAAAAACGTACTATTTGTTGGTTTAAGCAGTGATATAAACAACAAAAGGAAGTTGATTGAGTAACAGAGTGGCAGAGAAACTCAAAAGTTCAAGTTCAGAATGTCGTAACGTGTCCAAAATAAATAAGAAGTGGTCAGATATCAAAGTCGCCATGAAAAGGTGAGTCGTAGCCCACCGTCTGAGTTTCATATGGAAGCGTAATAGGGTACAGAGAAAAGAAAAACAAAATAGGGACACAGCTGAAAAAAAAAAAGTCAACTTTAATCTCGAAATTTCCATTTTAATCATGTACTATATTTTGTCATCAAAGTAGAATGTCAAACTTCATCTTAAAATCGTTTAATTTACTAGTTTCTCAGATCCCATTGTAACTAAAGTAGAAAAGAAGAATTTAACATGCTATGTGTTCTTTTATGTGCTCTGTGTGTGTGAATCACTACGTGCTTCTTAAATGGGATTTCTCTTCTGCCGACAGGACACAGAATACATTACATTCACGATATTACAGCTCTCTGAACAATTTAAATATTAAGATGTATACTTGATATCATTTTCATAATGATAGGAATTAAAGCATGTATTAAACATGGGGACACAGTGGCACAGTATTAGTGATGTCCTGCCTCCTGCAAGATGCCTGCTGCGCCATGCACGACCTTTGATGAAATAATTTACTGCAGCAGTACTGTCTCTCTCAAACGTACTAACCTCCTATTCCTGTCCTTCCTTTTCTTTCTCCAAGTAACCAATAGCCACATGATCATCTCTGTAATAGATGCCAAGCCATCTGTAAGCTTAAAACGGCGATTCTTCAAAACGTTTATGAAACATTGAAATATCTTCGTAGTGCATGTTTAATTATTCCATCAATCTATCCATCCATCCAGGGTCACGCCAATCCCATAAAGCATACAGCACGTGGCAGGAACAATCTGTGAATGGGGCGCCAGCTCATCGCTAGCTCTGCGCCACAGTGTCCTCACATGTTTAATTAACAATATACATTATTTTAATGAAGTTTAAAACTTAAATCTGTATAATGTAATAAACATGCTTTACTGCATTTCATCTTAAAAATGATATCAAGCGCTCCAAGAAGATAACACTTGGAAATCTAAATCAACTTAGAAGCCAGTTGTCATCATATGTAAATACGTGCTTTATAAAGTGACTCAAGCTGTGCAATATTATAACTAAGTTTACAGTGAGGTGATTGTACTTGATGGACTGATTGAGTACGTTTAGAGCTCTTGGGATGAAACTGTTTCTGAACCGCGAGGTCCCTACAGGAAAGGCTCTGAAGCGTCTGCCATATGGGAACAGTTCAAATAGATTGCGTGCATGGCTGAGACAGTGTGTGCAAAATGCTGTATAGTGATAATCCGATCAGCTGCTGTACAGCTGTGATTCCACACTCAGATACAGTGGGTTTAATACTCAGTGGTGCACTGGGAATAACACTACAACAGTGATGGTATTTAGAATAATTTGGCCATTAGGTGCATCATTATATGGTTACGGGTTGATTACAATGAGATGCCTTAAACTAACAGACGATATATGGTTAATTTCAGCGCATTTGATAAGGCCGCATCAGGGATATGAATCTAAAAACTAAAGGGAAACCACACTGGAACAAAAGCACTGCTTTGATGCTGGGTGCCGCCAGTTTGCAAAACCAAGCTGAGAACTTACGTATGCAAGGGATTGAACTAGCATGAAAATGTGTGTGGCTTTACGACAAGTTTAGTTTTTATACATGGCGATGTGATTGTGGAAATGGGCATACGCAACATTTTTGTGTGTACGCATCGTTTATACATGAGGCCCCAGGTCACTGAATACAAATCAAACTTCTTGGACTGCATTCTCAAGACAAGTTGTAAGCATCACTGTAAATTGTCACTACCTGAAATTAAATTCACCTATACAAAAATATACATGCACAGAATTCAACAAAATGAACTGCAGTAATCCCTTGCTATATTTCGCTTCGCCTTTCGCGGCTTCACTCCATCGCGCATTTTATATGTAAGCATATTTAAATATATATCGCGGATTTTTTGCTGGTTCGCGGATTTCTGCGGACAATGGGTCTTTTAATTTCTGGTACATGCTTCCTCAGTTGGTTTGCCCAGTTGATTTCATACAAGGGACGCTATTGGCAGATGGCTGAGAAGCTACCCAACTTACTTTTCTCTCTCTCTTGCGCTGACTTTCTCTGATCCTGACGTAGGGGGATTGAGCAGGGGGGCTGTTTGCACACCTAGACGATACGGACGCTCGTCTAAAAATGCTGAAAGATTATCTTCACGTTGCTCCCTTCTGTGCAGCTGCTTCCTGAAGCGACATGCTGCACGGTGCTTCGCATACTTAAAAGCTCGAAGGGCACATATTGATTTTTGATTGAAAAACAAACTGTCTCTCTCTCTCTCTCTCTTTCTCTGCTCCTGACGGAGGGGGTGTGAGCTGCCGCCTTCAACAGCTTTGTGCCGCGGTGCTTCGCATACTTAAAAGCCAAACAGCCCTATTGATTTGTTTGCTTTTCTCTATCTCTCTGACGTGCTCTGCTCCTGACGCGCACTCCTTTGAAGAGGAAGATATGTTTGCATTCTTTTAATTGTGAGACGGAACTGTCATCTCTGTCTTGTCATGGAGCACAGTTTAAACTTTTGAAAAAGAGACAAATGTTTGTTTGCAGTGTTTGAAAAACGTTCCTGTCTCTCTACAACCTCCTGTGTTTCTGCGCTAATCTGTGACCCAAGCATGACAATATAAAAATAACCATATAAACATATGGTTTCTACTTCGCGGATTTTCTTATTTCGCGGGTGGCTCTGGAACGCAACCCCCGCGATGGAGGAGGGATTACTGTACTGCAATATCATAACCTGGAAAATATGTACACTATGGATGCAAACAAGAAAGGCTCATAAAGGTACAATAATATACATTTCAATGACTTAATCAAAGGATAGGTGTATTAAGATAGAAAAAATTTCTAATCAGAACTAAATTTCATTATATAAATAACGGTTTTCACAATTTTGGAGAGCTACAATATTCACAGTCAAGTTTTATAACACATTTCTTTTGACATTGACTATGAAGTAATCCAACTTATCCATCTTGGCGAGTTCCTCCAGATAAGCTCTTAACATAATACCACATTTTTCAAAACAATAGCAATACAGCAGAAACACATGCAACATTCCTATTACCTCCACATTTTAAGTCTACTTACATGCAACACATCATTCACCTAAAGTAAACTTATGCCCTAACACTTGATACCAAAATACAATTGCTTCTTTTCTAACACCGGTCTTCACCAAAAATAATGAATTCTAGAATAATGTTCTAGCAATAACTACAGTAATCCCTCCTCGATCGCGGGGGTTGTGTTCCAGAACCCCCCGCGAAAGGTGAAAATCCGCGAAGTAGAAACTATATGTTTATATGGTTATTTTTATATTGTCATGCTTGGGTCACAGATTTGCACAGAAACACAGGAAGTTGTAGAGAGACAGGAACTTTATTCAAACACTGCAAACAAACATTTGTCTCTTTTTCAAAAGTTTAAACTGTGCTCCATGACAAGACAGAGATGACAGTTCCGTCTCACAATTAAAAGAATACAAACATATCTTCCTCTTCAAAGGAGTGCGCGTCAGGAGCAGAGAATGTCAGAGAGAGAGAGAAAAGCAAACAAATCAATAGGGCTGTTTGGCTTTTAAGTATGCGAAGCACCGCAGCACAAAGCAGTTGGAATGAAGGCACCAGCTCACACCCCCTCCGTCAGGAGCAGAGAATGTCAGAGAGAGAGAGAGACAGAGAAAAACAAACAATCAAAAATCAATACATGCCCTTCAAGCTTTTAAGTATGCGAAGCACCGTGCAGCATGTCGCTTCACGAAGCAGCTGCACAGAAGGGAGCAACGTGAAGGTAATCTTTCAGCATTTTTAGACGAGCGTCCGTATCTACCGTATCTTTAGACAGCCCCCCTGCTCACACCCCCTCCGTCAGGAGCAGAGAATGTCAGAGCAAGAGAGAGAGAGAGAGAGAAAAGTAAGTTGGGTAGCTTCTCAGCCATCTGCCAATAGCGTCCCTTGTATGAAATCAACTGGGCAAACCAACTGAGGAAGCATGTACCAGAAATTAAAAGACCCATTGTCCGCAGAAATCCGCGAACCAGCAAAAAATCCGCGATATATATTTAAATATGCTTACATATAAAATCCGCAATAGAGTGAAGCTGCGAAAGGCGAAGCGCGATATAGCGAGGGATTACTGTACCTTCAAAAGTTAGTTAAAAGTATATAAGTGGAAGTAAAGCTTATATGCATTTCATTTTGAAGGAGTACTATTCACTCAAAGTTATGTATTAAAAAAGAGTCACTCTTAAGAAAAAAATGATATATCCTTCCTTAGAGGGTATAATTAAATTCATGAGATAAAAACGAAGTTTGCGTTCTACATATTCTGCTATCAATCATAAACCATGCCACACTTCAGAAGGAACTCCTGTTCTAGCCTACATACATTAAAATGCAAACTTCTGATAAAAATACTGTATATGATTGGGACAACAGTTATGCTTTGTTAAAAAATATTTTAAAATTTTAAACTAACAGCTTCAAGCTACTTATCCAACTCTTCTTCTAAGAAGAACTATACCTAAACAAAGTACAGGTTAAATTCCATTACAACAAATATCTTTAAAACAAAATTTTCATTACAAAAAAGTATTTTTATGGTCCCGACAGTTTCACCTTATGACACGAGTCTATAGAAATTGCGTTACTATGAAATACATTCAGCAGATACTTTCATTACAATGAAGTGCCCAAAAGTCCTTGAAATGCCTGAATGAATCATCCACAGAGCAGTTAGTTCTGTGGTCGCAGCTCAGTTGTGCACAACAATCTCAAAAAGAAACATTGTATTTTTTTTTTCTTCGAACTTTCCTCATACTATTTTTTTGCTGTTTGATACCTTTTGCTTATTGCTTGTCAACATTTTAAAAACATCCATTGAAATTTAACGCATTATCACCCTCCTGGGCAGATGGCAGACACGAAAAAACAACAACAGTTCAAATCAGAAAAAAAAAAAAACATTTTTTGCGGCTCTTGATTCCGGCAAAAAGAAAAAAAGACGTTGCCAGTGAATTCGGAATTTCGCCATCGACATGGTCAACTTTATTGAAAGGCCAAGCAAAAAAAGAAGAAAAATCTCTGGTTGCAAACGTATGCAAACTGCTGCATTTGAAGACATCAAAAAAGCTGTTTTTATGTGGTCCAATGATGCTCATTCAAGAAACATTCCTTTTAATGTGGCACTAATTCAAGAAAATGTGAGGTTTCTAAACTCTGTGACCTCCCCAAACTGGACAACACGCTGAAGAGCGTCCCGAAGTCACAGCTCTGCTGCGGCTCACCGGCGAAGCAAACAGAAATGATCTCGATGGCTGATGCAAAGAACATTGCAAATGCAGGGAACAGTATTACTTGCCACTAACCTAGCCACAGCCCTGCCTGACGGCTGTGTCTGTGTATAGGAGAGTGGCAGATCACGCTACAATAAATAACCCTGCTGTTCCTGTTTCAAGCTGAATAAAGCTGGTTTTGCTAAAGTACTGAGACTCAGCCACTTGTTTTGGAGTGCAAGACAGGGACTTATAGCACGACCACGATCTTTTAGGATTCACTTCTGTGGTGCAACACTGCACCGCTGTGAGCCTGCTGTTGCCCTGCCCTGGCAACAGACAAACAATCTTCCACTGACGCAGCAATCGTGCTTCAGGATGCACTTTGGCGTGTCGGTGGTCCCAAAAGAGTTCAGAAACCTCACAATATGAAGAAGAAGAAAAGGATGATTCGGCTTCTGATTGATAACTGTGCTGCGCAAAACATGCTTCCACATTTAGATAATGTTCGTGTTGAATTCCTCCCACCCAATTGCACAACAGTGCTTCAGCCATTGGATTTGGGCATCATTCGCACCCTGAAAGTGTATTATCGCAAGGAATTGCTGAGAAACATTATCATTAGCATAACTTTTAGACAGGAGGAGATTAAAATTAACGCAAAAGAAGGTATTGAAATGATTGCAAATGCCTGGAGGCAACTTAAAGAAAGCACTAAAGTGACAAATACAGAATCTCATTACTACGAAATTTTCATTACAACAAAATATTTTTTAGGTCCCTGGCAGTTCACTGTAACGTAATTTTACCTGTATTTGTATAATTTGACAAAAATTCTAGACTGGAATTTTTTTCAAAATGGCTCATGAAAACATGAAGTCCTATTTCATTCATATATATCTGACACTACCTAATACTGCTCAGAGATACGGAAGTGAATCACAGCTACAGGAAGAAGTAAGGTACTCAGCATGGGTAGGACATGAACACCTAATAAAAATCTACAAACATATCATTCACATTTGAGCATTTTATAATTGTCACTCAACATTACTGCATGGTTTTTAATTATGCCTTAAAGAAAGAATTTAAGGTTCAAATTCTACTGAGCTGTAATTATGTCTATGGATCACTATTCCACCCAATGCAGCTTGAGCATATTTTTAATAATTAATATTATTTATCTTGAAAGAACTTGGCTAATATGAAAACTAACACATAAAATCAAAACCTCTGAGCAGTGAAGGACGAAATTGGAATTGCCCAGTTAAGACATCCGATTTAACAAGGATGCAGAAAGCTATATGCACCCCCAACAGTTTTCCAGAATAAATGGGTGAACTGCAGCTCATACTAACACTTCAGGGAGCCCTGTATTCATCTGATAACAAAAGTATAAATCAAAGTTGATATCTTAGCAGAGGCTTCTTCATAAAAAAAGGTGCCAAATGAATATTTATTTTAGGCTTATGACTGCAAACTGATCCTGTCTGTATGGATGGACAAGACAACGCACCTATGAGGAGGCACTGGCTGCGTATCTGGAAAGTGACTTTGACCCAATCACTGAAGTTATACCTTCCTTCAAAAAGTAGCCACACTCATCTCTTCTAGCATTCTGACACTTAAATACTGATATGCCACTCCTTCTTTGGAAAGCTGAAAGCTGAGATCCACTCAGCCATGCCAAATTCTGTACCAGCGACTGAGCCCAGTTTGAGAAGACTGAGAAGCAGCTATTACTTCAAGAAGGGAAGTTCAGAGGCCAAACAATTGTGCCAGAAAGAGTAATGCTTTTCTCTATGAAGTTACAGAGGTCACAACAAAGAACCTAAGAGCAAACTGAGGAAGGTACAATCACAACAGAGACAAAGCTCCATGTAAGAAAAGAGAAAGAGTGCAGTCCAATGCAAGGAAAGCCCTTCTTTTGAAACCAAAGCAAACATAACAAACAACTCCACACAACATTGGTCATTCTCCTTGAAGGCACGGTATCGTAAAACTGTTTATCTACTCTAAATAAAAGTTTTTTACTCTAAATAATCAGTGAATAACCAGCCTCTTCTGTGTTTTATGTTTGTCTGTCATAGTTCCACAATCCTTGTGTTTATTAATAAAATGCGTTAAACTGTTCCTTAAAACGAGTGGGCTTCTGTTATCTTGATACAAGTATAACTGCCAGAAACCCCTCCCACAAAGAAAAGGTAAGGAAAAAGTGGGAGCCATAGCAAATTATTTGATTAATCACTGTCTTTGACAACTGATAATTAAATGAGTGATAACACTCTCTTCTTTTCCTACAGCCGGAATAAAAAATGCTACTTGTGAGATTACATAACTGATAGCCAACATAAACTAAAATGCAACATTTCCCTGTTGTTAAAATTAACATTCAGGTAAGAACAGGTGGCATCACTGTGCCTGAAGTAATTTTAATTTTCAGTTTGTCTATTTCTTACCAGGTACTTGTCATCTTGAAAGGCATAGTGCAAAGTTGTGATCCATTGGCTGTCTCCTTTCACCAGTACATCTCTTTCCTCTCTAAAACAGGCTGTCTAAAGAGGCAAAAAAAAATAAAAAAATATCAGATTATGTAGTTATAGCCTATCAGTTAAGAGATCTCTGCAGGACTAGCCATACATCCACTACAGGTTATTAATGCTCCTGGAGTTGCATGCATTTTTGTTCTTGCTAACATCTACTATTGGACCAATATTTTGCAGAGAAAACAAGATCAACACTATCTGTACGAAAGACTTGTAAAACCCTTTGGTGGACTGTGGAGTTAGTCAAAATGTGTTTTTCAAACATTTCAAACGGCAACTTTATGTTTAAAACATAATTCAAAACATGTAACAGTGTGATGGAAAGAACTCACATCTGCTCTCTTCAACATCTCCCACTTGTGCAAAATCTTCATTGCGAATACTTTTTCTGTGTTTTTTAACTTCACCACTGCAACCTACAGAAAGCATACAAATGCATTGAGAGGCATTTCTGTAAACATTTATCATAAATATCACTCTACAGTGCTATTCAGTTTTATAAATATTGTGAAAGGCATTTCAGCCAGGCCATGAACATTTACTTGCATGTAACTATAATATACTTAAGAGGTTTAATGTATTATTTTCACAAATACAGTATATATTTTTATTTTCAAGTGGTAATTTCATAATGAGCTTCTTACATCGTAAGCTGAAACTCAGTAAATGCATCTCAAAGCAATGAGTATTTTTATGTGAACAAAGCTGCATCATACCTCTCCAAAGGCCCCTCGTCCTATGACTTTGAGAATTTCAAAGTCATCTCTTCGTAGTCTTAGTTGCTTTACCTTGGATACAAATGGCTTAGCTGTCAAAGGAGAGAAAATTAAGATCTTATAAAAATGTGTTTTGTTGCATTATAGCCTGTGTTCATAAACAAATTTATGTCATATTTAATGAATTTAAGGGAAAAAAATATAAATAACATCATATACTTTAGACCACTTATACATATTAAACACTGGTTAAGTCAAGAAAAGTGCAGACTGCAGCAATTTCCTATTTCTTTTCTTTGATAAGAAAAAAAAACTTAGAACATAAATTGTGTGAAAAGCAATAACTAACTTATTATTAACTGAACCATCCTAAAGGTATGTTACAAAGTATTGTTATGAAAACCTGCAAATGATTAAAAACAAAAATTAAAAACTGCTATGATCAGCCATTTTTACTCACAGTACTATTTGACTTACCAAATTAGCACTTCTCCTTAGTTTTATGTACTTCAGCAATTAAAACTTGGGTTTGAGCCAGCATAAAATTTCATATTTGCATGCAATGAAAGAGTTACATTAGCATACTGCTAAATATTTTACTAAGTGCATCTTTAAAATGGAAATTATACATACACACACACATTATATATATATATATATATATATATATATATATATATATATATATATATATATATATATATATATATATATAAAAAATATAATATATATTTTACATATATATATAAAATATATATTTTATATATATATTGGTTGGAAAATGGATGGATGGATGGATGGATATATATATATATATATACATATATATATATATATATATATATATATATTATATACACATATATACATACAGTGGAACCTCGGTTCACGAAGGTCTCGGTACACGTACAAATCGGTTTACGACCAAAAAGTTCACCAAACTTTTGCCTCGGTTCACGACCACACAACAAGCCAGCTTCCCTTTTGGTTTGTACATGTTCAGTCACTCCCTGTGCAGCGAGCAAGAGAGAGAGAGAGTGAGAGAGAGCAACACACACACACACACACACACAGGCAGCGCGAGAGACAGAGACGCGGGCACACACACAGGCAGCGTGAGAGAGACACGCGGGCACACACACAGGCAGCGTGAGAGAGAGACGCGGGCACACACACAGGCAGCGTGAGAGAGAGACGCGGGCACACACACAGGCAGTGCGAGAGAGAGTTGCGCGCGCGCACACACACACGGGCAGCGCGAGAGAGAGGGGGCTGGACGCAGGTAGGAAGGCAGTTAAAGAATGCACTGGGCTTGATTTTGTTTTCACTTCTGTTTACAGCGATCGGTTCATAGCGTGCATTGTTGCAATGTTACTTTTCTTGGTGGTTTATTAAATTACAGATTTTTTTCAAATGTTCATTTTTTTCCCTGTGCTTAAAGCTCATTTAAAATAAAATAAAAAAAAAAAAAAAAAAAAAGCGTTTTTAGCCAGCGGTTGGTAGCGCTATAGCGCGAACTATTGCAGTGTTAGTTTTCTCTGTTGTTCAAGGTTTTCTCAGTGTTATTCAATGTTTTTACATTTAGTTTACTATTACGCTGTGCATTCTATGGTTTAATTAACTATATTTGTGCTTAAAAACTTAAAAAATATATATATTTACATACAGTTTGTATGGTCTGGAATGGATTAATTGTATTTACATACAATCCTATGGGGGAAATTGCTTCAGTTCACGACCAAATCGGTTTACAACCAGAGTTTTGGAACGAATTATGGTCATGAACCGAGGTTCCACTGTATACATATACATATACACATACATATACATATACACATATACCAGTGGTGGCTGCCAGCTTTTGAAACAGGGGAAGCTCATATTAGGCCTTCATCATAAAATTCATTATGTTATTTGTACGTAAATTCTGCCCTCCGTTCCTTTTGCAGAAAATGGTCTGTGACCCTGTCGTACCAATTGGCCGTCTTTTCCAGGGACTTAACCAGTTTCTTCTCAATGGCCAGGAGAGCAAGGTTGCTCAAACGATCTTGGCCCATCGTGTTGCGGGTGTATGACTTGACCCGTTTTAAACAGGAGAAGCTCCTCTCTACACCTGCTGATGTAGCGCCAATTGTTGCCACTAACGACAACAGCTTGTATAGCTGAGGCATTGCACTATCCAACTCCATGTCTTTAAAAAACACCAAGAAATCACACAGCTTACCCCTGCTCCCCTGTAAGTCATGATCTGAACATAGTACTTGAAGTTCAGATCTCAGTCTCCCTGAGTCAAAGAAATGGCCATAACTTTTCAGCACACTTTCAAATGCCTCCTCTGGAAACACTTGTCTCATTTCATCAAATTTCCCTGGATTGACTAATTCTAAGAAGCTTATGCTTTCCAAATTTGAAAAACGCTGAGAAATCTGCTCCATGAGATTGTCTAGGATGGCCATGTACAAAGTTCTGTAGCAGTCCTGGGGATCCTGTAATTGTGACAGACGGCGCTTTCTAATAGGTTCATCTCGAGGGTCTGATGTGAGATTTCCTGCTTTTGCATAAACTGCTTGATAAGCCTCCTCTGACCTCTTCTCCTTGACAAAAGCAAGGAGAGACCCAATTCTTTTTTTGCAGTAAAGAACATCCATAGCCCTTTGCTGGACAATATCAAAGACAACATCTGTCTCAGAGAATATTTGTTCATATGTGTACAACATGAACACAAACTCAAAATCCTCCAGTTTCATTATGAAGCCTTTGGCAGCATCTAATGTGTCATCATCCATGCTCTCATCCTGGGTAATCTTGTCAAAAGTCTGCAGGAGGCCATCATAATTGTTTGCCACAGTGCTCACTATCCATGATGTGAAATTCCATCGAGTAGGAGCGTTTCTGGGCAATCTTGAAGACCCTGCAGACTCAAGAAAAGACATCCTTTTTGTGGACTTTTGGGGGAAAAAAAAAAAAAAAAAGTGGTGAACCCAGAGAGAGATGCAAAAAATATTCTTGACTCAGGCAAGCATTTAGCACCCTGGGACAACACCAGGTTCAGTCTGTGTGCATAGCAATGCACAAACACTGCACTAGGGGCTATTAGTTTAATTTTGGCCTGTAGGCCATTGAGAGATGAAGCAAAGACAGCAGCCCCATCGTAGGTTTGTGCCACAAGTTTTTCTCTAAAACTGTAGCCCTGCATGTGGTATGATAAACCTGACCCTGACTCGCCAAATGATCAGCCAAATCAGACAGCATTACAATTTTGTTTGAATGTAACTAGCAGAATGTAAAAACAGGTAATCAGATGCAGCATTTATTTTTCATTTAATTCATTTAATTTGTGGTCAATATCACATAGTACAACATTTATATTCTTTAATCCCTTTCTCCACATCTCTTACAGCAGCCACTACTGAATTCTGTAACTCCAGAACAATGTCCGTCAACACACAGCCAGATGGTTGCCCAGCGGCCAGTATCCAAAGATGTGCTCACCACATCAGCACCATCACCCCATGAATTTGCGTTCCTGGCATGGGGATCACCTTTTGTGATATTGTCTGAAACAGAATAAACAGTAATACCACATCTGCTGCCTGCTTGTTTGTCTTTTTAAACATGCAAATCATTTGCACTTGATGTACACTTTTTTATTTCAGGTACGGTGCGGTTTTCTGAACTTGAACTTTTGCGCGCCAACACCACACTGTGCCATTCTATTAATTTCCTTTTGTTGCTTATACCACTGCTTAAGCCCACCAAATAATAAATTTTTTCTTGCCTCCATTTCACTGAACAGGACCTTCATTTTGCATTTGCTGAAATTCTTCTTTTTTTATATGTGCTTTTGCCATTGTCTTAACAAAACACTGAACAGAAGGGGCTATTTATATTGATTTGCAAATTCAAAATTCTGGGTGGGGCTGTAGGCTCATACATGTGCATTAAAATTCACGTTGATTGGATTTATAAAGGCAAAATGTGTAGAACTTTGCCTACGCACATTTTATCTATCTAAATTTTTTTGTGCATACGCACATTTCTAGTTTTGTCTGTATGCCATGTTTTGGTGTGAATTCTACATGAGGCCCCAGGTCCTGACACTTGACTCCAGAACTTTGTGAACAGAAGCCTAGACCCCTGCTAATGAGTAAACATTTCATGAACAATGAAATGCAATACAGCTGTAATGTTTCACTATGCTCCACATGCATGTAGGATGCATCTTTTGGAAAACCAGCTGTAGTATAGTACATCAGGTTTACAGTCACTTGCAAAGTTTATAAGCTAACATTTAAATATGTCTATAAAGACTAATTGCACACATTTACAAATAATGTATACTTCAAAATATAGTACTGTAAAATGTACTTTAAGATTCAATTTGAAAATTAAAAAAGTATTAGATTATTATTACAGAACAGCCCACAAGATAGCAACAAATAGCAAAAAATATAGAAATTTGTGATTTTCATTTTTGTGACACTGCCTCTATATGTATAATATGTGCAATACCTTATGTGCATTCTGCATTTACTGAGTGAACATTTTTGGAAATAAGTATTGAAGAAAATACATTAAAACAATACTTTTGCTTTAATTTCCTATAATGTATTTAGAACTGCTAACAGTACATTTCTGCACTTACAGATTTAAACAACCCTGAAACAAGCTAGTGTGCCAGGCACAAAGAAAGTTTCACATACTCCAAAAAGAAATATTTTATAGGTAAGAATTCGCACTGAGCATATCATGGATGTTTGGGGAAAAAATTGATTATGACAAAAAGTTGAGTTTACTATAAACATTTTAGCAATATGGCAAATTAGTGGGGCAAGTTTACCATCTTAGTTCAGTTTTACACAACAGAATTCAGAGATGCTGTTCTTTAATAAATTGAAAGCTTATCGTGTTGATTGGATTTTTCTTGTCTACGATGGAGCGTTCGATCAGAAGAAAATATGAAGCTGGTTTTAAATTAAACGTCATTGAAGTAGTGATAGAAATTGGTAACTGCACTGCTGCAACAAAATTCGATGCATCTCAGAAACTGATGTGAGATTGGAGGAGGCAAGGAGATGAAAAAAAAAATGAAGTGTTGCATTTTTGAACAGGCGTATAAGTCGGGGTCTGATTTTATGATTGTTTTTTTGGGTTTCAAGACCCGACTTATACAGGAGTATATATGGTACATTAAAAAAAAAAATATAGCACCTGTTGTGGTTTAAAATGAGGTCTACAGGGCAGCAGATGAAATGGGGGTGGTCTGGGACCTTCAATCTACAAAGCACATCTACATCACAAGTGGCAAGGTTTTAGATTCAGAAAATATGCCTTTCGCATTTCTGAGATATGTTTCTAACAATACAAGGAAAATGGAATTAATGTATACTTTTTATTGACTGTTGGCATGAATTTTTCTGGATTAATGATACATTCCTGCGCTTCTCACAGTCAGTGTCATGGTTGGAGTTTACATTTAAATAAGGAAATAAAACCATATGAAAATCATTGACACGTCTGAAGCTACTGTATTTAGTTTGGTGTAAATGGAAAGATCAAAGATCACTGCTGATCCGACTCACTCAGGGCATCACCTGTTCCAAAGACTTCCCTCCAGCAAATGTCTTTATGCAGTGAAAGCTAAAACAACACATCACCTAAACAGTTTTTTTCCCCTCAAATGCAGTTATTCTTACTAATCAGGTCTGAGCTTCTATTCAATATCTAAGTATACCTGCACACTGAACTGCCTGGACATTTTAATCCTACTATCTCGTTATGTTTTTGTATGGTCCTTGTACGCTGCACCATATTTTATCATGTTATATTTTATCTTCTTTTATTATCCTTTGTATTTTGTGTTGTCCTTTTATGTTGCACTAATACTATTAAAAGAAATTCTTAGTACACATAAGTGTACCTGGGCAATAAAGTGAATTCTGACTCTGTATAGTATTAGAAACGGAAACGGCATTTACTAAAACAGTGAATACGGTATAAATGAACAACTCTTATACAGAAAGGCCAAGGCATTGCTGCTGCTTTACAGATTTACCATCACAGACTTGAATCTCATGCCAAGACCAATGGCTCACAAATAGACAAAACAACACAAAACACTGAATATACAATTTAAAATAATAAAATATAGAAAAATAAATTAAATAATATAAACCTAGGCATAAAAATTCAACACTGCCTCTTCTATAATTTAACTGGCAACTACATACAGATAACAAGGACACCAAAATAACATTGACGATGCACTGCTATCTTAATTTATAGCTAGCAAAACAATTCACTGCAGATACAGTAAAATGGCACCAAGGCTAACGTGTTATTACTAGGTTAAAACCACACATATACAAAGGCAGATATTAAACCAGGGAACTTACCCATAGAATATTTGAGCTTGATGAGTCTGGAACTGAGCAGTTGTGATCTAAACAGCAGTCCACTGCTATGAAGGGAACTGCTACCTTTTCCACCAAATAGTAATATTCATCAAGTTTATTTTTATTATGTAAAATACATACACTAAAAAGGTAAATATATACATAATGCTTTTCTAAGAAATTGGTCTGGGTGCCCCAACTGCTCAATCACTCACAGCAGAAATGGCAATTAATGTGGATGTACAATTTTACAGTTTGCATGCACGCTCCAGACATGGATCTACATATGTTCAAGGACATTTTTTGCTTGAAAATGGACATGGTGAGTAAGTTTACAGTCTTTTTCTTCATATTTGAACAGATGCCCCTCAAATACTTAAAGAAAAGGTACGGCTTTTTTTTTTTTTTTTTTTTTTTAAACTTTACATATAAAACCAATTTCCTTCAGCAAATTAATGCATACCATTGAATTATACCTTTTAATGTTATAGTTTCTCATCTAGATTTTGTTATTTTATATGTTTATAGGAATTTATAGTGATTTCTGCATTGGACCATTCTTTTTTGATATTGGGGTTGGTCCTTCTGGATTTCAATTAAGGGAAGAAATTTGGAACATTTAGACTTTTTTCCAGTTTTGGTCTTCCCTTTGGGCTCAGCTCATTGAAGGAACAAGTTAAATTGTTTCTTTACTTGAGCTCAAATCTCACATTGAGTTTTTCATTAGTTTACACACTGTTAATGCATCCTGGGTTGCAAAAATGCTTGCAAGTTCCAGACTTGGTGCAATACAACTAGAGTTTGTGATTGTTGTCTTAACGTAACTTTGACACAACATACACTTGATAAAAAAAAAATTTCCATTATATGTTGTAACAATTACTCAAAAATGACATCTAACAGTCTTACCTTGTAAGACTTACAGACAATGTTAACTTGTAAGGCAGCACCACGCTGCAACTTTCAAAGTTGGTTGCCTATTTTACTGCAGCCCTCCCAATGTTGAATTCCTAGGCTAGGAAGCAGTATTGTGAGGATTGAAAGCAAAGTGACACCCACCACACTTGGCAGGTAATATGAGCCAAGGTGACAGTGCTAATGTACAAGGGCCCCATTTCAGAGCCATACTGTACAGGTAAGTAGCAAAATAAAAAAAAAAAAAGATCTTATTTAAGTCTGATTAAGGGAAAAGAAAACACAAGTTTTGTCTAATGTTACCTCATTTTGTGCGGTGTGAGGAGGAAAATGTTCCTCATGAAAAGTGGACTAATAGCACAGGTAGGAACATGCAGACCATCTCATGACATGATTTAAATGTTTATGTATTTTGCTTTTTCTTGGGTATGCAAAATAGTCTGAAATTCCAACTGTCAAAAAGAAAAAATGAGCGAAAGTCAGGAACCAATTCTAATTAAGAGTCCACTGCAACATGCACAAAATTACTAAAAGTTAGAATAATTAACTCTTTACCTTTTTATTACATTTTGTAAAGTGCATCTTGCCAACAGATTCCTTCTCACACTGCCTTTTACACTTCGGTTTGTATTAAGAGAGAGTTCATGAGAAAAGACATTTACTGAAGTCTACAGCCATTGGTGTCGTGGGTAATTGAAGATGTGAGTTCCAAAACCTGCTAATTACACCTTTTGGTAAAATTTAGTGAACACGTGATTGTGACTTTTCATGCAGTTGGTCATGCGCCGAAAATATGTTTGAACTTCAAAACCTGCTAATTGCAACAGTGTAGCGCTATAGTTTTAGGGATTTAGTTTCAAAATCTGCTTACGGACCCAGATTTTCCTATTTATCTCCAAAATGTATCTTTTGTACTTAGCTGATTTTAGAACTGAGCTCTTCAATTTCTGACTGAAAACTCAGTGAGATTCATATAGAAGATCCAGCCATTCAAACAAGATAAAGCAGCTCTCAATGAAGACACAGACATTTTCATACAAGGCAGCTTGCTATCAAGTTTTTGGAAATTGGTGAAGTTCATACAAGCTCTTCTCATGGTCTAAAAACCTATAATATTTTTCATTTTATTAACATACTATACAGCTCTATGTAATTTTTTTCTCTAAAATATTATCCAACAATAACTTCTTTCTAATAGCCTTCTTTGAGCCTACAAGAAGTCTTTCTGGAATCTTCTAGACTCTGGGTACACAGGACACTCCTGAGAAAGTAAGGGACATGCACATTTTTACACAAACAACCTTGGGTACCATGTTGATTAATCCGATAAAATTAAATTACAATCCACTGGTGTAATCATAAGTTCCAGTGATGCAACAGAGGTAAACACTGGCATACTGTGCTTGGCCAGACAAGATGAGACAGCTTCTTAGATTAGTTTTCAAAAAGACAAACCAATAGTGACTTTAAACATATTTTTATCCAAAAGAAAAACAAGGCAAAACAAAATGTCTAAAACTAAACAAAACTGAAAACTGAAGCAATTGTTTTGTTTGAAAGCCAAAATAACAAAATTACACAATTTCACAATTTAATTTTGCAATTCTTAGTAAAGACAAATTTAAAAATTGAAGTAGGGTGAAATAAATTTTACAGATGTGGCACTATCATTTTTCAGTGTGTTAAAAGTTTATTACTATATATGTAGATAGCCACTCATTCCTCCCTCCTGTCTACTGCCATCAGTCAAATTCAAAGTATGGTTTATGATAACTGTTGCTGTTAAATAAAATTATTATAGATCGTTGTGGAATTGTCTACTGCTCTTATTAGTTTGTATTATCTTATGACATGAACAGTAGCTGTAATTTCTGGGCACAAACCTCAAATATTCACATTTTCCTTTTATCTCCCGCAGGCTTGTTATGGTCATTAGCTGCTTCTTACTTTAAAAACACGTATTGGAGATGTATAAAGTAATTGTTTTTCACAGCACATGGCTCTTTCTACCGGTCATCCAAACAAGCATTATAAAACTGCAGATGTCTGTGGTAGAGGGCGTGCCCTCAGTGTCTGTTAGCTCCAAGACGGCAAAAAAAGAGACTGGTAATGGCAGAACCACAGAGCCCACTAGGACCGGGGTGTATTGACAAAGCTGAAAAGATTTTATTCTGCATAGATCTGCCTAAAGTGTAGTACCTGAGCAATGCTGGGTACATTTAAAGAGTTTGATGTTAATTGAGTGCTTCCAGAACTTGTTTGATTGCTGAAAATTAATGTCCCATTTCCTGTATGAAGAGCAACTACTGAACAAAGTTTTTTCAAACTCAATTTCAAAATCAAAACTCAGAAGTCTATGTGGACAAATGAGCTCTCTGATCTTCTGATTTTCTTCACGGAGAAATAACTCACTATTAATAAAGATGAAGTCATTGCAATCTATCAAAATATATCATCCAAAAGGAAGCTTTTGCTATAAAACTCAAAATGTGACAACACTTAGAAAGCAAACATATTTTTGTTAAGGTTTTATTACTGAGATATTTATATACACTATTGTCTCTTCTTCCCATTTGAGCC
The DNA here is from genome assembly GCF_900747795.2 of Erpetoichthys calabaricus. Lineage (NCBI taxonomy): Eukaryota > Metazoa > Chordata > Cladistia > Polypteriformes > Polypteridae > Erpetoichthys > Erpetoichthys calabaricus. Next base: position 183,910,561 of record NC_041394.2, on the reverse strand, counting down.
AATGCCCACTGAAAGGTCTCTGCACATCACTGTACCACAGCATTGGCTACTATGCAGAAAAAAAAAACACATTTGCTCTTTCTCATATCAGCACAAATTTGTGTTATTGATGATTATGATTATGTGCCTTTAAACAGTAGGTGAAAAAGTGTTGATACATGAAACTAACTCAAAATATAAAAGAGCACTATGGTAACTGTTGTTTAATAGATTAATTAATAAAACCTTATTTCCTATAATCCAATTCTTGGCACATATTAGGACAAGAAACTTTAAAAAAATTACACAATTACAAACAACATGATTACAAATACAGTTCTATTGCAAATTGTGCCTTCATTGGCAAATTGTTAACACCGCTATAATCGTCTTGCAAACAATACTGTTGGTAAAAAGTGACCACGGTATGGTGATAACAAGATCAGACAAGACTGTAGGCAAAGGATTTTCCAAGTCTTGCTAAATGCACACAATGCATCATCTCTGTCATCCAATGACGCATGCTGACAGTCTTCAGCTTCAGGAGCTTTGAAAATCTCAAGAAAAAGTGAATCCATAGCAGGACCCACAATTATTAAACATCCAAACAAACTCAATTACCATGAAATTTAAATTGCAGATGATCAGACTTGGGCTGTAGTAGTCTATACAGGCAAAACCTCGGCATCCCATCTTCTAAAAATGTTGAAACCATTATATAGTATTGCAAAACACAAATAAAATACACAAAATCCTGAATCAAAGGATGTTCAATAAAGATGAGGGACAAAAAAATAAAAAAATAAAAAAGGGAGACGCTTCTAGTCCATCTATCAGAAATGAAGAACACTGCACTTTATACCAGGAGCTCAAGTTTCTAACATTATACAAAGTTATAGAGGGGCAATCGCTATGGCAGGTGAAGAACCTCTAGTTGCAGTTTGCGTTAGGACAAATGACATTGGAAACAAAGGTGTATATACCTTTTAAAGCAAATTCCAGGAACTTGGAAATAATCAACAGAAGGAAACATACGCACAGTGGCTACATATTGCTCATTAAAATAAACATGGTAGGAACCAGAGGTGTGACACTGTGTTTCAATGATTAAATTCAGGTTCCAAAAAGAAAAAGAAAAAAAAAAAAAACCTGAAGTAGAGAAAATCAGAATTATTATAGGTTAATTTAGCTAAGATGTTCAGAGATTAATATGGAGCATGCCACTAGCTACCATAAATGAGATATTTAAAACTTACTATATTTATCCTCTTTAATAAAACCCCTGTGTGCGTCCAGTGTCCGTGTGTGTGTGTCTTCTGGTGAAGTGTGCATGCGCGGGGCACGGTGCGATGCTTCAAAGGCCGCCTGACATGTCACACAAGACAGAGAGGGCAGGAGCTATAAAATATCGCGTGGCCGATCCAATTGGATTTCGGTAAATGAGGTAAGACCTAAAACATAAAACACGAAAAATCCAATCGAGTACTGAGACGCTGAGACCAGCTTCCCCAAAGAGGTGGGATTAATGTATGTTGTTGTGCAAGTGTTCACTCTGAGGATGTCAGATTTGCGATTAAGAAGCTTGGCCCGGTAAAGTGTAAAGTGTCAGTCGTTGAAGGGGTTTTCCTAAATATACGATTTTGCATGATATTACAATACAATGACTTTTAAAAAGTAGATTTATTTTCGCGCACATTACATCAGTTGCTGGGACGCATATTACGGACAGCAAAGCCAGTATTACTGTCAGAGAAAATTACAGGCATTTTACGGAAAAAAATTAAAGAGGTAAAATGTCCCTTGCCATTTAATATAGACTGTTCCTTCTAATGTTTATGGACTACTGCTCTAGCGCCCGTTATTGTAACGGGCTTAATGACTAGTAAATATATAAAAAGCTATATTTAAAAAAAAATTTTTTTTAATATTTTAAGCTATATTTATTTTATGATATTTAAAAAATGTATTCTTTAATTAAAAACACGAGAGATAAGCTACAAAGATGATGTTCTGAACATGAGAGATTTCAACTTTCCAAACCAACTGGCAAACTCAGCTAGGAAAATAAAGTCTACTTTATATTTGACGCGTCCATGCTAGTCGTAAGGGCAGCAAAGCAAAAACGATCTCAGGCACGGTAACACAGCGAATCACCATATGCAGCTCATACAATTTTTTATTTTTTATTTTTAAACTGCGAAGGAGCCATGTATCCAAAGTACAGAATTTCAAAGAGGCTAGTTATGTGGGTGCCAGAATGATGAATGAAGGGCTGAATATGACACAAGTCATCAAAGCACAAAAAAAGATGCAGAAAAATATTTGTAGTGCCTCTGTTCATCATATACTTTACAAGAATATATTATACTTAAACCCCCTTTGACGATTTTGATTAATGGGTTTGATACTCCTTTTTTTCCTCTTTAAAAACTTTAAACAACAAGCAAAATTCTTTATCAGTATAGACTGTGAAATTGTTAGGTATGTGACATTGACCAAACATTACCTACTGACTAGGAGAATATCAATGAACCCACAGAATGGGCTGCCTCAAGTATAATTGTGTTTTGGTTGCAGACAGCACTTTGCTTTGTGGTCTGTGTACGCAGGCTTCAGACTGTAAGTATAAACAAGGCATAAGAGGAAGTGAATTAAATTATCCTCTCGCCAAATGCTTTCTATACTGGATAATAGGGGTGGGCGGTATGACCAAAATTCTGTATCACAGTATTTTTCTAAATTATCCCGGTTTCACGGTATTCGACGGTATTTTTTTCCCCATGCATGAGTGGATGTTAACCACATTTTCCACTGCAATTACTGGCTAAGAATAACCTATTCCACTGTCAAGAGTATTGTACATTGTACAAAAAAAAAACATTTTAATGTGCACACAAGTATTAATACAGTTTTGCATTGCCCCATAAAGTGATAGTTTTCAAGGGGGTGGCACTAATGGAGAAGGTATCACATTGCATGACAGATGCAGTCAAAATATAGAACCTTTTTATTGAACAAATTTTGCAAAAACAAACTATAATTTTGACAACATATTTTCAACCATACAAAGAGGCATTTAGACTTAGTAACATATCCAGAAGTGCTTGTCAAAAATTGTATTGCACCGAATATGTCTTAGAAAAGGAATAAATAGTAAATATTTTTTGTAAACCAACTACACTTTCTGTTAATGTTAACAATCTCTGTCCACTGACACGTTAAAGTGACTTTTTAAACAACTTTATCATCATTAAACTGCATAATATTTAAACTAATAAATAAAAACAATAAAATAAATAATAGTATTATTAATGATAGTTGCACTATTACTTCAAGACTTCAAGCCCAGGTGCATTACACAGTATTCACCAAATTAAAATAAAATAAAACAAGTGCAACTTGGTGATGATATCTTTACCAACCGAACCATCATTTAGGCAAACTGCATTAATATGGACCTTGCTTCAAGCTAAGCTATACTGGGAAGAAAAAAACAAACTATATGTCGAGAACAAAGTCAACATTTCCACTTTATTCTCGTCGTTTATGTCGAGATTAAAGTCGACATTTCCACTTTATTCTCATAGTTAACTTCATAATTAAAGTAGAATGTCGTAAACTAAACTTCTTCCTAAAATCAATGTTTAATCAATTACTTAATTCAGCCCGTCATAAATTAATGCAACACATTAAATGCTTTGTGTTACGTTCCCCGACCCAGTGGTTAATCACTACGCTTCTTAAACTGACTTCCTCCGCACTAAGAGAAGACAGCGATCACCATACATAATCCATTCACTTCATGATATTCCTGCTTTCTGAAAATTTAGAATGCTAAGATAAATACTTGATATCATTTTCATGATGAAATGCATTAAAGCAGGTATTACACATGCACGGTAGTGAGGCGGTAGTGCTGCTCCCCCGCAGTAAGGGGTCCCCAGGTGTATGTTCAGTGTAGAGAACTTTATGGCAGGTATGACGAGGCTCCAAAAAACTGGATGTATGAATAGCTATCGCACAGGTTTAACTTAAATATTGTGTAAATGTTGGGTTTGTGATCTGCTGGTCGGAGACACGAACACAGAATTCAATGCATGTTCTTCTGAGCGGGCTATCTTTATTGTATGCATGCTGTCTCTATCTGACGTAGGCTACCAAAACCCCAGTTCCTATCCTTCCTTTTTCTTTCACCACATAACCAATCACCACACGATAAACGTCTTTGTGAAATTAAAACTAGTTATAAACTTAGCCCACGGAGTGTTCAGAACTTTAAAAATATCTTCATTATACATGTTTAATTATGCCATCCATTCAGAGTTGCGCCTATCTCTGAACGAATCACTTAACACAAAGCATTTAATGTGCTATATAACTTATGATGGGGTTTGAGAAAATCTAGTAAATTAAATATTCATTTTATGATGAAGTTTAGTTTACGATGTTCTACTTTAATGACAAATTGCGAGAATAAAGTCAACATGTCGACTTTATTCTCATCATAAGCGTCAAGATTAAAGTGGAAATGTCGAGAATAAAGTCAAAATGTCGTCACACTATTACACAGTACCTAGGTACATTACACTGTATTGAAAACAAATAAGACAAGTACAACTTGGCTTGCAGTATTATCTAGTAGTATAGAAACAGTATTTACACATCTGACCTTTTAAAACTAAAGCATCTCCAGGCGACAGACATGACTGCTTTTTTTCAGCTCTCTGTCCATTTTCACTGCGCGGCATACCTATACTACCGCCCACTATTTGGTGGTGAAAAAGAGCCCTAGTGCAACAAATCTGTGTTTAGCATTGTAGCAGTGAAAAAGGTCCCCACTTGAACAGTTTCCCGCTCCGCCACGTTCCGAACGTCGTTTAGGCAATTTAAACCGGTGTTGCGGTATAAGAAAAATTCATATCATAAAAAAAATAAAAAACGGTTTTCGGTATGAACCGGTATACCGCCCAGCACTACTGGATAATTAAAAATAATTCAGAAGTGAAATACCAAAAACTTAAACTAGAAATCAAACAAGCAAGCAAATTGTTAGAGAGAGGCCAATGTAAGAAAGAAAAAAGTGAAGACAAACCAGATCTTCAAAAGATATCCATAAAACTCATCCAACAGAATTCTATTACTTAAATACTATATTATATTTTTGAGGACACTTGTGGAAATTAAGGGGAAAAAGTATAAAAAAACTGAACCCTGGAAGAATTATTTTGCACGAAGGCATGTGGAAATCTTGTAAAAAACTACCAAGTAGTATACAATAACTGAAGCAAAAACCATGAGAGCTTTTAAACAGCATTTGGGCAGATTATTTGGACAAATTAGATATTACCTAATCAAACAAGACTGGTCCACTGGTTGATCTCCTTGTTTATTAAATCTCATATTCTTATTCCATAAACTAGCAGAACATTCTATAAATAGCAATGACTTTGCTATTAAGTGGTTTCAAGATGTTGCAAGAGGTTGGTGGGGGTGTTTCACATCGGGGAAAAGGACTACATCTGCCACTGAAGAAAAAAAAAAAAAAAAAGTGTTCTATCCTGGTGCTTCAGACAAAAAAGGGATGTCTTTAATCCCTTACGTGATTCTGGTGCTTTTCTATGGCAAATGCATATCTGAGTCTGAATTCAAGAAAACAGTTTGGGGCAAAGGTTTACAGCCAGGAGGAGATGTAAGGATCATGACAGAGAAAGTTTGGATGAAAATCTTGGTGACACTCAAGGTGGAAAAGCCACGCCACTAGACAGACAGAAATGGACTGTGTCTTAGTGGTTGTTATAACAGTACCAGAGTCAAGAATAAACTATTATGGTAGTTAGCTTTAAGTAATGAACAGGCGAGTAACTATCAAATGCTGGGGCACCAACCAGGTAACCCTGTTTAATAAACAAAAAACAACAAAAATTTCACAGTAAAAAAAAGACAGCTGCAACAGCCTACCAAATCTACTTTCACCAGGTTCAAGGTGTAATTGGAAATGTGCAGGAGCTTTGCCCTGGTTGGGTTCTGGATATAAACGGAGATATCATCTTTAGGAACCTTCTGGTTTTATACAAACCTGACCGAAGGGGTCAGGACAGATCTGGGTACAACAGGCAGGGTCAGGGGCCATAAGTAGGCAGCTTCTCAGAGCTGCAGATGGAAAGGAGAGACAGTTAGCATGCACACCTCTTCTCGTCCCAGAGTGGTACTGCTTACCTCACCAGAGCCAGGAAAGTGATCGCCAGGCACATATGCATTACAAATCTCTCACTTTAAATCACAGGAACTGACATTTGGTACATCTTAGCCTTCACCAACTGTAGTGTAAAATCTATAATTTTACTTCTTATAAATTAGGAAAATGTGGACAAGTGCATGCATTGCAACTCCCAGAAATGTAATGGTCTTGGGAGGCTTTCCACAAAAAACTATAAGCTTTTAAAACTGCATTCAAATGAATGTTGAAGATACCTGCTTGAAGTAGTCTGTAATGATATTAAAAAAATATCACCATACCTAACAAAATGAAACACTTTAATTGCACACTACATTGCAATATGTATCCAGATGTTAACAACATTTTAACTAAAAATAAACCACCACTGGGAAGAATTGCACAATAATTTATTGTGTGTTCCTAAGAACTTCCTTAGAAGACTGGTGTCCTTCAACATCTGCAATAAGATGCTGCAGAGGTTCTATCAGACAGTTGTGGCGAGTGCCCTCTTCTACACAGTGGTGTGCTGGGGAGGCAGCATAAAGAATAAGGATGCCTCACGCCTGGACAAATTGGTGAGGAAGGCAGGCTCTATTGTAGGCATGGAGCTGGACAGTTTGACATCCGTGGCAGAGCGACAGGCGCTCAGCAGGCTCCTATCAATTATGGAGAATCCACTGCATCCATTAAACAGTATCACCTCCTGACAGAGGAGCAGCTTCAGCGACAGACTGCTGTCACTGTCCTGCTCCACTGACAGACTGAGGAGATCGTTCCTCCCCCACACTATGCGAATCTTCAATTCCACCCAGGGGAGTAAACGTTAACATTATTCAAAGTTATTGTCTGTTTTTACCTGCATTTTTATTACTCTTTAATTTAATATTGTTTTTGTATCAGTATGCTGCTGCTAGAGTATGTGAATTTCCCCTTGGGATTAATAAAGTATCCATCTGTCTATCTAAGAATGTAAAAATAGCATGCTATAAAAAAATAAATATTAAAGCAGATTAATAACAACCATACATATTAAAACATTTCTTCTTTAGTTTCTTTGAATTCAGTAGGCTACTTCACTAAACTTTAAATTATATGTCACATTTGCTTACTGTTAATTAATGAAACATTTCTTTCTGGCATACTAACCAGTGGCCTTTCTGTGAAGTTTGTGACTGGTAACTACGGCAGAGAAGTAAACCACACATTGTCTGATCTATGTCTAGCATGTATTATGTGCAGTACTTTAATTGGTGCTTCAGGCAGGTTACCAAGCTGTTTGCTATAAGACTGTTGGGGTGGTTTACAAAGGCTGTATGCTATATATTACTATGCTTTTTCTAACCCCCCACCCTACAAACCAGTATGTCCACATTCTTTACCATAGTACTCATTGCATGAGCAGGGCTGGGCTTGTAACTTTGCAATTATAGGTTTCACACAAATCACTCCCTCAGTTGGTTTGGCCTTCTGAAATGCAGCAAAACTTAGTAAAAAGTAAATCTGTTAAACATTTCCAGCTATGATCTGAATCATTCAAGACCTTCCAAAATGTTTCAATCTGAAAACCAACTACAGGTAAAGCTTGACTTTAGTACATTCAAAAAAAACAAAAGGCTTGAAAGAGAAAGAAACAGGCGGTAATCTGCACATGAACCTCAAACAGATGTATACATGTTCAGGAGTATGATTTCATGAAAACAGAAATGCTGAGACAGAAAACACAGAAAAATAAACTATATTGCTTACCGAATATTATATACTTATCTAACGGTCCATGAATCAAGGATATGTTTAATAGTTTTTCATTCAATGCCTTTTTAATGCCAACAGGTCATAAGAGAAATGATTTTACAAAAGAAAAAAAGCAAGTGTAAATGGTTTTAATACAGAATCTCAGACTTAATAAACCATGTATTACAAAGACAGTCTGTTTTCCTTCCTTCATGAGTAAACATGATTGCAGCACAATGGTAAGGTTGGTAATAATTAGCACATTTGAAATTAACTATGGTTCCCCTGAACTCTCTTAACTTTGTGACAAATATTCTCTGCACAATCATCTGAAAATGCTGTCAACTCCAAGATTACACAATGATTTGAATTTATTACTTATATAATAAAGAATGTTAAATATGGAAATATCAATGTTTGTGTTATTTATTTAATTAAATTAAAAATACATGTTAATTTTTCCATATATTATTGTTTTACATATACAGAAATTAGCAAAATAAAATACAGAAAAAGTTAACAATAATAAAAAGGACTACCTCATTAAAGACATGGTAGTGGAGGAAGGAGATTTCTTTGCTTCAGTATGAGAATAAAGAAAAAAGCTCATTTGTCTCAAGAAAAATTAATGTATTCTTATAGAGGAAATGCATTATTTGGAGCCTGAACAATAATGTTTCCTACCTCTGTGATAATAGTCAAGGACATTCCTAATAAAAAGTAAAAACTCTGACCTTGATACTTAATTACAATAACCAGTGACATCTAAATAGTATAAAGTACCCAGCGCATCATGACAGTGCTGTGATTAGCTTTGCTACCTCCCACATATATCATGATGAGTTCCCACAATCATTGTCTATGAGGAATTTGCACGTCCCACCCATGTCTGCGTTTGTTTTCCTATCATGTTCATAAAGGTTTACAGGATACATTATTTGTTGAATCAAAAATTAGTCCAGCTAGAGTGAGTGACTGTGTGTGTGTAGCCCTTGCAACAGTCTACCACCCTGTCCAGGATAGTTTTTCATACTGTGACCAGTGCTGCTGAAATAGGCTCTCTAGACCCTACAACCCCAGATTGGTTTAAGAAGGTTTGAAATGTTAGTATGTAAACTACTGAATTTAAGTTTTAGAAGGCAAAGGGTTTACATTTAACAACAGAAAAATATCTTCTCATTAAAAGGTTTCCGTGTGCTGCATTTCAAAAGATACCTGGCAACTTTTGCAAAAGGTTGTAATTAGTACAATTTTCCTGGGACAACATTTGAAAGCTATCTTTAAGATGTCAACAGATTTGTCAGTCTCTGAAAAATTAGTATATTATACTCATCAATTCCACCCAGTCAGGAAATTACAAATTATATGCATCGAGTATTGTTCAAAAACTGTTTAGTTACTAAAGGGCCTGTGCTATTTGCCTACTTATTGTTGAACAGTGGTTTCCAATTGGTAAACCATTATAAAAAAAGTCTTGCTTTGCAGTCTAAAAAAAAAAAAAAAAAAAAAAAAAAAAAAAAAAAAAAATCACATAAGTAAGGAAATGCTTGGTCTATGATCATTTATTAGAGAGAGAGAGAGAGAGAGAGAGAGAGAGTGAGAGAGAGTGAGAGAGAGAGAGAGAAAGAGGAAAAAGAAGAGACTTACCAAAAATAAACTAAATAAAACTCAAAGTAAAACTACTACCTTGACATCCAGTTGGCCTTCAATGGAAAATACAAATATATATTTTTTCTTGAACATTAAACACCATTTTAAAAGAACCCAGATCATTACCATAATCAAAAGAATGACAAAAAACCGTTTCACCCTAGGAAGCACCTTTTATTTCAATTGCACAGCTGCCATGTAAAAAGTTTTATCTCAAAATTATGCAGGAACCTGTGCCATCTTTCTAGACAAATTCAAAGCTCTGTAAAAGTGGAAATCAAAAACAGCTTTGGTGTACACTTCCAATGCTAAAATTATTTATAACTAACTATAACTGTCATTGCCAGTCTTCAACAATAGATCCATGGCGACCCTCGTCATCTTGTAGATGATTCTGTTAAGATACAGTATATAAAAGCTCCTCCTTATGGCTCCATAAATATATATACATTGTCACATGTGTGCACTTAGGGAGTAGCCGAAGGGCTTTGGCAATTTTAACTCTCTGCCAAGACATGAGGGGGTGTTGTCTAATAACATTCTCTCTTCTCCTTTCCCTTCTGCAGAAAGGAAGACTGACAGATTCCAATCCATGATGTCACTTCCGGGGTCATCCCGCTTGGATACTTCTTACCAGAATACATCTTAATGTAAGCCACCACCATCTTCATCAATCTGACCGATCTTATGACGACTCAACTTAATTGCACTGAACAACAGGTTTCTTTTAACGCTTTTTGCGTACATTTAATATATGTGGATAGCAGTATGGTGCCCCAGACCTCTGTCTTTGTTTGTCTCATTATATATTTAAAATATATAATTAATATTATTATACATATACATACACACACACACACACACACACACACACACACACACACACACACACACACACTGCATATATAGAGAGAGAGATGTAAGATGTCTATCCTTTAAGAGTTTGTGCCTGGATGTAATGTCATCTAACATCCACAAGAAGGAGGGAATAGCCAATGAACAAAGGCAGGTGGCTGGCATAAGACAGTAAACTGTGCTGTGTGTTCGGGAATCACATTGTCTGTGTCCATAACAGGGCTGAAATGTCCAATGAAAAAAGGCAACAGGAGGCACAAAGACAGAGGGATATAAAGTATATCCAGTGGACAGAGTTTCATAAATGCATGATGTGATCGAAGCGGATGGCCTCACCATTATTAAAATTGGCCTAATGGTACAAACAGATATTTCGCTACAGTGGTAAACGAATAAAGCAGGAAGCATGTCATTTTTGGCTTTTACATGAAAAATGACTAGTTTCAAGAACAGAGTTATTTTCTCTAGTATAATACAGTATATGCAAAATGGTTGTGGAACACAACCTCTATGTCAAAAAATGATCTGTGCTAAATAGTTCACACTTTCCTCAAACTTGAATGCATAAAGCGTAAGGACAAATAACTTTTTTCTACCACCTAATGAATTTATACTCATTTTTTGATGCCAGGTACCCGTGTAATTTTTTATATAAAAATTCTGGTGGGACCATACCAGAATTTTCCTTACGAGTGCAAATGTTTCTAATATTAACATTAACTTATCTATATATATATATATATATATATATATATATATATATATATATATATATATATATATATAAAATCCCTATGTGCGTCCAGGTGTCCGTGTGTGGGTGTCTTCTGATGAAGTGCGCATGCGCGGGGCACGGTGCGATGCGCGATATTACTGTCAGAGAAAGTTAGAGGCGTTTTACGGAAATACAAACCAGTATTACTGCGAGAGGAAATTAAAGGTACACAATACAGTGACGCATATTACAGCCACATACAAGCCAGTATTACTGTCAGAGGAGATTAAAGGCATATTACCGACGCGCACGCCTGTATTACCGCCAGAGAAAATTAAAGGTATATTACGGACGTACAAGCCAGCGGACGTACAAGACGGTATCCTTCAATAAGGGTGCGCACAGGCATCCTTCAATAAGGGCGTGCACAAAAAGGCAAGCCTCAAAAGGGCGCAGTGAATAAAGGCGTGCGTAAACAAACATCTGCACTTTTGTTCCTCTTCACATATTTCAGAGCCATTTGAAATAAATTATCTATGAACGCCTTTATTCGCTGTGCTCAATTGAGGTCGCCCTTTTGAAGCGCGCCTTTTTGTGCGCGCCCTTATTGAATAGAGCCGTACAAGACAGTATTACTGTCACAGAAAATTAAAGACACACAATACACGGCGGCAGCCCACGAAGAACGGTTAGCTCAGCAAGTAAACATCAACAAAAGAAAGGCTGAAAGAAAGAAAAATACGACCAACAAAAAGAATGAGGTCAAAGTCCCTTGCCATTTAATATAGACTGTTCCTACTAATGTTTATGCACTACTGTTCTAGCGCCGTTATTGTAACGGGCTAAATGACTAGTCTATCTAATAATATTTGTCCCTCTTTTGCTAATGCCTAACAAAATATACAAGGTCATGCACCTTTCTAGATACCAAAAAAAAAAAATCTATCAAACTTATCTGGATGGTCTTGACTGGCATCTCAACTGCAGACAACACATACACTTCCCAACTTGAGCTGCACATAGCATGTCTGGTAGTAGTGCTAACCATGATGTAGCTGGGTGTTTGATGGTCAAAGTGCAGCCAGTAAACATTGAAAAACATTTTCTAAATACATAGAAGTTCTTTCCACATGCAGGATACAGTTATTCTTTTAAACAGGAGCACCATACTGCTGACTTCTTTTCCACAAAGAGGAAAGAGCACGCATAGGCTTCTTTGGTGGCTTATTCAAATTTAACACAGTGTTCCCACAGCAATGGGTGAACATCAAGATGCAGTAAAATGCATTGTGAATGATGCATTCCTGATATTGATCTTCTTTCTTTTTAATATTACTGTGGCTACTGGACTTGTCTGGTACGTTCTGCATGGCCTCAACTGGGGTATAAGCTTGAACAGTGCAAACACACAATTAAAAAAAAAAACAAGTGGTCATCATTATAACACTCGCAATGACCTTCAACATCCATTGGTAAACTGAAAACCAAATTCCACCCCAAATGCTGTTTCCTGTATATTTCTAAACATGTCTGTTGTTAGCCAAAAAGTACATCACACTTTCTTTTTTGAGTGTAACACTTGGATTACATTGAGAGATATATAGTATTTAAAAATGATGTTGAGAATGCAGCATCATTTCAGCATCATTTACTGTTTGCCTCCAAGGTTTTTTATGGTTCAGTGTTAAGATGCAGACACTGTCTTGCATCCTGAAACTGATATCAAGATGTGACTTTATATTACTTGCATTATCCTATATTTAGAATGAATGTCTGGAATGGATTATGCACATAATATATGATCTGCAGTGGATTCAGAAAGTATTAAGAACCCTTTACTTTCTACACACTTTATTGTGATGCAGATTTCATTTTAAATGAATACATTTTGGCCTATTCAACCCTACTCAACCACCCATAATGACAAAACGACAAGAAAGATTTTCAAAGAAAGAAAAGGTTTGCACAGTTAAAAATCAAAATCACTAATTTATATAAGTTCTAGCTGTGTTACCTGGTTTGCCAGGAAAACGTTCAAGGACAATAAGCCTCATTTATGATGCAGAAGGTTAGTCGGATATATCAGAAATACTATGTGAGTAACCAAATACCTTTCTGTACAAAATATTTGTTGTTCTGTTTTCCCCCCAGGAGCTAAAATTATTAGTTCATTTGCACTCTTTTCTACAGAAAATTGTACATACAATTACCCAGGAGTAAAATATTCCTGCTGCATATCAATTCTTGCTTTTCCTAGTGACCTGGCTTTTGTTGATGTTTATTGGAAAACACAATATTAAAGGAAACAGTATTCTTTTGAATTCAAACAGGAAATTTATGGCAATAATGGAATTGTGGGTGTAAATATTGTTTATATGCTTGACTGCATAAATTTCAACCTGCAGCACCTTGTGTAAAGATGATAGCTTCAATCAGATTTGAATGTAAAGCTTTGATCTGGCATCATTACAAAGTTTTGAAAGGTTTAGTTTAAAAAAACAATATACAATGAATTGTGGTTCACTTTAAATTATTACATGCAGCTTGGACTTTTACAGGCTGCACATGCATAGGGCCAATGGAATGAACCAAACTTTTTTTTTTTTTTTTAACAATACTTAAAAAGTACACAATATTATTTCTTTTCACCTATGTATAATGTCCATCTCTTATTTTCTGTTCATGACCTTCATGTGTTTCACCACAAAGTGCCAACCAATCCATAGTCTTGGATGTATATGTGTATAAGCATTCTTGGCAATCCTATCTGGCTTGAATTTTTAAGTATTTTATAACATACCAGTAATGGTGCACTGCACGATAACGTACAGTGAATACACTTGACTTGAGCATTTATATAGTTTTCATACTCTTTCTCTGTACGTTTAGCATTGGTTTGCTCAGAGGTTGATACGCCTGATGCTTGCTGAGCAGCTCTTCTTTACTCCACCCTAGTGGCCCGCTTTTTCTCTTCTTTCATCAGCATCTTTTCATGTTAAAACTGATTAATTCAGTGTTTGTGTTGCAATTACTTAGTACATTTTCTTTAATTTTTCACTTAAGCTGGCACTTAAGTCTTCAATCTGCCTCAAGAATGATTTAAAATATGAAGAGTTAGGGGAAGTGACAGCAAAGGTGGTAGGGAATGAGAACGGTGTCCATACAAATGTGCCACACGGCCACCCTGCTGGCTGCTGCTGAGAGATGGTTCTACAATAAAATAAAACTAAAAAGAGGAATAACCTTGGAGGTCAATCATCACCCCGAAAGTAGATAGTAGACATCACATAGTATATGTGTACCAAATTTCAGGTCAATAGGTCAAACGGTTTGTGAGCTACAGATGATTTAAAATCCTGGACAGACAAACGAACTGCCACGGTAGCGTATTATATAAGAAGATAGGGAAGAGTAAGAAGAAGCTACCGGAATAGCTAGGACTGCATGAATCCAATGAGGCCACTTGCTAACCAAGTCTTCATTGAGGTTTGCCTAACATTCCTTTGTCCACTTCATATCTTATTTTCCATGCAGCTCACCACCTAATCTCTTTTTTTCTGTGAAAGGCAGCTGTTCTTCTTTACTTGCTGGCAGCCCCATTTCTCTGCACAATTACAGCTGGAGCTTGATCAGTGGGACTTTTCTGCTTGCAGTGTTCGTTTACATGAACTGTCTCCACGTAGTCATCAATGAGGCAAAAAAGATGCATTGCCTAAAAATACCCTACTTGATACAGCATTATTACTAACAAACATTGACAAATAGATAAAAGCACAGGTTGCCTAATTTTCTTTTTTCTATAACATCGCCAAATTTCAATCAGTCACAGCAATCCCCTAAATATGGATATACACACACACTATATATCTGACATCAATTAAAGTGGCTCTGATTGAGCCGAGATAAAGTGTATCTGTTCTTGTAGGATTATTCTGATACCCTCTTGATTGCAACATACTCCAAAAGCTATGGTCCACAAAGAGCTTTCATAACAGGAATGGGATCTCATCATCAAAAGGTATCAATTAGGACAGGTGTACAAAAAAGTATCCAAAGCATTTAACATCCCAAGGACCATTGTGAAGACAGTCATCAACAAGAGTCAATACTGACTCTACCAAGATAAGGACATCCCTAGACAAGGAGATAACTGGCCAGGGAGGCCAACAAGAGGCCTATAGCAACATTAAAAGAGCTGCTGGATTTCCTGGCAAAGATGGGTTATTCCCTACATGCGACAACAATCAGTCGTATTCTATGTATGTCTGGGTTGTGGGGCAGGGTAGCAAGCCTTTTCTCACAAGGAAAAATATCCAAGCCCAGCTAAACGTTTGCAATGTGGAAAAACATATCAGTCAAGACTAAGGTTGATGTATTTGCCCACAGTTCCAAAAGGCATGTTTGGCACAGAAATAACACAGCACATCATCGAAAGAAGACCATACCCATAGTGAAGAATGGTGGAGTGAGCATCATGCTTTAAGGCTGCTTTTCTTCAGCTGGAACTGGGGCTTTTCTCAAGGTGGATGGAATCACAAATAGCTCCAAGTATCAGTCTATTTTGGCACAAAGCCTTCAAGCTTTTGCTAGGAAAAAGATGAACTTCACCTTTCAGCGTGACGATGACCCAATGCATACAAAAAAAATCAATATAGCTATGGCTTCAAAGGAGGATCAATGTTCTGGAATGGCAGGCCAGGGACCAGAACTTAATCCAATTGAAAATCTGTGGGGTGACCTGAAAAGAGTTGTGCACAGGAAATACCTTTCTAATTTGACATATCTGGAATTATTTTGCAAAAAAATAAAAACAAAAACAGAACTGAATACTGTAATAAATTCAAAAGGTCTTTCAACTAAAGTATTCATTTACAGGGTGTGCACATTAATGCAAACAGGTTTTTGTATGTTTTTTCCTTTTTTCACTAAACATTTTCTGATTTGTTTTCATCTTCTTTGCATAGATTCCAATTTTCAATAAAGGTGGAATAAATTCTGACAAGATTGATCTTGGTTTCTTTTTCTTTATTATGCAAAATTTGTAATTTTGGTAGGGTGTGCAGACTTTGTATATCCACTGTATACTTTTGGTCATTGTCATACTGAAAGCTGAACTGTCACCCCAGTTTGAGGTTGTGTATATTCTGAAGCAGGTTTGTTTTTTTTAAAAAAGCAAACCTGCTTCAGAGTATACACAACCTCAAGAGTAGTGTACAGTAATCCCTCCTCCATCGTGGGGGTTGCGTTCCAGAGCCACCCGCGAAATAAGAAAATCCGCGAAGTAGAAACCATATGTTTATATGGTTATTTTTATATTGTCATGCTTGGGTCACAGATTTGCGCAGAAACACAGGAGGTTGTAGAGAGACAGGAACGTTATTCAAACACTGCAAACAAACATTTGTCTCTTTTTCAAAAGTTTAAACTGTGCTCCATGACAAGACAGAGATGACAGTTCCATCTCACAATTAAAAGAATGCAAACATATCTTCCTTTTCAAAGGAGTGCGCGTCAGGAGCACAGAATGTCACATAGATAGAGAAAAGCAAACAAAAAATCCAAACAGCCCTATTGATAAGTACGAAACAAAGCTGTTGAAGGCGGCAGCTCACACCCCCTCCGTCAGGAGCAGGGAGGGAGAGAGAGAGACAGTTTGTTTTTCAATCAAAAATCAATATGTGCCCTTCGAGCTTTTAAGTATGCGAAGCACTGTGCAGCATGTCCTTCAGGAAGCAGCTGCACAAAAGATTGCAACGTGAAGATAATATTTCAGCATTTTTAGACGAGTGTCTGTATCGTCTAGGTGTGCAAACAGCCCCCCTGCTCAATCCCCCTACGTCAGGATCAAAGAAAGTCAGCGCAAGAAGGAGAGAAAAGTAGGCTGGGTAGCTTCTCAGCCATCTGCCAATAGCATCCCTTGTATGAAATCAACTGGGCAAACCAACTGAGGAAGCATGTACCAGAAATTAAAAGACCCATTGTCTGCAGAACCAGCAAAAAATCCACGATATATATTTAAATATGCTTACATATAAAATCCGCGATGGAGTGAAGCCGCGAAAGGCGAAGCGCGATATAGCGAGGGATCACTGTATACAGAGTATACACAACCTTTAAAAAAAAAACAAAACAAACAAAAACAAAGGACCTCTCTGTATTTGGCTGCATTCACCCATCCCTCAGTTATGACCAGTCTTCCTGCCTGCCACTGAGAAGCACCCTCATAGCATGATGCTGTTACCACCATTTGGTTTCCATCTAGCCACTCTACCATAAACTTATTATCATCTGACATGTTCTCCCATCTGAGTACAGGCCTTTTCTGTGGCCACTTTGATCTTGGTCATCTCCCTAACCAAAGTTCTTCATGCCCAGTTACTCTGATTGACCCAACGGCCAACTCTAGGAGGAGTCCTAGTGATTCCAAACTTCTTCCACTTCACAATTGTTTAGTCAATTTGTATAATGCTATAAAAATATTGTGAACTCTTGAAATAATTTCAGAAAAGATTCAGAAAACAATAAAAAAAAAAAGTACAGTATATAGGTTTAGCATATGGTGGCTTAACAGTTAAAGACTACACATTAAAAGTTCAATAAGAAACAAAGGGCACCTAAGCTTGTTAAAGAAAATAAATATTACATTACCTAGTCTTGAGAGGCAAGTAAATTAGATTTGTGCTTAAATATAGTATGGTATTGTAAAGACAAAGGAAAAAAGGATACTAAAGGCAAGCCAATACTTTAACAATTGTTTCATTAATTGAAACATGTTAAAATGGCTCCTATACAAATATCAGGGAGATGGCCGTCTAATACATTTTCTGACTGGCAGAGAATAACCAGATAGCCAATTATCCTCCTTTAAGGTGTACTCTTTACAAGCAAGTACACGCATGTTTCTTTTCACTTAAGTCAAGAAAAAAAAGAGCCAGACCTTTTTTTTTTTACAGTTGAAGAGCTTGAAGCAGCTGCTGTAAAGTACACTGAAGCTACTGTCAGATTAGACAGAAGAGGCACTGAATATGTCCTCTAAGCCCTCCCAATCTATTCTGCATGTTGGGGCAGGATCATCCATGCTTCCATGGTCTTTAAACTGACTTGCCTCATATATCCAAAGGTATTTCTATTTCTTACATTCATAACATTCCAGAGTTAGTGAAAAGCTCTATTTTGTTTGTTTTCTTTGCTACCCTAGAGTCCCATCAGCCACATGCAATTTAAGTCATTACACCCCTAAAATACAACTTCTTATCCTTAACTTAGCACCTAGTACATTAAAGACTAAGAAAACGGGATTGCATTTCAAGATTTTTGTTTTAAATAACATTTCTATTCAAAAGGAAACTCAAATACATTTTTGGATATCATAAAACAAACAAGAGGTTTTGCTGAAAAGAAAGCATGTCTTTACAAGAAATGATTTTGAGATATCTCAAAATCAATTTGTTATCTTAAAATGCATTGCACTCATAAAAATGCATTATAATCTATTGGAGATACTTAAAATACATTTTGGATATCTGAAAAGTTGGACTGCGTTTACAGACATCTGAATTGTTTTAACCTAATCTGAACAATGCATGGAAGGCATCTCTGCTAGTCAAGTTTAAAACTAAACTCTGGAAACCTCTTGTGTGCTGGAGGTCCACTTCGTTTTGCAGGAGCAATTAAAAGAATGTGCAAGCAATACATATATAAATTGATGTCAACATCTTTGGCTGAAGTACAGTCATGGCCAAAAGTCTTCAGCAACTTCTCCCAACCATCAAAGAACAGTTTGGTGACAAACAATGCCTTTTGCACCGTGGCTCAGGGAACAACACATCGAAATTTTGGGTCCATGGCCAGGAAACTCCCCAGACCTTAATCCCATTGAGAACTTGTGGTCAATCCTCAAGAGGCGGGTGGGCAAACAAAAAACCCACAAATTCTGGCAAACTCCAAGCATTAATTATACAAGAATGGGCTGCAATCAGTTAGGATTTGGCCCAGAAGTTGATTGACAGCATGACAGGGCAAATTGCAGAGGTCTTGAAAAAGAAGGGTCAACACTGCAAATATTGATTGACTATATGCATAAACTTAATATAAAATTGTCAATAAAAGCCTTTAAAACTTATGAAATGCTTGTAATTATACTTCAGTATACCAGAGGAACATCTGACAGAAAGATCTAAAAACACTGAAGCCGCAAACTTTGTGAAAACCAATACTTGTGTCATTGTCAAAACTTCTGGCCACGACTATAGTCCTTGTTGGCTTTCTGAAACTCCAAAAGCATGAATTTTCAATGTGGTTTTATGTACCTTTGTAGACGCAAGTTGCTAACTTCTTGTTGTTGATTATTCGGTAGTGAGCCAGTGATGATTTGCAACAAAAAACCAAATACGATCTTAGTGTCTGTCTATTTACCTCAGAATAAACTATTGCACCAATCAAGACTGTGTAAGATATAAGAAAATTCATTGTGCCAAGTCAATGGGTAGCGCAAAATGCCATGATCTGTTTTCTTACCTCAACATCAGATATAAAATACTGCACTACAACCCACCTGTGCTGAATATCAACAAAAGTGACAGCAACAAATTATCTTGTCATACGCACCTCTGCACAATTCTAAATGTAAAAAAAATTAAAAATAAATAAATAAATAAATAAATAACCTATGGCCATTCCACGACATGGAAAAACCTTTATTTTATTTAAAAACCTTGATTTTGACTTTTACTGATATGATTTGATATTCTGTACATTATTAATGAGGCAAAAATGAGAAAAATATGTTGCACCAAATGAGTCTAAGCTAATCAGTATAGCAAACCAAATTAACAGTTAGAGATCTTATAATTAATTAAAAATATCCTAAAATGTAGTTTCCAATGTTCAGATATTTGAAACTTATTTCAAGAAATCTTAAAATTAGTGCTCCCATATTTTACAATGCCTGGCATACATTTCATGATTTACTAAATCACCATAAAAACACCTTTATATTACTGTATATATATATATCAACTGCATTATAAAAGATTTCAAATTCTATTTGACATCTCAGGATCACTTAATGTAATACTGTACATTTCTATTTTGAGTTGACTCAAAATATTTGGAATATCTTAAAACAATAGGAAAGTTGCTTTGAGAAATCATGGCGACTATAGACAAAGATCTCTTAGGCTGCTGCTGAGGTGAGGGCTGGGAGAAAGTGTAAGTAAGAATGACTTGGTGTGAAGTGTAGAAGGGCAGGGCTAGGTAAGATTCTATGCTGTGACAAAGCCCAAGGCAGAGAATGGCAACATGTGGTCCAACTGAAGGTGACAGCCGACATGGAGGAAATGCGTTGAAGAAGAAAAGTGGTGAGGATGAGTCAATAATTCACATGGACTATACAGGAATAGGCTCTTGATTGTAAGATATCATGAGCTATGGAAGGCTGAGCCTATTCAGATCAATGACAGGGTTTGTCTATGACATCCTTCCCAGTCCATCTAACCTCTTTTATTGGGACAACGCACAACTTCCAGCACACCACTTGCATAGTAAAAAGGGACCCTGGAGCATAGTTGGAGCTTCTGCCCTACTGTGCTAAGGGCAGGGAGCCACTACTGGATCCATGACCAGGTGCTGACTGAACTAGTCAGTACCATCTCTATCCCCATATCCCATTATTGACAGTACCACGATCCAGTGCAACAATATACAGTGGACTCAGAAAGTACCAACCCCTTCAGTGTCTTTCACATTTTATTATGTTGCAGCCTTTAGTTTACATCATTTAAATTAAATTTTCCTTTATTAGGTAGCATTCATAGCCCCAGAATGACACAGCAAAAACAGGATTTTTTTTTTTTTTTTTTTTTTTTTTACAAATGCATTAAAAGTAAAAAGCTGAAGTAACACATTGGCACAAGTATTGAGACACATTGCTAAGACACTTGAAATGTCAATCGGCTGCATTATATTCTAATGCTCATAGTTGTTTGGAGTCCACCTGTAGTCAATTCAATCAACTGGACACGATTGTGAATGCTAAATACTTGTCTATATAAGGTTACTTATATAATGTATATCAGAAACAAAACCAAGCCATGAGGTCAAAGAATTGCCTGCAAAGTTTGGAGACAGGACTGTCTTGAGGCACAGATATGGGAAAGGCTACAAAAAGATTTCTACAGCATGGAAGGATCCCAAGATCACAGTGGCCGCCATATTACATGAATGGAACAACCATCACTCTTAAAAGATCTGGCCACCCAACTAAACAGAGCGATCAGAGAAGAAGGCCCATGTGAATAGAGGTGACCAAGAACCGAATTCTGGGTGAGAACCTGTGTGGAAAAGAGAAAAAGTTCCACAGGGACAACCATTCCTGAAACACTCCATCGATGTGGGTTTATGGCAGAATGTCTAGACAGACGACACATGAAAAAATAAATGTAAATGTCCGTAAAAGACACACGAAAGCCTGCTTACAGTTTGTTTAAAAAAAAAAAAAAAAAAAGCACCTAAAAGACTCTCAGACTGTGAGAAACAAGATTCTCTTGTCTAATGAAACCAGCACTGTACTGTTTTGGGCTCAATTATAAGTGTTATGTCTGTCAGAAACTAGGCACAGCTCATCACCTGCATAATACCATTCCAATGGTGAAGCAATGGTGGTGGTGACAGCATCATATTGCGGGTTGGTTTTCAGTAGCAGGAATTAGAAAACTAATCACGGTCAAGGGAAAGCTGAATGTAGCATAGTACAGACATCCTTAATGAAAACCTGCTCTGGAACACTGTAGACCTTAGACCCAGCCAAAGGTTCACCTTCCAAATGGGACTTCTTTGAAGAGCATCAGAGTGGCAACTGAAAAACAACTCTGACAAGCAGCTGAAATTTCCACGTGTATCACAAGTACTACGCTCAGATCAGACATGGTCCTACTGTCAGAAAAAACAAGGAAGTTGATAACTTGAGCTTCAAAAAACAATGTGAAGAACAGGTGGACGAGCCTTTCAGAATAAAACAGGAAAGTGCCAGAAATTGGTAGAAGTATACTTTATAGAGGTGGTAAGCACAGTCTCTGTTCATTGACGTGGGAATCAGGGACTTTGCTGGTTGATCATTCTGTAAGGCTTTCAACAGCCTGAGTATCACTGGTACACCGGAGGAAAAAAAAACAGTTATCACAGAGGATGCAGAGAGGGCCTCTAAGTGGCTTTGGTTTACGATGAATAGTCCATGAAGAGTTGCTACTTAGAGACCAGCTACAGCTTGATCAACCCCAGCTGTATGGTCTAGGTGAGGATGTCTGATGTAAAAAAAAAAAAAAACACCCCTTTGAGCCCAGGTACATCACTGATGATGTATCTAAGTGCATCAGCTGATGTACTTTGTTAATTGAAATGCATTTCAGATATCTATAAGGGACAGCAAGCTTTTCTGAGATAATTGTAAATGCACTTGATGTGTAATAGAGCATTTAAAAGTTATATTTACTTAAATTTAAAAAACAGGAAATAATTGTAAGATATCTTGAAACTTATTTCAGGTGTCTCATAAATATTGGAATATATTTAAAATGGAACAGAAGCCAGTTTAAAGATATCAGAGAAATGAATTATGTATATACAAAAATGTTTTTAGATATCACAAATGTCAGTCAGTGTAAAGATGCCTGAAATGGATTTCAGGATATCTTGATTATATTGAGCCATCTTGAAATAACAAACTGAACATTTAGAGATCATTTGCACACATTTCAGAAATCTCAGTATTTTTATTACACATTTCATGATACTGCAATATGTATTTCAAATACACTATCTGAAAATGTATGGGAAGAATGCGTTTTAAGATATCCTGAAATATATATACAGTATGTATTATCTAATATCTTTAATTTGTCTTAAGATATCTTAAAATGTATTTTGAGATACTTCTAAATGTAAAATCAGATTGTAAAAAAGTCATCTTGAGTCAGTACAGCTAGTGAATGGAAAAAGTTTGACACATGTCCAAAATAATTCAACATAAATGTATGTGAATACTGAGTAAAGTTGCATTAGCTGTGAAGATTTTTTTGTACGAATGTTTGATATTGAATGAAAATAATAAATCAAAAATGTATAAATTTACATATCAGCTTGTGTTTACACTATGAATATCCCAAAATCAAGTTTAATAAGATTAAAAACATACAACTATCCAGATGTAGAGATTAATATTTACAAAGGGGTTACTGTATGAAGCTTATTTACACCTTTGGTATGTCAACTTCACCTAAGGACATTAGCCAAAGCTGCCACTCATTTAAAAAAAAGTTCTATTATTGGGTGCATTTACACAGTACTTATATCCTTTTTGACAAGTCAGAGTTTGCTACATAGTGCATAATTAAGCAGCATCATACTTCAAGTGAGTCATTTACAGTATAGTAATTATGTTGCAAATTAACAAATCATTATTTGCAAGACAGTTACAAGTAAGCAAACACAGTATAATTCATTGCACAACTGTACCACTGACAGAAAAACAAAGTTTTGATAACAAAAACTATAGTACTTACTTTTTTGTATCTTAGGTGTAAAATAGCAGAACATCCATTTTTAACCCATTAATTTAATTTGGGGGCATGGAGCCATTTAATGTAGCAGCAGACATTTTATTTATATCTAATTCCGTAACTGGAATGCACAGAAATATGCCACTATGCGATTGTAATCCACATCCAAATCTAGAGACTGCAATTCCCAGGTATTTATGCTGCTGAAATGATTACTGTACCTTTCAGCTCTTGCACCTACAGTCATGGCCGAAATTATCGGCACCCCTGGAATTTTCCCAGAAAATGCACCATTTTTCCCAGAATATTGTTGCAATTACAAGTGTTTTGGTATACATATGTTTATTTCCTTTATGTGCATTGGAACAACACAAAAAAACAAAAAAAGCCAAATCTGACATTATTTCACACAAAACTCAAAACCGGGCTGGACAAAATTATTGGCACCTTTTCAAAATTGTCGGTAAATCGTTTTACTCAAAATATATAGGATTTAATCAAAAACATTTCAAAATCTCAACATTTCAAGATTTGAACTTCCGCATCACTTTTCCAGCCCCGTGGGGCAAACAAAGGTTCTTCCTATATCAATACCCTGATATGGATGTGCATACAGGGATTAAGGGCATTTATTTTAAGCGTGTATCTTCTAGAATTAAAAATTAAAATATATATTATCAATCGCAATAAGTAGATAAAATATATTTTTTGTATATCTTTGTGTAAAAATTACTTTGTTTAGTATTTATTAGCTAAGATTTGGAAAAGGTTCTACTCTTTTATGACCATTCTACATAATCAGTTTTGCTGAATACACTATACAGAAATTGTTAAAAGGTGAGATTGTATCATTTTTTTCTGAAAATATTTAGATTAATACCAACATAATTATCTTAGAGTAATACAAAAGTACAAGATATACAGGTTCTCAATAGAAAATGTCACACCATATTCAGGTATGCATAGTTTGCTGATCACAGACTGATAAACACACTTAAAAGTCCCATATACTATGAAAACAAGGATATAGTTTTCAAATTGAACACAAAAGAAACCAATACGAAAAAAAAAAAGTTTAAAGTGGTAAACATACAACATAAAATTCAGATACAAATTGCCAAACAGTGGCACAACTTTACATAAGCAGTTGGCAACACTCTTAAAATATTTCTGCGTGTTCTATGTGCAAAAGTGGGCTGTTTATTGAAAATTTATTTCAGTATGTAAAGCCATCTTCCTCTAGGAAGCTGCTGGCTGTTATGTCATTAGCTGATATTATAAAAGTGTACTATCCTAAGGGCCTTAACACCACTGAGAAAATGCTAGTACCAAGAATGTTCAGTAGTATGTCAGCAATGAAGACATAAAGAACTCTAGTTTTTATTACTAACTTGATCTTTGTAATTAATGAAATCACAGAATGAACATTTGTCTATTGCTGAACCCTGTTTCTCCATTAAAGTATTGCTTTATGCCACCAAAGTTTGATGCAAATTGTGATGAATAAGGAATTATAAAAATAAAACTGCAAGAAAAGCCATAAGTATTATAATAAAGAAAAATGATAAAAAAACTGTTTGTTTTGTTTACACAATGGTATATTTTTGTCTCAACTTGTTTGTTAGAAATTGTTTTGTGCTCTTGTGTTTTTCATATGTCATATTGAAGACTGATAGAATACTTTATCATTTAATACACAGAATTCATATTCTAAACTTTTACTATTTTTTTTTTTTTACCTAGTGCATTTTATTATTGTTAGAACTGGTAAAAGTCCATTATGTTTTAATGAACAAATAATACATACTACTTTGGTAACCAACGAAAAAAAAAATCATTTCACTGTATCACAACCCAAAAAAAGTTTAGTTAATTCAAACAATGAAACAACCAAGGATTTATTGATCAGCAATGCTGATAAGCAACTAAAAAGAAAAAGGGCTCCACCACAACCCAAATGATTTATTTTTTAAATATGTACACTTCACCTTACAAAACAAGCCAACTGCCAAAAATAACTCTAACCACACGACAGACTCATTTGTCATAACTACATTTTTCCAGGGTATTAAGTAACCTACGGTACTCCAGCATAAACTCTCTACTAACATGATTTATTTCCATTATTTGTACTATATTATCATTATATTAGAATCTTATTCTAATTTAATAATCTGTATTCTTTCGTAACCCAGTCTAAAAGCACTCTCCTTACTCTGTGAACAGTACAAACTGCAAGGTTTATGTTCAGCCCACTTATCAATGTAACACTGAAATAATTTCCAAATGCCAGGTTTACCCTATTCATTTTGTTTTAGCCATCTACCATGTGTAGAGTGGATGGTTCATTTAGTACAGGAAACCCTGGCAGTGTTTTATAACTGTTTTGGGTCCTGCTTTAATTTATAACAACTTAGGAGCTCAAAAAATGTTTTTGACCTATGAAAGAGATGAGACACATGAAAGAAAATATAAAACCCATTTACTTTAATGAACCATTATTTCCTAATCTATTTGCACTATCCCTTTTAATGTTGGGCATTGTGCAGGCTCTCTCTCTCTATTTTTTAATATATATATATATATATATATATATATACACATACACACACACACACACACACACATACATATATACACACCATAAAACTATGTTGATGATTCCATGTTGGTTCACTTTTCCATGCTCCTAAGTTATGGACTCAGTTATGAGATGCACATTTGACCAGCTGGAGGTAGTAGCAAAGCACAGAATGAAAACAAAACTGAGTGCCATTATGAACAATGTTCTACATCCTCTCTCTGACATACTAATAGTGAGAACTTTAAGGAGAAGTGTGTCAAGAAATGCTATTGGGGCTCCTTTAAACCAACAGCAATATGTCTACACAATACCTCACTGTGACTGTAACTGCCAAAATAGAAGGTTTTTCTTTTTCTTTCATTTTAGTTTTCTTTATTTTTAGTGAATATTTGAGAGGGGTTTGTTGTTTATCATAATATAATATTATTTATTTCTTGAGCTTCTGTTAAAAGCCAAATTCCCATCTGTGGACAAAAAGTTTTACCTATCTATCCATTTACTGAACTGGTCAATTCTTGATTAACATGCAAAAAAATGTTTTAATGATTAACCTACCACTGCTACAAATGTTTAGCACTATCTCGGTGGTAAGTCAATAGTTTTTTTTTTTTTTTTTTTTTTTTTTTTAAAAGAGTGACACATTTTGCTTTAATGCCAAATCTGCAACTCTCTTGGTTTTCTCAGACAATACTGAGCACCCCCAATTTTAGATTCTCTTAGCGGACTATGTGCCATCCATTTGGTTCTCTCTTCCTGCACCCAATGATCCCCCAAGGTCTTGTGTCACTACCTGGCTCTCTCTGCCTGCCTACCTACCTACCTACACATCTCTACCCTTAACTTCTCTGTCCAACACCCTGTGGCCCGTATCTGCCTCTCTGACCCTACACCCCATATTACCTGCTTGCTTGATCCACTTTGCCCACACCCCATGCCACCTGCCCGTTTGCTCTGACTGTAGCCCAGGTTTACCATTTTGTTGCTTTATCCAATGTCCCAAAAACCGTGATTGGCACACTTTGACATACCCCTTTTAATACTTGATAAATAACGACCTTCCTCAAAAAATGCCTCACGTCACCTTTGGCAAAGCTCTACTTACCCCAATCAAGGAACTCAATGACATTCTTCTCCCTTCGCAGTGCCGACGAGAGACACTCCTGATAAAGACAGAGCAACACATCCAGTAGCGCCTCCACGCTCGCGGATGCCTCATCCTTCGATGGCCCCTCCAGGACTAAGCTCTCAAGCTTCTGCAGCCTCTCCTCTGCAGACATACTGAGGGTATCTCGTCTACAGCGATAGAGACCAGAAGGGGCAGGTGAGCTGCTATGGGTGGTGTCGTACTGTGAGCGCACCCCTAGGGCGATAGGAAAGCTTGGTCATCGGCGTCCTCCTGGCACTCAGGTCCGGTTTTACGACGCCAGGAAGTTAACCATGTTCTGTCAATCGTATTCTCGCAGCATTAAAAATAATAATTCCAGTAAAACGCGTGGCACGCGCCAATAAAAAGCTTTCCCACAGGGCCTGCCCTGTCTAGCCGAACAGAACCGTCGCCTCGTCCACATTCATTTTCACACAGGAGAAGCCTATTTCACAACTCGCGAGGCGTTGTCCACTTTTTTCGGGTCACTTTTAGAAAACTTCTGGAGCCTTCAAATTAAACGGTTACATACACCCCGATATGCTGTCACCAGAGCTCACTTTCTTTCGTTCTATACACCTCACGGCAGGCAACCAATACCTGAAATTTGACCCACCTGCCGGGTATGTAGCGATTGACACTTCGAAGCACCTATCAGAAACAAGGACCCGCCTCTTCCTGTGCCTCCACCAGGTGTGGCCTTCAAGGTGTGCTGTGTACGTGACCCCGTGACGTACAGGAAACTAAGGTTTCCTTCGTTGTTATTGTAAAATTGTCCTCATTGTAAGTACGGTTTAAACAGTATCACATTAATATTTAGAGCAGAAGGTCATTCAGCTTTGTGGCTCCAGGGCTTTAGAATTTCTTCTTGGAGTCTATCTGCGAAGGTTGTTAGAGCCCATCATTCATTTACAATTTAAACTCGGATCTTTTCATTGTTGTGTTTCACTTGACTTTTTTTTAACTAATACGTTTGGTTTTCTGCTTTTGTTGTTGTGTTGGCCTTTTTCAAACCATTTCCTTGACTATTTTACTGTGTGGATTCAATACAACGTGTACATTTGCTCCATCAAGTGAACTGGGTCATAAAACACTTAATAGTGCTCTCCTTGAAAGGTGCTTTATGAATTCAGCAGTGTATAATACAGTGTGTAATGATTGGATAAATTAAGTTTGTTAAGGATTCAGGCTGGAGTCTTTTTTTATTCACTTTCTGTTTTTTTTTGTGCAACATGTCTCCTGCGCAGGTATTCTTGACTCATCAGGCTCATCCTCTACATCAGTGCATTAACCTACAAGCTACAATGTCTAGCTGAAGAGACAATTTGTGATATCTTCTGACAAAATGATTAAGCAGCGACTGCTGACATCTACATTGCGCTCTACTGGTAAACCAATATCTCTAATGTACTATGGGAGTGTCTCCCACCTTTTTTGTTCATCTGGAAACTCTGATGTGCTGTATGTGTTTCACACTAATGTTGCTTATCTTTAACAATGAAATAATTACATTTACTGTATATAGCACCTTTCTAATCTACTCAAAGCACTTCACCGTGTGGAACCATTTCAGCCACCACCATTATGTAGCACCCACTAAATGCTCACCACAGTTTAGCTATAAGGTGGTGAGGGGGTGAGATGGTTTACCAGTGAGGGAAAGGGAATGACCAGGGGGGCAGAATGTCCAGGCTGTGGTGGACAATTTAGATAAAACATTGGGAACCACCCTAGTTTTTTTTTTTTTTTGTAAAGATGCCCAGGAATTTAATATGACCACAAAGTCAGATCCTCAGTTTTACATTTCATCAGAAGCACTGCACAATTTTTACAGCACAATGTCCACATACAGACCACATGTTAAGCAGCCCTGATGTCCTCACCAACATTTTTTCCAGCTGTAACCCAACCTTTTCACAGATTTTTTCCCATTCAAGTACTAGCCAGGCCTGGACATACTTAGCTTCAGATGGTATTGGAGCTGGCTAAGTGTGTGCTCTTATTTCAAAAGGACTCATTACAAGTTTTTGGTTGCACTTCAAATACTGATGATCTACTGTACTTCTACAACAGACAGTGAACAACAAAAACAGACTGCAAATTGATTTTATAAGTGTCCCAAACAGCATAGTGGCAGCTAAGGACAAGCTGAATCATGGTTATAGGCAAGGACTATTACCCCAAAAACATAACAAACTCCTAAGGTTTAGGGCAAGTCATTTTTCATAAATTGAGCACACGGTCATAATAACAGGAAACAGAATAAGCAGAATAAAAGGGAACCCAAGCAGCAGTTGAACTTGAACTGACAAAAACAAAGAAAAACACTGATTAGTAGTAACAGTTTAAATACCATACTTAGTTAACTACACACAATGACCTATCAGGTGAATTTCTGAAGCACTGGTATAATCAGACAAAAGTCCATCTGAGCTGGCAAGCCTAATCAGCATTACACACCATTTGTCTAAGTTTGTGGCTGTCATATAGAAAGCAGATAGTGGAGTGTCTACTGGCTGCTTGTTCTTTGTTGGAAGGATTGAATATAATTTTTCAGGCAGCATGGTGTAGTGGTTAAGGTTTTGGACTTCAAACTGAGGCTGTAGGTTCAAATCCTACTGACAGTCTGTGACTATGAGCAAATCACTTCACCTCCCTGTTTCCCAATTGGAAAAAAAAAAAATTTATTTATTTATTTATTTGGATGTTTACAACTGGTAGCTTAGTTGAAGTGACTGTCTTTTACTGAACTTGAGAAAATGCATTGAATCTTGATTTAAGCATGCTTTATTTACAACACTACACAACAACAACAGCATTTATTTCTAATGCAGATATTCATACACAGGATGTAACACGTGTTGCTTTACAGTATGTCAAAGGAACAGTTACAAGCAAAGAAAAACAAATTAAAATTAGATAAGTCAATTATCCATTATCTTCTTTTTATTAATTATCCATTATCTTATCCATTTTTGTCTTTGCCATTTTCAGTTAACTGTTTTTTTTTGTGCACTATATGTAATCATTCACATATGTGTAATGTATGCATTGCTTGATTTTTTTTAAATAGTTTTGTTTAATACAATATGCCCATAGACATGAGAAGAGACTCAGCAAAACGCTTCTCTGAAAAAATATGTAATCTGGTAGAAATTCTTGGTGCACAAGCTATCTGTAAGGTATCAAACTGAAGACAGCTTTGAAAGAATAATAATAGTAATAATACATTTTATTTATATAGCGCCTTTCCCATGCTCAAGGCACTTACAGAATATAAGAAGAACGGCAGGGTATATAGTATACAGCGTTGTACAAACCAGATAAATAAATAAAGAAGATTACAACAGTGAATTCAGAGAAAAGGCCTAACAGACAACATAATTGATGGTCTAGCACACACACATACAGGTTACATGAGTATCTTGACATGGAGGTAAACTGAGAGAAGGGTAATAAAGTCAAGTAGAGCTAAAAGCCTTCCTGAACAGATGAGTTTTGAGTTGTTTTTTAAAAGAATTCATGGAGTCAGCTGACCTGATTAATTTTGGTAGGTCATTCCAGAGTCTGGGCGCTATACAGCTGAAGGCCCTGTCACCCATGGAGTGTAGATTAGTGTGGGGTACAACAAGATTGCCAGAATCAGAGGACCTTAGTGGGCGGGCAGGCACATAGTGATGGAGAAGAAGAAGGCACCAATCAGTTTTGATGATGAAAGGTGTGGACACTAGAGGGCACTGCAGCGTCTCAAACCCAGAACACAAGTGTAGTCACACAGTTAAAAGGCTTCAATAAATGTGGCTTTATTAAATCCAGTATCTTATAAAGGTTTCAGTACTCCTTCAATAGATTTTCCTCCACAATAAATCCCCCGTCTCTCCTCCAGGCAAGCTTTATCCACCTCCTCCCAAATCTGGCTTACCTGGATCAGGCTGGATGGCTTCTTTTATCCCAGGACTCAGGAGTGCTTCTGGTGTCAAGTGACTACAGCCTGGCAGCACTTCCGGGTCAGGCAGAACCTACTTTAAAGTACAAACCTTTCTTTTAGCTACCTCTAGCAGCACCCACACACCCCGTTAGGGTTGATCTCTGAGACTACATGTCCCAAGGTGCTCTGCGGAAGTATGAATGGGAGCTCTGTCCGAGGGAAGCTGCAACCTAGTGTACTTGGGGAATAAACAGCCCCCAGAGACAGTCCTTCCTTGTCTTTCCATTTTTTCCCAGCCAGAAAAGGTACTGATAACACATCTGGTTGGGACACCTGTACATCCTCCTGGCGCATCTTGTCTGGGTAAGGAACCTTCTGCCTTCTTGGTCGGGATGTCTGTCCATCCACTGGATGCCTCCCGTCCAGGTAAGGAACATTCTCCTCTCCTGGGGCCTCATGTATAAACGGTGTGTACGCACAGAAATGTTGCGTACGAACGTTTCCACGCTCAAATCGCAATGTATAAAATCTAAACTTGGCGTAAAGCCACGCACATTTCCACGGTACCGCATACCTTTGTGTACGCAATTTCTCCGCTCAGTTTTGCAGACTGGTGGCACCCAGCGTCAAAGCAGTGCTACTGTTCCTGTGTGGTCACCCTTTCTTTCTTAGCTCCACATTCCTGACGCGGCTTTATAAATACACTGAAACTAACTGCATATTGTTTATTAGTGTAATGCATCTGATTGTAATTAACCTGCAGCAATATAATGGTCCAGGGAATAGCCATAGTATTCCAAATACCATAACTGCTTTAGTGTTGTAACTCTCACTGCATCTTCTTCTTCTTTCAGCTGCTCCCATTAAGGGTTGCCACAGTAGATCATCTTTTTCCATATTACTCTCACTGCACCACTCGG
Organism: Erpetoichthys calabaricus; assembly: GCF_900747795.2. Classification (NCBI taxonomy): domain Eukaryota; kingdom Metazoa; phylum Chordata; class Cladistia; order Polypteriformes; family Polypteridae; genus Erpetoichthys; species Erpetoichthys calabaricus. The sequence goes on along the minus strand of NC_041394.2, from coordinate 183,878,284 downwards.
AGTATTAATATCACTGTATTTGAGTGGGGAATCACAGCAGCAGCTGATCGGAAAGAGACTTATCGGTATACAGGATGAAGCAGACGCTGACTCAGCCACGGCAAAACGCTTTAGAGATTTCCCAGTACGGACTTCGCGGTTTAGAAAAAGTTTCATCCCAAGAACTCTAAACGCGCTCAATCAGTCCATCAAGTGCTCCGTGTAGAACTGTTTACTTATAAGTACAATTACCTCACTGTAAACTTGTACTACAGTTATAATATTGCACAACCTGCGCCACTTTATAAAGAGCGTATTTACATATGATGACGGTATTCATTTTTAAGATGAAATGCAGCAAAATATGTTGATTATATTATACAGATAAAACTTTAACTTCATTTAAATAATCTGTATTGTTAATAATTAAACATGTAAGGACAAGGTGCCGCAGCGCTAGCTAGTTCAGGGATTGTTCCTGCATCATTGTATTCTTGCTGGTGCTGACGCGACACTGAAAGGATAGATGGATAGAATAATTAAACATGTACTACGAAGATATTTCAATGTTCCTTAAAAGTTTTGACGAATCGGCGTTCTAAGCTTAAAAATGGCTTCACGTCTATTACATAGCTGATTGTGTGGCGATTGGGTATTTGGAGAAAGAAAAGTAAGGACAGGAATTGGAGGTTAGTATGTTTGAAAGAGACAGTACTGCTGTGATAAATTACGTCATTGAAGGTCGCGCATGGCACAGCAAGCCTCTTGCGTGAGATATGAACAAGCACTGCGCCACCGTGTTCCCATGTTTAATAACATGCTTTCATTCCTATCATCATGAAAAAGATATCACGTATATATCTCAGTATTTTAATTATTCAGAGAGCTGTAATATCACGAATGTAATGGATTATGTGTCCTGTCGGAGAAAGAGAAAGCCTGTTTAAGAAGCAGGTAGTGATTCACACACACAGCACAAAGAAGATCAAATACAGAACAAAGCATTTAATGTCCTAATTTAGTTACAATGGGATTTGAGAAACTAGTAAATTAAACGATTTTAAGATGAAGTTTATGATGTTCTACTTTAATGGCAAAATAAACTACGTGATTAAAGTGGAAATTTCGAGATTAAAGTTGACATTTCGTGCTTTTTTCCCCACTGTGTGCCTATTTTTTTGTCTGTACCCTAATAAGCTTTCATATGACACTCAGACGGTGGGCTACGACTTGCCTTTTCATGGCGACTTTGATATGTGATTTCTTTTTTATTTCGGGCACTGTGCGACTTTGTGAACTTGAGCTTTCGAGTTTTTTCGACACTCTGTCACTCGATCAACTTCCTTTTGTTGATTATACCACTGTTTAAACCAACAAATAGTATGTTTTTCCTTTGCCTCCACTTGGTATTCACTGAAATTCTTATATTTTCCCCCATGCTTTTCCCATTGTCTTTTCTCAGAAGGCTATTTATATCGACTTGCATTTTCAAAGAGGCATAATTCTGGGAGGAGTTGGTGTGGGACAGAAGGCGCATGCACGTGTGTTACTTTTCATGCTGATCAGGATTTATGTAATGGAAGAACGTGAAAGTTTGCGTACGTACAGATTCCTGCATCTGGATTTTTCTGTGCGTACGCACATTCCCGCTTTTGTGCTTACGCCATGTTATAGTGTGAGTTCTACACACGGCGTTATACATGAGGGCCCTGGTCAGGATGCTCGTCCATCCCGTTTGGCACTTACAAAGGAGAAAATCCAGAAGAGGAACTTCACATACAGTAATTGCTCCTAGCAACTCAAGAGTAAACCTTCTCCCCTGAGAATGAAATACATTCTTTTCAGAATACTACCTAAGAAACTAATGAAATGGCAGTTATTTTTGGACATAGTTCTACCAGCTGACCTCTAACCACCTACATTTTGGTAGTTACTTTGCAGTAAGCTTCAAATGTTTACTGCAAAAGGCTTTACTTAATATAAAGATTGACTGACTGATTGAACCCACAGTACACAAAGCCAATTCTCATGTCTCAGCATCTCCATCTCATCCTGATCCTATCATCAATCCTCTCTGTCTTCACATTTGGTCTCTATTCTCTCTATCTTATCATTTCCTATGTAACTCTTTGATTCTTCATCTAACAGTTGTCAGCCAGTATTCCCTGCTGCTCTGTTGTAGTGCTGAGAATTTGGACATTGTATTTGGTCCTTCTTGTCTCTACATCTTCCATTTCTTAGACCAAAGAATCTCATCTCATTTGAATGGGTGTCACAGTAAGGGCTGGTCTTTACTGTTGTTAATCTCATAATCAGAAACTAATGCATGTATTTGATAGCTTAACTAGACCTTTTGTTTAAATATTTCTTTGTTCAGACTGGTGATTCTAAATGAAAGTTGTAGGCTGCGCTGACGTAATGACTTAGGGCCAGAATATAACTAGTTAAAGGTTAAATGCTGCATAACTGTGGAGACAAATGTAAGTTAAAAATGTTTTTTTTTTTATAATCATTAACTGTTTCAAAAAATTATATTCTTATGCTTCTTTTTTCCACATCTAGATGGTCAACAATGTTCCAGCACATTACAGCAGCATCAGTACACTCCGACTTTCCCCTGGATGATGTAAGCCACAATTTGTTCTAAAAGGCTAACTCTAGGAAAGAGGCCGCCTCATGGCTGTTACAGCTGAAAATACATTTTCCTAAACCTGATTTTTCTTACACCTAGTTGCAAGAAGTTTGTCTGTGTAAAAATAGGAACTAACCTTGGACAGTTCGGTAGTTCATCACAGATTATACTCTCAAACACATCCACATGCTCATATAGTCACCAATGGACCTAACACATGTCTTTGGAATGTGAGAGAAAGATACATGCAGATTTCACTCAGAGAGAAATGGGGCAGTGTGGTGTAGTGGTTAAAGCCTTGGACTTCACACCCTGAAGTTGTGGGTTCAAATCCCACTACTGACACTGTGTGACCTTGAGCAAGTCACTTGACCTGCCTGTCCTCCAATTGGAAAACCAAAAGTAATGTGACCAATTGTATCATAAATGTTGTAAGTTGCCTTGGATAAAGGTGTCAGCCAAATAAGTAAATGTACATGATTTAATTCCAAAGAACATCAGCAGGAACTGGTGTGCCTCCCAGCATTTCATACAAAATATCTTACATTCTTTCTTAGTTACATTCTAAATCCTTATAACATCTTTTTTAGTTCTCTGAGGTTAAACCTGTGCTTAACTTTCAGTTAAATTGGGACCACTAGTTACATACTGTATTTTGGAATAAACAGAAACAGACCATGATAAAGAGTTGGGGAATAACAGAGTGGTACCCCTGTATATTTGAGAACAAGTCAAAAAAAAATGCAAAATAGCGGGTACATCTTTATAGGCAGAGTTAATGAATAAACTGATCACAATATACAAAGATGGTGGTTATTTAGAGGCAAGACTGCAAGGGGCGTGTCATAGGGAACCAGAACCACAAATGAGATCATCAGGTTGGAGTTCCTTCTGTGGGTTTGCAGAGTTAGAAAAGGAGAAAGTATTAGATGACAGCGCCAACCACTGGCCTGGCGGATAATTTCAATTATTCATGCGCACATGTGTGACATTATGTATTTACTATAAGGTATAAAGTGGAGAAGCATTTAGGCCACCTACCAAAGCCTACATTCCTTTACTCCTAATTTTCATAGTGTAGTGTTTCCTATTGGTGATATTTCTTCTTCTGGTCTGGATGCAATTTAGTATCACCACACTTGTAAATATTTTTGATGACTCTGGGCTCCAAACATCCAAATTACTATAGTTTGAGCTCACTATTCCATCTTTCTCCCTTTTTCTTTTATCTCTAAATTAGGTGTATTGTTATTTTACACCGTATTTCTATTTCATCTCATCCTCCACTGTCCTTAATTTAATCTCTTATCTCCTAACACAAAGCTTGCCTCTGTATTCTTTGCAACCCTGCAAAAAGACATTCTTAAGTCACTATCAATTCATTTGGTTTGGGAGTGGTGCCTTTTCCTCTTTCACCATTTTTGATTGGAATGTGATTTTTAAGAATATTACTTTAGCATCAAAGAAACCTATCAACATATCCAGTTTAAATGTCTACATTGCTTGTACTTAACTCACCATAGATACTTTGCTATGTGCTTTTCAGATGACAATTTGTGCTCCCTGTGTTCTTCCAAGTCTTCAGGTGCTTTTCTATACATATTTTGGTAATGCCCCACAGTTATGTTTTTTTGGTATAATGTCTCAAAGTTTCTCTCATCTATATAGCTTTTCCTATAAAATCACTTTTTCCATCAAAAATGTCTTCTTTTGTACTTTTCTACTGTCTTTCTTTCTTCTTTCCAGCAGCGGCTATTCTCTCTAGGCATAATTGCTGCTAATTGGTCCTACCTTCCTGCTGGAAATACCCCAGTTTGCTATCCTGGAAAAAAAAAAATAAAAAAAATTATATATATATATATATATATATATATATATATATATATACAGTGGTGTGAAAAACTATTTGCCCCCTTCCTGATTTCTTATTCTTTTGCATGTTTGTCACACAAAATGTTTCTGATCATCAAACACATTTAACCATTAGTCAAATATAACACAAGTAAACACAAAATGCAGTTTTTAAATGATGGTGTTTATTATTTAGGGAGAAAAAAAATCCAAACCTAAATGGCCCTGTGTGAAAAAGTAATTGCCCCCTTGTTAAAAAATAACCTAACTGGTGTATCACACCTGAGTTCAATTTCCGTAGCCACCCCCAGGCCTGATTACTGCCACACCTGTTTCAATCAAGAAATCACTTAAATAGGAGCTGCCTGACACAGAGAAGTAGACCAAAAGCACCTCAAAAGATAGACATCATGCCAAGATCCAAAGAAATTCAGGAACAAATGAGAACAGAAGTAATTGAGATCTATCAGTCTGGTAAAGGTTATAAAGCCATTTCTAAAGCTTTGGGACTCCAGCGAACCACAGTGAGAGCCATTATCCACAAATGGCAAAAACATGGAACAGTGGTGAACCTTCCCAGGAGTGGCCGGCCGACCAAAATTACCCCAAGAGTGCAGAGACGACTCATCCGAGAGGTCACAAAAGACCCCAGGACAACGTCTAAAGAACTGCAGGCCTCACTTGCCTCAATTAAGGTCAGTGTTCACGACTCCACCATAAGAAAGAGACTGGGCAAAAACGGCCTGCATGGCAGATGTCCAAGACGCAAACCACTGTTAAGCAAAAAGAACATTAGGGCTCGTCTCAATTTTGCTAAGAAACATCTCAATGATTGCCAAGACTTTTGGGAAAATACCTTGTGGACTGATGAGTCAAAAGTTGAACTTTTTGGAAGGCAAATGTCCCGTTACATCTGGCGTAAAAGGAACACAGCATTTCAGAAAAAGAACATCATACCAACAGTAAAATATGGCGGTGTTAGTGTGAAGGTCTGTTGTTGTTTTGCTGCTTCAGGACCTGGAAGGCTTGCTGTGATAGATGGAACCATGAATTCTACTGTCTACCAAAAAATCCTGAAGGAGAATGTCCGGCCATCTGTTCATCAACTCAAGCTGAAGCGATCTTGGGTGCTGCAACAGGACAATGACCCAAAACACACCAGCAAATCCACCTCTGAATGGCTGAAGAAAAACAAAATGAAGACTTTGGAGTGGCCTAGTCAAAGTCCTGACCTGAATCCAATTGAGATGCTATGGCATGACCTTAAAAAGGCGGTTCATGCTAGAAAACCCTCAAATAAAGCTGAATTACAACAATTTTGCAAAGATGAGTGGGCCAAAATTCCTCCAGAGCGCTGAAATAGACTCATTGCAAGTTATCGCAAACGCTTGATTGCAGTTATTGCTGCTAAGGGTGGCCCAACCAGTTATTAGGTTCAGGGGGCAATTACTTTTTCACACAGGGCCATGTAGGTTTGGATTTTTTTTTCTCCCTAAATAATAAAAACCATCATTTAAAAACTGCATTTTGTGTTTACTTGTGTTATATTTGACTAATGGTTAAATGTGTTTGATGATCAGAAACATTTTGTGTGACAAACATGCAAAAGAATAAGAAATCAGGAAGGGGGCAAATAGTTTTTCACACCACTGTATATATATATATATATACTGTATCTATATCTGGAAAGGATCCATTGTTAATCTTATATTATTATGCATTTTTTATGTTATTTGAATGATTATATTTTGCCTTGAAACAAGACCAAGTTACATTATAATTACTTATAAAGTTTTTTTTTTCACTTTTTACAGCTGCAGCACAGGTTAAATGACATGCTCAGAATCAGAAAATAAGCTTAGGGTTTGAATCAGCTAGGCTATGTTTTTAGGTCCATTGCCCTAGCCAATATGACAAGCTACCAGTCTTCAGTCTGTCAATGATCTGTCAATTATTCTCTTACCTAGTCTTTGCCTGTCAAGGTTGTGGGGAAATAGAACCTCTCCTGACAGCAAATAACTGGATACCTGCTGGATTTCATTCTACTCTGTTTCTTGTTTAGATTAGATTAGATAATAGAAACATTATTAATGCCAAGGGGAAATTCAGATGTATACAGCAGCAGAAATAAAAAAAAGGATATAGTCTCACAGAACAAATAATACAGCAGATCAATCAATCGAATAATAAATAAATAAATACATAAACAAATAAATAAAAACATTTATATTGTGCAGAAATTTCAGAATGAACTTACATCAGAAGGAAGCATTGCATTGCCTCATAGCAGTGGGCAGAAAAGATCTCCAGATGTGCTTTGTAGCATACCATGGTAGAATGAGCCTGAAGGTAAAAGTGCTCCAAAAGAGCACTTCCTGGAGGAGACGAAGGGAATATTTCATGATGGCATCCAATTTTGCCACCATCCTCTTTTCCACAACAGTTTCCAGTGTGTCCAGGGTTCACCCTGTGATGGAGCAGGCTTTCCTGACAAGCACATCTTTTGAGCACAGGTTGCTTCTCCAGGAGACTGCAGCATAGAAAAACACACTGTTTACTGTGGACTGATAGAACATTTTCAGCAGCTTGCTACACACATCAAAAGACAGGAGTCTTCTTAGCAAGTACAGTCTGCTCTGGCCCTTCTGGTACAGTGCCACTATGTTGTCAAACCAGTCGAGTTTATGTGAAAATTATGTAATGAAAGAATAATTTCTGGAAAACTGAAAAGAACAAATCAACGGGCTCTGTATTTTGGACAAGCTAACAGTTTTCAAATAAGGAGACACTACTATCTCAGTGCCTTTCTTGTACCTATAGGTAATTTGTTTCATATAATATCAATTTCTTGTTAACTTAATGGTTGATTTTTGTAAGAATGGTATAGTAGTACATTGGATAACACTGCTGTCTTAGCATTCTGGTCCAATTACAAACTATGTGGACCTTGCACTTTGCTTCAGTTTGTGTGTAGTTGTTCTATAGTTTTTCCTTCTCCTTCTACATGGCTACTCAAAACCAGTGTGTGTTTATCAGTTGACTGGTATTTCATACCACGTTCATTCCTGCATTGAGGTTGATTGTACAACAATAGATAGAAGTTTATTTGTCCACAGGGTGATTTTTACAGACAATCAAGAAGATAATTACAGCTTGCTTGAAGAAGGGGCCTGAGTCACCTCGATAGCTTCAATATTATAATCTTTTTAACTAGCCAATAAAAAGTGTCATTTTGCTTGACTTATCATTATAGAAGATCAATGAATAAATATTCTCGTACAATAGATTGACTGAAAAGAAAGAAATCTAAAAAGAAGAAAAACTTCTGACTTGGCTAAAGATAAAAATAGCAGTCATGGTTATAGTGAGGCATTATGCAGGCATAGTGCCTTTGATATAAAGGAGCCCCAGAAGTATTTCTTGACACACGTCTGCTGAATAATTAGTTGGCTGAAAGTCCTTAGTTTTAGTGTGTCAGAGAGAGGATGTGCAGTATTTTTTCATATTGGAACCTAGTTTTGTTTTCATTCTCTCCTTCACTGCCAACTCCAGGGGGTCCAGAGTCTGTCTGCCTTTTTAATTAGATTGTTTATTTGGTGGACCTGTCTTGAAATGATATTATCAGCCCAGCACACCACAGCATAGAATGTTGCACTGGTCATCACAGAGATATAGAAAGGATGTCACTACCCACATTGAAGGAATGCAGTCTCATAAGAAAATATAAACTCTGATTCCCTGTAACTATATGTGAAAATTAGAGTAAGGGATATTTGTCATAACATTTTATTCTCAAATCCACTTACTGTAATCCAATTCAGGGACTCTTAAAACGGAAATAAATGTTCAATCTTTATCTGCTCCTTAAGACTGATATTGCCAGAGCCAAAATGCATATTTTTTAATTTGTTAAAGCAGTGATCTAATCATGACTTTTATGATTTCACTACTTATGGAATGACGTGCAGAGTAAATAAACAGATGTCGTCAAAGTGCCCACCAAATAACTATTTCAGGTTTTTTCTTCAGTTCAGTTTTTTCTTGACAATCTTCCAAGAAAATAACGCATATGTTCTTGAAACATTTTCCTCTTGAGTTTGTGAAACTGAAAATTATTTACAAAAATTTAAAAAATGCAACTGTCTTTAGGAATTACACGTCATTTGAACATATAAAAAAGGATAGGCGTTGAAAGACATTGTAAAGCTAAAGTTTCTCAATTGAAATCAGAGAAATGGGAATCCGCATCAATTACCTATTTTGGTTTTCACGCACTATTATGGAAGTATATAGATTATAAAAGGCTGTAATGGCTTATTAGCCACCGTCCCGCCGGAAGCTGCATTCTCCTTATTACACTCTTTAGAAGTGAAAGCGGAGCAGCGTGCGCTACCTTGTTCGAAGTTATAAAGACTACATTTCCCAGAGTTCTCCACTGTATTACTCGTGTCGCGCTGACCGGAGTGCAGTGTGGTTCTGTTTCGCGGGTAGGTACTGATATTGTGAACCGTTAAAGAGAGAAAGGGATATATGCATTTTGTTGAGAATTTTGGTTTTCTTTTAACACGTATGGGGTAAACAGATAAAGGAAGAGAAAAAAATCGGTAAAAGTAACCCCTAGCTTCGAGGACACGCCTGTTTAGTGTGGCGCACTTTTTCCGTAGTATCCACGTGAGTATGGACTGCTGCTGATCCTTAGCTTAAAGGTACTTACTAAAGGCCCAAACACTTCGTCCGTGGAGGTGCGTTCGAAAACTTGTTTGATTTTAGAGGTGTACGTTTTTTGGGAACATTGAAGACAGTGCCTTTGTTGCAGACTTAGAATGTCAGAGTACAGAGTAAGGAAACTGAATGTGCTGAACTGGTTGCCGGAAATTCGGATCGGCAGCAATGTCTTATTACTCATTTAAAGCAGACATGGTTCTCAAAGTTGAAAAGACGTACCGTTTGTAGATGTGGTGGTTCACTTTCTTAATGTGTTCAGGACCAGAATTCCGAGTCTTCGATAACTTAAGAACAGAAAAAGAGGTTTTGATGAGGTAGCCGGGAATGTGAGTCCTGCTAAAGGGTCCAGCTGCAGGTATTGTCGGAAACTGACATTTTCCGAGTAAACTCCACAAACATTAATTGTCCAGTTTTCTTTTTGTTTTTATAGCCATTTTATTTGCTGCCATGTTTACAGTTTGTGTTTAATAGAATTACACGATGAAACTAGAACTCACTGTCAAAGAAAACGTATTTCTTCGAAAACAAATGAGGGCACTCATAACAAATAATTATACGCATTTAAAAAAATAAATTTTGTTGGTTACTTGGTTTATTTTCTTGATTTCTGTAAATAAAGGTTAAAAAAAATAAATAAATAAAGGTACCTGATACCCTAGGTGCATTTCAGCAAAACTGAGGACAGATGTGTGCGCGTTTCTCAAACCTGGCTAAGTTTAATTTAGCACACCCCTGTTAACGTTCGTTTTGTCTTTTTAACTAAATTATTGCTCATGTAAAACTGCTATTTTATGTATGCTTTGGCTATACATTATCCAGCCTGTTTAATTAGTTCCTGTTTCATGTTGAACTATTGTGCAGAGTAACATGTTATAGAAGTGCGTACTTACACACTACACATCATACATGCACACACACACACTCCTTAGGGACTAATTTTAAAGTTGATAATGTTTGGGACAGGGGGGGGGGGGGGGGGGGGTGATACTTTCTCCGTAGGTCCATATTTCGCAAATACAGTGACTGGGATGCGAGTTTAGAGTTGTGAGGTAGCTGCACAAAGCTCTGTTGCTGCCCAAGGTGTGTTAACTAGTTAGGTTGCTGGTGATTATAGATAGACTAGCAAAATACCCGCGCTTCGCAGCGGAGAAGTAGTGTGTTAAAGAGGTTATGAAAAAAAAAAAAGGAAACATTTTAAAAATAACGTAACATGATTGTCAATGTAATTGTGTTGTCATTGTTATGAGTGTTGCTGTCTTTTATATATATATATATATATATATATATATATATATATATAATATACACATCCACATAAACATATATATACATATACAAATTTACATATCTACATATATAGACATACATATATACATACATACATTCTCATATATATACTGTACGAGCTGTATATACCCGGCGTTGCCCGGGGCAGAAGTAACCTAATCGGTCAAACACTTACATATATACCAAAGTAAACCTAATCGGTTAAACAGCTTCATATATACAGAAGCGAACCTAATTGGTCAAACAGTTATGAATGTGCAGAATGATTTTACAAACATTATGCGTGTTAACAATCATTAAAAAGAAAAGATTGAGGAACTGTTCTTCTATATGTGATGAAGCCACTAATAAGACAGATTTTTTTCAGGACCCAGCTGTTTCATAACTAAACTACTGCCACCCCAAAGTAATGCCTAATAGTGGTTTTTGGGGTAGCTGTGGAATAAAAAGGGTGTTTTTTAGTCAGTAAGAATCTGACAGTACCCTTCAGTACGGGCTGAAGGGTGCCTATGTAAGGTTTTACATCCTTCCCGTATGGAAAAAAAACCATACTAAACTTTTTTTTCATCATTACAGATAATCTCAGTCAAATCGAAGTACGCATTCTCAATTTATTTTTATCTAATTTTTACTTTTTCACAAAGCCATCCCATGCCAATTTGTATGAATAAACTTTTGCTAGAGAGTTAGCAAAAGTTTATTCATGCACATATTTTAATACGGATAATCTATCTCTAATGAAGGTTCTCATTTTCATTCTAATTTAAAATAATAATAGATACTCATTTTTTTCTTCTGTTTTAGAAAAACCAATCTATGCCACCTACGTCTTCGTCAAGTCAGCTTCATCCAGCTTCATCACATATAGAAGAAGAGTTCCTCAATCTTTTCTTTTTAATGATTGTTAACACGCATAATCTTTGTAAAATTATTCTGCACATGCATAACTGTTTGACCAATTAGGTTCGCTTCTGTATATATGAAGCTGTTTCATCGATTAGGTTTGCTTTTGTATTTATGTAACTGTTTGACCAATTAGGTTTGCTTATGTATATAGATTAGCTGTTTGTCCGATTAGGTTCGCTTCTGTATATATGAAGCTGTTTATCCGATTAGGTTCGCTTTTTTTATATATGTAACTGTTTGACCGATTAGGTTTACTTTGGTATATATGTAAGTGTTTGACCGATTAGGTTACTTCTGCCCCGGGCAACGCAGGGTATATACAGCTCGTATATATATATAGCAAAATACCCGCGCTTCGCAGCGGAGAAGTAGTGTGTTAAAGAGGTTATGAAAAAAAAAGGAAACATTTTAAAAATAACGTAACATGATTGTCAATGTAATTGTGTTGTCATTGTTATGAGTGTTGCTGTCTTTTATATATATATATATATATATATATATATATATATATATATAATATACACACACACATAAACATTTATATACATATACATATATATACATATCTACATATACACATGTACATATATATACAGACACATACATAAACACACACATAAGACTTACTGAGTGAAACGGGCTTTCATTGACAATCATGTTACGTTATTTTTAAAATGTTTCCTTTTTTTTTTCATAACCTCTTTAACACACTACTTCTCCGCTGCGAAGCGCGGGTATTTTGCTAGTATATATATATATATATATATATATATATATATATATATATACATACATACATGCAGTTTTAATAACACAGAAATCAATATAAACATTAACATCATTATCATATGAGAATATGAAGTAATATATAAGAAGCACATTTCATATAAATATAAATTATTAAACAGTAAAATCTTCTTCTGTAATTTGCTACCGTGGCAATTTGTGTGTCTGTCCAGGATTTTAAATGACCTGTAGCTCGCAAACCGTTGCACCTATACACTTGAAATGTGGTACACATATAGTACGTCACGTCTACTATCCGCTTTATGGGTGATGATTGTTTTAGTCTTTTTATCTTTATTTTATTTTATTGTACAATCAAGTCCTATCTGCGCACAGCAGGGCAGCCGTGGGCGGATGCGTATGGTGTATTCACTCGATGTTATCGTGCATTGCGCTGTCAGTGGTATTTTGATAAAAGAATTTGAACAACATATAAGAAGCGTATAAATTATTAAACAGTAAAACATTAACATTTAAGAAGTAAAGTTACATTAAGTACTACTGCTGTGCCTTCGGGTATACCTCATTTTTTGTTTGCCCATTACATGCTTAAATGTATACATTTTTTGGTGCACCTACCCGAGAACACGCGACATATAACCGAGCGTGGGAGAAGCATGGATTTTAAACCCGCGTTGAGTTGATGTGCTGGTCTCCCTCGTGAAATAACTGGTAATGTTTGACTAAAATCTACAGCGAGTAAAACGACATTAGCTCCTATTTTTTTTTTACGATCTCTGAGATGTTGCTTTTTTCGGTTCAAGGCTTCATAAGCTCTTTTATGTTGTATGGTGTACTTATCCCAAACCATCATGTGATTGTATGGGTGGTTACCTGGCACTGTAGGGTTGCCACCCGTCCTTTAAAATACGGAATCGTGCCGCTTTTGAGAATGAAATTGCGCGTCCCGTTTTGAATCAATACTGGACGGGATTTATCCCGTATTTTTTTTATAATTTTTTTTTTAAAGCAGCGTCTCATGCAAATCATCCCACACGCATTTTATGAAGATGCCTCCTTTACTACTTTTGATTGGGTAATACTTGATGTCATCGTTAGTTTGATTGGTGTTTTTAACTGTCCAGTGAGTAGGGCGTGTCTTTCAACCGTAAGCAGATTTTTTGCAGTGGTATCACTGACCTCGACGACGGCGACGTTATACGTCAAAAATAAATTACGATAAATGACGATTTTAGCGATACTTTATTACGACGGCGGCTACATAGACACGATCAAATAAAAACAAAAAAATCAAATAATCATTCTCATTTTCAAAACGTCGAAAAAACGACGGAATGAAAAAAGGCCCACCCGACGACCCACCCATTCCATTTTTATATATATAGATGTATGTGTGTATGTGTATATATATATATATATATATATATGTGTATATGTGTGTATATATATATATATATATATATATATATATATGTATATGTGTGTATATACTGTGTATATGTGTGTATATACTGTGTATATATATGTGTATATATATATATATATATATATGTGTATGTGTGTATATATATATGTGTATGTGTGTGTGTATATATATATATGTGTATGTGTGTATATATATATGTATATGTGTGTATATACTGTGTATATATATGTGTGTATATATATATATATATATATATATATATATATATATATATATATATATACTGTGTGTGTGTGTGTATATATATATATATATATATATATACACTGTATATGTACATATGTACTTATTGGCTCCTGTATTTAGGATATAGCAGGTTGGATAATGGACGGATGGACATCTGTATGCATAGCCGTATTTGCCCGTTTTCATTTTTTTTCTTTGTTCAGTAATATTTCAGTAAACCCGGAGCTTGTCAGTTCAAATCCTGGTACTGACACCACTGTGACACCCTGAGGAAGTCACTTCACCTGCCTGTGCTGCAAAAAACAAAAGTAATGTAACAAATTGTACCTCAGATGTTGTAAGTTGGTGGAATAAAGGCATAAGTAAAATAGATAAATATGTATTATACACATAGGAACTATTCATTTATTTTCAGTTAAGTCATCTGCAGCAAACTTTTATAAATGAGGGTTTCTGATTTTTAGATAGTGCAAACTGTTTCTTCTTCATTGACGTTTTCTCTTGGAGAGCTTTTTTCATTTCATTGAAAATGAAAGCAGCAGCTGCCAAAATATGTAGCTTTCTTATTAATTTTTCAACATTGTGTAAAATAAATGTATAAAGTAACATAAAAGGTTTAAATACTGGTTATCCTTTTACAGTAAAATATTACTAAAGAGATACAAAAAAAGTAAAATGGATATGTTCTTTTTCTTTAAGGAGATTAAATATTACTGAAGAAAGAAAAAAAAAAAATTAAACAGCCAAATGGGGCTATGCATACGAACTTAAAAGGTTTAAATAAAACAGAAATATATATTTTATTTTTACTTGCTTAACTTGTGGAGGGTGTATCCTGTAGCAAAGCCCTAACTTTTTTCGTGAAAACCCGTTTCAGTAAATAAGTGTTAAAAACAGGTGTAAAGATATTGACAATAAGCTACGCAAACCCAGGAAGACATGAAATCGTTTAAATCAAGTATCATTACATCTTCCTTTCTTAAAGAGAAGTAAGGCAGTACTTATAAGCTTACATCTATAATAATAAAAGGCAAAGCCCTCACTGACTGACTCACTCACTCACTGACTGACTGACTCATCACTAATTCTCCAACTTCCCGTGTAGGTGGAAGGCTGAAATTTGGCAGGCTCATTCCTTACAGCTTACTTACAAAAGTTAGGTTTCATTTCGAAATTCAAAGCGTAATGGTCATAACTGGAACATATTTTTTGTCCATACACTCTAATGGAGGAGGCGGAGTCACGTATCGCGTCATCACGCCTCCTACGTAATCACGTGAACTAAAAACAAGGAAGAGATTTACAGCACGAGTCACACGCGGGAACGAAGGTAAATGACGTTAATTTTTGACTGTCTTTTAATACTGTGTAAGCATACATATTAACACATGTGCAATTAAACGTGTGCATTTACGGGGTGATTTCTCAGGCTTAAAAGCTCGCCTTTTACTAAAAAGGTAAATGCAAAACTGTTTTCAATCAGTTTATTGAAACACTCCCGTTAACGATTGCAATAACATATTCGCGAGATAAAAGAACGAAGTAGGGGGAAATGGAGGAAGAGCCGCAAACAGCGAACAGCAAAAAATTAATTAAACAATTGAGAACGGAGCGAGTGAAGCATACAAGCATGTTCATAAGGGAAACAAAGCACGGTGTAAAACGTAAGTTTAAATTAAGTTTATAGAAACGCTCCCGCTGCGGATTGCAATAACATATTCGCGAGATAAAAGTTTAATGAGAAGACACGAGGTATAAACGAACCACACGCCGTGGCGCAACGTTAGGGGCAACAGTTTCAACCATTCTATGATCTGCTTCTCGCAACTGAAAGACGGCACATGGCGGATGTTAGCCGACTTGCTGACCGCAATGTTAGGGGCTTCAACTATGGCGCTGACGCCACATCTCAGGGCCAACACTTTGCAGACTGTACTTAAAAGACACGCCCTCCTCACTGGACAGTTAAAAAGACCAATCAAAGTAACGATGACATCAAGTATTACCCAATCAAAAGTAGGAAAGGAGGCATCTTCATAAAATGCGTGTGGGATGATTTGCATGACACGCTGCTTTAAAAAAAAAAAATGATAAAAAAAATACGGGATAAATTCCGTCCAGTATTGATTCAAAACGGGACGCGCAATTTAATTCTCAAACGCGGCACGATTCCGTATTTTAAAGGACGGGTGGCAACCCTACAGTGCCAGGTAACCACCCATACAATCAGATTGTGATTCAGACTAGGAATGCAATGAATGTAATTACCCCGATCTACATACAAGGCGAAAGTCTTGCAACATTCAAAGATGATGGTTTGGGATAATTAGTACTTATTAAGTACACCATGGAACATAAAAGAGCTTATGAAGCCTTGAACCGAAAAAAGCAAGATCTCAGAGATCGTAAAAAAAAAAAAGGAGGTAATGTCGTTTTACTCGCTGTAGATTTTAGTCAAACATTACCAGTTATTCCACGAGGGAGACCAGCAGATGAACTCAACGCGTGTTTAAAATCCATGCTTCTCCCACGGTCGGTTATATGTCGCGTGTTCTCGGGTAGGTACACCAAAAAATTTATACATTTAAGCATGTAATGGGCAAACAAAAAATGAGGTATACCCGAAGGCACTGCAGTAGTACTCAATGTAACTTTACTTCTTAAATGTTAATGTTTTACTGTTTAATAATTTATACGCTTCTTATATATTGTTCAAATTCTTTTATCAAAATACCAGTGACAGCGCAATGCATGATAACATGGAGTGAATACACCATACGCATCTGCCCACGGCCGCCCTGGTGTGCACAGATAGGAGTTGATTCTAAAATAAAATAAACATAAAAAGAGTAATACAATCATCACCCATAAAGTGGATGGCAGACGTGACGTATTATATGTGTACCAGATTTCAAGTCAATAGGTGAAACGGTTTGCAAGCTACAGGTGATTTAAAATCCTGGACAGACCAACGAAAAGCCACGGTAGCAAATTATAGAAGAAGATTTTACTGTTTAATAATTTATATTTATATGAAATGTGCTTCTTATATATTACATCATATGAGAATATGAAGTAATATATAATGATGTTAATGTTGTTTATATTGATTTCTATGTTATTGTAAGTGCATCTATGTGTGTATATGTATATATAATATATGTGTGTGTGTGTGTGTATATGTATGTGTATATATATATATATATATATATATATATATATATATATATATATATATATATATATATGACAGCAACACTCATAACAATGACAACACAATTACATTGACAATCATGTTACGTTATTTTAAAACTGTTTCCTTTACTTTTTCATAACCTCTTTAACACACTACTTCTCCGCTGCTAAGCGCGGGTATTTTGCTAGTATTTATATATAGATAGATATCTATATATATATCTGAAGCCGTGTGCAAGCACACTCTTGAGAATGCAACGTATAGTTGTACAGAAGAAAAGCAATCTTGCCTCAAATGAATGGCAACCTTTTGTAGGTCTATGAACTTAATTTAAACTTTAGGTTTACACGGTGCTTTCTTTCCGAAGTACCTGCACTCATGAATATGTCTGTATGTGTCAGTCGGTCAAATCCACGCGCTTCGCACCGGCGAAGTGCCGCTTTTAAATTTTTATTAAGAAGAAAATAAAACGTTTTTAAATTGAGGGAAAATATACTAATAACAGTTTGTTAAGGATCTGTTTTTTTGTGAAGCTGCCTTTACTCGAGTGATAACTTCGACCTGACTTGGTGGCCAAGTATAAGCGTTACCTGGTAGGTAACCACCCATACAATCAGATTGTGAATCAGACTACGAATGCCGTGAATGTAATTACACACTCACTGCACTTGCTTACGGTAATCGAACCTCGGACGTCAGCGCTAGAGGGGCTTAGCAGCGGTGAAGTATTGCTTTTAAATTTTAATTAAGAACAAAAGAAAACCTCAGAGGTTCGATTCCCGTAAGGGAGTGAAGTGAGTGTCCGGTTACCTACCAGGTAACGCTTATGGTTGGACAGCAAGTGACGTAACATCAGCCACGGTGCCTTCAGTTGTGAGAAGCAGATCATAGAATGATTGAAAATAGTTTTGCATTTACCTTTTTAGTAAAAGGCAAGCTTTTAAGCCTGAGAAATCACCCCGTAAATGCACACGTTTAATTGCACATGTGTTAATATGTATGCTTACACAGTATTAAGACAGTCAAAAATTAACGTCATTTACCTTCATTCCCGCGTTTGACTCGTGCTGTAAATCTCTTCCTTGTCTTTAGTTCACGTGATTACGTAGGAGGCGTGATGACGCGATACGTGACTCCGCCTCCTCCATTAGAGTATATGGACAAAAAATATGTTCCAGTTATGACCATTACGCGTAGAATTTCGAAATGAAACCTGCCTAACTTTTGTAAGTAAGCTGTAAGGAATGAGCCTGCCAAATTTCAGCCTTCCACCTACACGGGAAGTTCGAGAATTAGTGATGAGTCAGTCAGTCAGTGAGGGCTTTGCCTTTTATTATGTATAGATTAAACAGTAAAATCTTCTTCTATAATTTGCTACCGTGGCTATTCGTTTGTCTGTCCAGGATTTTAAATCACCTGTAGCTCGCAAACCGTTTCACCTATTGACTTGAAATCTGGTACACATATAGTACGTCACGTCTGCTATCCGCTTTATGGGTGATGATTGTATTACTCTTTTTATCTTTATTTTATTTTATTGTAGAATCAACTCCTATCTGTGCACACCAGGGCGGCCGTGGGCAGATGCGTATGGTGTATTCACTCCATGTTATCGTGCATTGTGCTGTCACTGGTATTTTGAAAAAAGAATTTGAACAACATATAAGAAGCGTATAAATTATTAAACAGTAAAACATTAACATTTAAGAAGTAAAGTTACATTGAGTACTACTGCAGTGCCTTCGGGTATACCTCATTTTTTCTTTGCCCATTACATGCTTAAATGTATACATTTTTTGGTGTACCTACCTGAGAACACGTGACATATAACCGACCGTGGGAGAAGCATGGATTTTAAACACGTGTTGAGTTCATCTGCTGGTCTCCCTCATGGAATAACTGGTAATGTTTGACTAAAATCTACAGCGAGTAAAACGACATTACCTCCTTTTTTTTTTTTTTTTTTTTTTTACGATCTCTGAGATCTTGCTTTTTTCGGTTCAAGGCTTCATAAGCTCTTTTATGTTGTATGGTGTACTTATCCCAAACCATCATCTTTGAATGTTGCAAGACTTTCGTCTTGTATGTAGATCGGGGTAATTACATTCATTGCATTCCTAGTCTGAATCACAATCTGATTGTATGGGTGGTTACCTGGCAGGTAACGCTTATGCATGGTGATCAAGTTGTCTAACATCCGCTACGTGCCCTCTTTTAATTGCGAGAAGCAGTTGTATATAGCCAAATTCTCGCGCTTCGTTGCGGCGAAGTACTGCTTTTAATTTTTTATTAAGAAGAAAAGAAAACTTTTTTAAAAGGATCGAAAATATACCAATAACAATTTGTTAAGGATCTGTTTGTTTGTGAAGCTCCCTTTTCACAGCTGTCGCGCTACGGCGTGTGTTTCGTTTATTTGACAGTATGTAGATCGTGGTAATTACATTCATGGCATTCGTTTTCTGAATCACAATCTGATTGTATGGGTGGTTACCTGCCAGGTCACGCTTGTGGTTTGTCAGCAAGTCGCCTTACGTCCGACACGTGCCCTCTTTCTGTTCCCAGAAGCAGATCATAGAATGGTTTTAATAGTTTACTTTCAAATAATGCAAAGAGTATGCGACATGTTTCTCCCTAATTCTGGGCTCATCAGGCGTACACACTCTCTGCATCCCCTCTCCGGAATCGAATCTCTATCGTCAGCGCCAGAGGTGAAGCCCCCAATGTTGCGCTACGGCGTGTGGTTCGTTTATACCTCGTGTCTTCTCATTAAACTTTTATCTGGCGAATATGTTATTGCAATCCGCAGCGGGAGCGTTTCTATAAACTTAATTTAAACTTACGTTTTACACCGTGCTTTTTTCCCTTATGAAGATGCTTGTATGCTTCACTTGCTCGCTTCTTATTGTTTCGCTCCCTTCTCAATTGTTTAATGAATTTTTTGTTCTTCGCTGTTTGCGGCTCATCCTTCATTTCTCCCTACTGCGTTCTTTTATCTCGCGAATATGTTATTGCAATCTGCAGCGGGAGCGTTTCTATAAACTTAATTTAAACTTACGTTTTACACCATGCTTTGTTTCCCTTATGAAGATGCTTGTATGCTTTACTCGCTCGCTTCTTATTGTTTCGCTCCCTTCTCAATTGTTTAATGAATTTTTTGTTCTTCACTGTTTGCGGCTCCTCCTTCATTTCTCCCTACTGCGTTCAGTCTTTTCACGTGATTACGTGGGAGGCGTGATGACATGACACTCAACTCCTCCTCCCACGGCCATCGAGCTGCTGTCCTTTACAGTATATTGTGAAAAAAGAGGTTCCAGTTATGACCATTACGCGTTGAATTTCGAAATGAAACCTGCCTAACTTTTGTAAGTAAGCTGTAAGGAATCGGCCTGCCATCAGCCTTCCACCTACACGGGAAGTTGCAGAATTAGTGATGAGTCAGTCAGTCAGTCAGTCAGTCAGTCAGTGAGGGCTTTGCCTTTTATTAAGTAGTATAGATAGATAGATAGATTAATACCAGTGGGAAATTCACATTTTCCAGCAGCAGCATACTGATACAATAAATAATATTAAAGAATGATAATAATGGAGGTGAAAAACAGACAATAACTTTATTATTTATCCTCTTTTTATGGTGAATATTGTCCAGAGGAGTTTTAGGGGAACAGAATTTTTTTTTTTTTTTTTTTTTTTTAAACACATTTCTAAAGTTGGAGTCCTGGTGGATTAAATAACTTGATGACCATGGGTATTTTTCAATATAATAGCTTTGATAGTAGCTTTTCATTTGTAATTCACTTAATTTTTTTATTCAATATTTTTTTTGGATGATCAAAAAAAAAAAAAAAAAACATGGTTAACAAAAGTCATGAGATTTGTAGATGTAATAAACGGTGTCTTCAAAATATTAAGCTCCATGATCAGTTATCTAATTTTACCGAATATGCTAAAATTTTGATCTGTCTGTTGTTTTGATTTAAATGCACTGAAACTCAATTTGTTTTTAAACATGATGTTTGGGGGAAGAGACTTAAATATTGAAATGAATATTGAGAAAAGCCAAGCAAAATGACACCTTTTATTGGCTAACTAAAAAGATTACAATATGCAAGCTTTCGAGGCAACTCAGGCCCCTTCTTCAGGCAAAATGTAATACAGAAACTGGAGTTTCCTATGTTTATATACACACTCTAGGACAAGAAACAACATTGGTAAATATTTAAATGAGAAATTTTAAATGTAAAAAATTAATAGATTCATTCAGGCTAGGGTTAATTTAACGAGAGAAAAGAACAATTTATTGTCAAGATCTCTGGATAAGATAACTATGCAACAAAGTCTTTTGAAGTTTGTAATGAGTTTTTTCAAAACAATGTGGGTCTGTAGACAGGTTGTCTGTCATTCTCTCAGAATTGTTTCTGTATTACATCTTGCCTGAAGAAGGGGCCTGAGTTGCCTCGAAAGCTTGCATATTGTAATCTTTTTAGTTAGCCAATAAAAGGTGTCATTTTGCTTGGCTTTTCTCTACATTCATAATGGCTAACACGGTACAACACCCTAGTACTACAGAAATGAATATTGAAATGTTCTCTTTGCATGGATGGTTAACCCTTCACATTAACGTGCAGCCACATTACATGCTTTTTTTATGGCAAAAATATTGTTTTCAAAGCAAGCATATTCTAGAATGTTCTTGAAATATTCCAGTTTGTCTGCCTACAGGGCAGATTTTTCTGTGCAAGTCTTTGTCCAGTTGTAGGTCATTTAGATTGACATAAGTAGGTATGTTGTTTTCCAGTTACACCATGTTAATGGCTAAATTCTATCATTTAGTACAGTGGTTTTTAAATTCCGTTCTAGAGAATCACTTTGGACTTAGGGTTTTTGTCCCAACCATCTTGTACTTTAAACTGGACTCTTGACCCTTTTTTTCCCCAAAAAAAAAAAAAGTTACATACTGAGGTTTTCTAAAAAATTTTTATTGTATTATATCAAACATATCGCTCTGTTAAATGGAGATAGTCTCAACTTTAAAATCTTTGTCATCATGAAAATTTTCATTTCACAATTCCAGGTCTTCTGGTTATTTAAGCCACTAACTGCTACCTGTCGATTACTTAGACTTGAATGCGTCTTAAATGTTGGCCTCAGAGTTAATTTTAGCGGCACACCATCTTTTGGGATGTATTTTGTGATGGCATGTGATAATAAAATGCATTGCATTTTTCATTCCAACAGATTGCACATTGGAAACAGTTTTAGTAATGCATTTTATTACTACAAATGTTTGTGATATGCTGTCTGTTGAATTGACAGAGACATACCAACCAGATTGACACAGATTTTTCCTTTTATTAAGCAGTATTACTTACTAATTTTATTAGCATGCTAGTTAAGTCTGATGCAGAAGCAGCAGAAGGATTTCGGCATTCATTGTCATTTTCCATGGTATCTTTTCTGTCTGTCATTAAAAATCAAGATTAGATTACAATACAGAAAGTAGGTAAGGTCAATTAATAGAAAAAATGGTAAAAGACAGTTAAACCATATGGCAAAAGTACACATTTCTAAATATACTAGGGGGCTCCGCCCCCTGCTCGCTTCGCTCGCCAACCCCTGGCGTTGGGACATGAGAAAGAGTCAGATGTATGAATTAGATATAGAATAGTGTGCAGCTTTGGATGATGCCCATAGAAATAACAAATAGAGTGTTTGTCATATATTAATGTTTTATTGGAATATTTCTTTGTATACAACATTAGTAGTAAAGATGGTGTCTTGTCCTTGAATGAGTCTTCCTTGGCATGGATTATTTATAATTTTAACTTTAACGTCAGATGAACGGCGAACACGTGAGAAGGCAACATAAAGTTGTCCATGTCCAAAAACGGGTTCAGAGAGGTAGATGCCAACCTTGTCCATGGTTTGTCCTTGTGATTTGTTGATGGTCATGGCAAATGCAGGTTTAATGGGGAACTGTCGGCGTTTCAATGTAAAAGGTAATTCTAGCTCAGAACTTGTAAGGTCAATTCTAGGAATGAGAACAGTATTGTTAGCATGTGATCCTGTAAGAACTGTCGCTTGAATAACATTGCGTGTCATGGTGTTGACGACTAACCGTGTGCCATTGCATAAACCCTGTTTTGTGTTAAGGTTTCTTAATAGCATGATTATTGTTCCGTTTTTAAGGGCAAGGTCGTGTTGTGGTAATCCGGCAGGGTTAATAGTGTTCAAATATTCTAAGGGGAAATTTATATGTTCATTGTCGTCATCAGAGTCAACTTTGTCTGAGCTTAGAAAGATCTGTGTCTCTCCAGGAAGTAATGAAATGACTTGGTTATTAATGTGATTAACATTAATATTTTTTGGACATAATATAGTGCGTTGTGTTAACAGGGGTATTTGGTCTAATGTGATTGCTGTTCCAAATATCTCTTTTACTAAGTTGTCTGAGATAAAGGATTGTGGAATGGAAATAATATCTGGGTGAAGTCCATCTGTATTTGTGAGTGTACCATTTCCCAGTTGTATTAGCCAACTGTTATATTCTGGATCTGGACATCGCATGTTTTGTACCAACTGTATTGTTTTAAAGCAATGCCAATTGTCTGCGTATTTTAAGGTGGACTGAGCAATAGCTGAGCGCATGGCATGTGGAACAATAGCTAAGCATTGTCTAAAATCTCCTCCTAATAAAAGAACTTTTCCTCCAAAGGGAATATTATTATTCATCAACGTTTGTAGAAGTTTATCAATGGTGTTGAGTAAGTGACTGGATGCCATTGTACATTCATCAATAATTATCAGTTTTGCAAGACGGATGTCTCGGGCATTGCTACTGTGAATGTTCATAGTGGATACTGATGTCTCTGTGATTGGGACCGGTATTTTGAATATTGAGTGACATGTACGACCATTTATTAACAGATTTGCTGCCACTCCGGAGGATCGCAGTCACTGTTAATATGTTTCCTTTTCTGCAGTTGAACGGTTAATAGTGCTTTATTGTAAGGAGATCCACCTATGCTGACACCTATGCTGTCTAGTGTGAAGGTGTTGACGTTCACTTTAGAATATGTGGCTTTGGGTGTCACTTCTTATGGATGTGTGTGTGTGTGTGTGTGTGTGTGTGGGGGGGGTGAGGATTGTTGTTGCGCGAGCGTCTTCTTTCTTTTTGTGTTCCTGTGTCTTGTTTGAATCCCCCTCTTTGTGTGTGTCCCGTCCGTTGCTTGTAGGGTCTGTGGGGTGGGCTTCGCTCGCCAACCCCTGGTTTTGGGAATGACAAAGAGCGTGATGTATGAATGAGATATAGAATAGTGTGACGGTGTAGATGATGCAAATAGAAATCAAACAATAAAGTGTGTGGCACAGTGTAAAGGTTTATTTGAAAATTTCTTTGTACACGCCGTTTAAGTGTAAAAGGTAATTCCAGCTCAGAACTTGTAAGGTCATTTAAGATGGTTATTGTTGTGATCAGAGTCAAGTTTGTCAGAGCTTAGAAAGAGTTGTGTCTCTCTAGAAAGTAATGGAATGACTTGGGTATTTATGTTTTCCACAGTAATATTTTTTGGACATAATATAGTGCGTTGTGTTAAAAGGGGCATTTGGTCTAATGAGATTGCTGTTCCAAATGTCTCTGTAACTAAGTCGTCGCAGATAAAGGCTTGAGGAATTGTAATAATATGTGGCTGAAGTCCATCTGTATTGGTGAGTGTACCATCTCTCAGTTGTAATAAGCAATTGTTATGATCTGGTTCTGGACATCGTATCTTTTTTACTAACTGTATCTTTTGAAAGTAATGCCAATTGTTTGCGTATTTTAAGGTGCACTGAACAATAGCTGAGTGCATGGCATCTGGAAGAATAGCTAATCACTGTCTAAAATCTCCTCCTCATAAAAGTACCTTTCCTCCAAATCGAATATTATTATTCATAAACGTTTGTAGAAGTTTATGAATGGTGTTGAGTAAGTGACTTCATGTCATTGAACATTCATCAATAAACAACATTTTTTCAAGACGGATGTCACGTGCAGTGCCACCGTTAATGTTCATAGTGGATACCGATTTGTAGGATCTAATGCAGTTGATAAAGATTTAACTTTCAGGTACATCGTCAGTTATAAGCTTCTGTAGATATTCAGTATATGAATGTAAAGAAGGCAGTCTAATTTGACCCTTTTGACAACAACGTGTAAATGTATAACTTGTATTGCCAGTTGTTTCTTCAGGGAAGTGAACTGAATGACAATGATTGCAAATGACATTCATTAATCCGAATGAATTTTCCTGGTGTATGTTTTCCTTGTGCCGTTTGAGAGGCGCGTTGTTGCATGTGTAGTATTTGGGACGTGTTGTTTTGGAGCTGTAATCGATTTGCCTGTGCTGTGTGAGAAGCCCGTTGTAGCCTTCGCTGCCATTAACGTATGTCTGAGACGGGAGGTGTTTCGTTTTGAATCCGTGCCTGTTGCGATGCAACACTTTGATTGATAGATTGCGTAATGTGGATCTAGGATGTAGATTTGTGCATATTTGCGTTGTTGATTTGTTTCAGGGTGCACTGTTCCAATGTGATGCAGTATTTGTGCACATATGCGAAAGCAGTATGGTCCATTGCCTTTTGGTGGCCTGATATTTACTCCGGTATATGCAAAAGCAAATGAACTGTTGTAGGATCTAATGCAGTTCATAAAGTTTTTACTTTTAGGTACATCGTTAGTTAGAAGCTTTAGTTGAGCTTTGCGTTTTTGGAGTCGAGACATTTTTTCTTATGGATGTGTGGGGGGGATCGTTGTTGCGCGAGCGTTTTGTTTCTTTTTGTGTTCCTGTGTCTTGTTTGAATCCCCCTCTTTGTGTGTGTCCCGTCCCTTGCTTGTAGGGTCTGTGGGGTGGTTTTGTGTTCTTTTTTTTGGTCTTCCATGGGCTTGTTGAATCCCCCTCTTGGTGTGTGTCCCGTCCCGTGCCTGTAGGGTGGCGGGGGTATGGTCGTGCCTTGCTATTGTGCGCTCGTCTGTTCTTTTTTTTTTGTTGTGTTTAGTTTCGTGTGCAATGTGTTTCGTGCTTTCCCCTCGTTTGAGTACTCTGTAATGTTTTTTTTCCTTATTTTGGTGCTTGTTGAGCCTCATTTTTGTGACTCCTTTCTGTATGTGCTCACTCCTGTTTTCTGTGCTCTTGTCGGACTCTTTTTGCGCCTGCGTCTCTCGCGGACCCTCATCCGCCTCTCTCGCCCTCTTTTGTCCGCCTTTCTCGGGTCCTCAGCCGACTCTCGCGGACTGTTTGTTGCGCCGGCGCAGTACGTCTTTTTGCAGCTACGGCCCATGGCCGGATGTGCCTGCGTCCATCATCCGGTTTAGCATTCTCGGTTAGTAATATGGATTAAATGTCAGTCTCACACTGTGTGTGTGGTGGGTTTTTTTTTTTTAATAATGTAGAAAAGGAGTAGACAAGAAATAAGGACCAACTGATTAAACAATGAGATCATTTAGATGCAAAATAATTTACTAATTTGGAAACTATTTGGGATATATCTTGCTGCCACAGGGGTCGCCCAAGAATGAACTTGGAAACCAGTGGCTTAGTCCATTATCCAAGAGGAGAACTATTGTGTTTGGGGCATTTTGAGATGCAAGGTAACAGGTTTGTTGAAGGTTATTTTGTTCATACATTGTTACAAAATAGCTTTTAGTGTAAAGTGAAAATTCATCTCTAAAGAATATAACAAGAAACTTAAAATTATCTCCCATAATAATAATAATAATAATAACAAAAGTTATTGTCTGTTTTTATCAGCATTTTTATTACTCTTTTTAATTTAATATTTTTTTTTTTGGTATCAGTATGCTGCTGCTGGAGTATGTGAATTTCCCCTTGGGATTAATAAAGTATCTATCATAAGTAATAATTTACTTGCGCTTGGTTATTAAAGAATGCTTGGTGTCACAAGGGATGATGCTGCTGGAACTGGGTTTAGATTCTACTGAACCTATATTGAATGTTGTGCTTTTCCAGTAATATCTAACATACTTTTTAATACGCTCTGCTTTTTTTCTCAGTGATATTTGGAATTTCCCATTGTTTAAAAGCATTTTTTGTCAAGGTGTAAATTGAAAATGAATTAATCCAGATTTATATCATGACTGTGTATTGACACAGTGTCTTGTGCTTCATCTCAAAGCAACTTGGTTTTAAATCACAAGTATATTTTCATCTGAATCCCAGTGGCATACAGTTTAGGTTTACTGTGTGAATGTGTGTGCCTGGGACATGGTGCATGATGCTGATTGGACAGGCAAAGGACAGGGTAACTCTGTATAGTGAATGGAGGTTCATAGTAAAAATTTATTTTGTTTCAGTACATCAAAGATGTACTTTAGCTTCATGATGAATGTTGACAGTGGCTAAAAAAAGATATAAACATTTGAGACAGAAAGAAATTAACGCTTACCAAGCAAGTCCTTTAGTTCTTCATAACTCTATGAAAGGTGCCATTAGATGACTAATATAACTGATTTTGTTGATGAGTTATCAAAGTTAATACTGTATATTCTTGTGTTTGTTCCACATGTAATCTTTTTCACTCTTATTTTGTGGAAGAATATTTTAGAACAGTCCTGAGGACTCCATGTGGCTGCAGGTTTTTGAGCCAACTAGTTTCACAATCAGTGAGTTATTTTGCCTCTGTTTATTCTTATTTAATTAGCTGAATGAGTGTACAATTTAATTGGTTAATAGCTGTGCCATCACTTGGTGTTCTGCTACACTGCTGTGTAGGTGGCAGCAGGCGCTTATGCCTGTATCATTTTGATTATTAAAACAAACCTTCCATATAGTAGATAAGAAACTGTCTGCTTGGATATCAGCCAGGTGTGTGTTAGATTAAATGAGAAATGACAGTGTTTCTTAGTACATGTGAAACAGCTCTATGCACTAGATATTAAATGTTACTTAAATAGAGAGGCTGTTCTTTATTCCTTTTTTCTGCACTGTCCTCTCTTTGTAGGTCTACAAAAATACAATAACCAGTGTTAGAGAATTGAGGCAAACAGGAAGGAATAGTGTTGCATATCAATAAAGAATTTACTAGTTTGGCTAAGCAGTAAGATAATTCTTTTGTAATGTTACTTTTCTGAATCATCCACATTTGTTGCCAGGACGCAACAACTTTAAAGTCAAAATTTAAACTTGCATTTACTTAAGTATTGGGGTACACTACGCATCTGTTGATGGAGATTTATTTTTTAAATGTCTTTTGTTATATATTATCACTATGTATTGATTTCAAAGCAATGGTGTAGCTCTTACCAAAACAGAAAATACATAATTGCATTAATTACAAGGGGGAGTCAAGCTAAAGTTAGAAAATGGAACGACGCTTAACAAAACTGATACTGTCATTTCTCAATGTAGTCTCCACCCCTCTCAATGCACATGTGCCACCTGCCCAGAAGTGCCTGGATTCCAGCAGAATAAAAGGTTTTGTCTTGTCCTTGCAACCACTCGTGCACCCGAGTTATTGTGGAACACTACATGCCAAGGGGTTCTACAGTCACTAGTACAAGTTGCTTTGACTTGCTGGAGAGCAATGTGAAGCCTGCTATTTGATCCAAGCGCTGGGGACTGCTGCCTCAAGGAGTCCTTTTTCCTGCAAGACCATGTCTGCCAGGCCACACACTAAGAACGTCTTGTCTGGAGAAACTGAAGTTTGAGGTGTTGTCACATCATCCTTATTCGCCAGATTTGGCACCGTGTGAGTTCCAACTTTTTGGACGGCTAAAAAAAACATCTGGGTGGTCGTTGATTCAAGACAGATGACGACGTGAAGATAGCGGTGCACAAGTGCATTGAGAAGGGTGGAGACTACATTGAGAAATGACATCAGTTTTGTTAAGGTAAGTTCCAATTTCTAATACATCCCATTTTCTAACTTTAGCTTGACTCCCCACTCGTATTTTTTTCAATAAAGAACAGGATATCAATATCTTGCTTGCACTATACACTAAACTTTACATATTTTTATTTTAGGACATTAATACATTCTATATCATGTACTGTTGTGGTGTGCTTTTTAAATTCTGTTAGTAACAGCAGTAGATAATGTGGAAGATGCTACCGTAAGTAAGATTTTGTAGTTTATTTTAAGGTTTCAAAGTAAAAGGAGAATAAAAATAATGCACTACAAAAATCTATGACCATTGGGTACTAAAATTCCACCCTTATAAAGTGCTGCTTTTGCAGAGCTTGTTGAGAAGCACTGGAATGGCTCTGTGGCATTGATCCAAGTAAAGAAATAATAAACTGAAACAGGTTGATACCCTTTCATAATCACTGTAGTGTGAATTATATACTGGTATTCTAATGATTGGAACAGTGAAGTAGCATTAGCATGATGCAAATTTCTGTTTTTTGTATTTTTTTGGTAACAGTTTGAGTGCTAAGGATCCTAATTCTGGTGCCTCATTTTAAAATGGAGAAAAAATTGTGTATCCGCACAAATGCATTGTTTTTGACCAAATATGTTTTATGGCTTCTTGCAGATCATCATGCCCAAACGGAGCTGCCCATGGAGAGAGAGCATTCCGGTGCAGATGAAAATGCATGTAACGCAGAAGGAGGTGAATGAGGGGGTTGCTAGGGATGTCAACATGAAGGCTGTCTATGGTATGTGTGTGGTCCATTCTGAAAATCAATTTCTCCTTTCATTGTACAGTGGCATGCACAAATTTGTGCACCCTTGCTTAAAATGTCTGTTAATGTGAATAGTTGAGTGAGCAAAAGGTGAACTGGTCACCAAAAGGCATAAAGCTAAAAATGACACATTTCTTTTCAGTGTAATTTTTTTTTTATTTTTTTATTTTTTTTTTTTTTAAATACAGTGAAAAAGGAAAAGGAGCGCCATGCAAATGTTTAGGCACCCCAAGATATCTGAAGTCTCCGATAACCTTTATCCAGGTCTCAGACCTTAATTAGTGAGTTAGGTTATGGCTTGTTCACAGTCATCATTAGAAAACCCCAGGTGATGCAAATTGTAAAGCTGTATAAATTCTGATGACTCAAACCTTGTCCCAACATTCAGGAGCCATGGGGATGTCTAAGCAGCTGCCTAGCTCTAAGAAAAATACATTTTAAAAAATAGATACTTACAAAGGAGGAGGCTACAAGAACATGTGTTTACAAACTGAGGAAATAGCTACTTGAAATGTTAAGTTTAAGAGGAACAGTGGAGGTCAAGTTGTGGTTTGGATGACCAAGAAAACCTTTTGATAGAACTGCTCATTGGATTGCTAGAAAGGCAAATTAAAACCCTATTTCACTGTGAAAAAAGACCTTCAGTAAGATTTAAAACTCTGGAGTGGTGGTGCAATGTTCTACTGTGCAGCTGCACTTGAACAAATACGACATTTATGGTAGAGTCCACAGACTAAAACCTTTCCTGCGTCCTAGTCACACAATTCTACGCCTGAAGTTTGCAAATGAGAATCTAAACAAGCCTGGTGCATTTTGGAAACAAGTCTTGTGGATTGATGAAGTAAAAATAGAACTTGTTGGCCACAATGTGCAAAGGTAAGTTTGGAGAAAAAAGGGTGCCGAATTCCAGAAAAAACACCTCTAACTATTAAGCATCGGGGTGGATTAATCATGCTTTGGGCTTGTGTTGCAGCAGCTGGAACAAGTAATTTGTCATTGGTAGAGGGAAGAATTCTGCAGATTCACTCTCTGTAAAAAAGCTTAACTTAAAAGAGGATGGGTCCTACAACAAGATAATGATCTAAAACAGACCTCAAGATGTGCAAGGTGACAATTTTGCCATGGCCCTCACAGTCCCCTAACCTAAGCAACATTGAAAATCTGTGGATAGGTCTTAAAAGAGCAGTGCATGCAAGATGGCCCAATAATCATGTAGAATTAGAAGCTTTTTTGCAAAGATGCATGGGTGAAAATATGCCAAGTAAGAATTGAAAGACTCTTGGCTTGCTACAAAAAGCTGTGATACTGGCCAAAGGGGTTGTTACAAAGCACTGAATATGTTGAGTGCCCAAGCTTTTGTTTCAGGCCCTTCATATTTTTTTTTGGTATTTTATACCTGTGAATGATGGAAATTAATATATTAAGCAATATTATTTTTAAGAAATGTCATCCTTAACTGTATGCATTTTAATCAGTTCATCTTCTGCTCATGTGATTGTATTTTTTATTTAAAATAATCATAGTGATGACACTTGAGTTTCTACAAAGTGGCAACTGTTTGAGTAATATTTGTAAGGTTCTGTAAAAAATGTGGTTTTAAATCATTTTCAATATTTTACTGGCTTTGCATCTTAAGCGGATAAATGTGCAAGTAACTCTGAGCTATTACTTTCCCATACAGAGTGTATATTTATTTCTATTTATAGACCGTACTCGAGAACTCCTGTATTCTGGGGCACGTTCCCTGAAGAACATTAATTCTGAAACTGGTGAAATGAAAATTGTTTTGCAAGATCAACAGCAGCCCTTGTTGCAGGAACCATCAAGAGGTCAACTTCGATTGGGACCACAAGGCAAACTACTGAAGACACCCACTACTCATGCTGTAGTAGGTTAGTTTTAAGATTTAACTAGTGACTTTTTTTTTAAAACTTAAAATCTGGAAGTGTTCCAGTAAATTATATAGCTGATTAATAATAATAATAATTGTTTGACGTAATTGGATAGTGTTATTTTTTTTATATGAAGAATAAGTGGCAATGGGCCGTTCTTCATGTTCAATTGATTGATAAAGCATGTTTGGCAGGTTTACCTCTCTCATCAGCTGGATAATCTAAAAGTTAGACTTGTGTACTGGCACATGCCTGTTTTTCATCTCTTATTGCATAATTAATTCATTTTTGAATGGCATTATTTTGTGCATGGCTTATCTGTAGAATAATATTGAATTATAAGGTATACAGGAGAATAAAAAAAATTTGGACATGAGCATCAGTAGTCTTTGCGCCCTTGGAACCAGGTTACCCAAACTATTCTATAACATTTCAGTAATTATTTACCACTCTTATGCTGATCTTTCTCATCATAAAATAGGTCATTGTGATAGCAATTGGTGAGAAGAATTCATAATTAATTGCAGAATTACTGTATTTGAGTGTTCCTCTAGAGTGCCTCTTTCTCTTGCATGATTTGGTTCAAAAACTGATCAGCACATCATCTCATAACAGGCTCAAGTTTTGAGTTTGGTTTTTTTCTGTCCAGCCTTTTCAGTGCTAGACCGTCCTCCAGAAACTAACACACAACCACACACACCTACACACGTCATTGAGATATCAATGTTTTTGGTATCTGGGGACCCTAAAACATTGAGATCCGTTGAAAACCAGAGATCAACATTTTTGACAAATCTAAAGCTTTCGCTTCTCCCCCATAGATGATAGTTTATGGTGGGGGAGGGCGCAAAGCATAAATGAGGACTTCATTTTATTTTTGTGTGATTTGTTACTTACTATTTTAGGTTTCTTACTACTGACATGGCACATTTCACATGTTAACAAAAGAACAAATTAAGTTTATTAGCTGAGTAATTTATTTCTGATGTTACCTACTTATGTACATATTAAATATTGATTTGTGCATTTAGAAGTGACCTTTAAATATATAGAGAACAATAAGTAATGAAGTACCTTTTTTTTCCTTTAATGCTGGGTATCAAAGTGGCACAATGTTTTTTGTGTCTGCATAGGTTTTTCTGTGGGTACTGCAGTTTTTAACATACAAGTATTTGTTAGGTTATTTGACAACTCTGAACAGGATTAGTGCATGTGTCTGCATGAATGGACCTTGTGATGGACTTGCTGCTCATCAAGTCTGTTCCTGCTTTGCATGCAGTGCAGTGCTGTCAAGACTGGATTAAGCAGGAGTATAAAATTAAAAACAGGCAGCAATTATAAAGATTTTTGATTTGTACTTTTCACATCCACGCTCAGAACAGTAAGCTCTAACCAAAATAACACTATTGTGTGCAGGCAGAAAAATGTAGTTTTTTGTGCAGAATTTCCATAACCTCAAAATTCACAGTACAGTTAAAATGATTGTCAATGAGTTTTACAGTCATTTTCCATTTTAGTTATACTTAAGTGAGGCAGGTGAATAACATATTTTAAGCTAGCAGCATAGGAATTTATAGTATACAGGTAATCTTTTGGCTGTTATTGGAACTGATAACTTGCAATGGCCAATTAACATGTAGATCAAAGGAAAGCAAATGGTCCAACTCCAGACAATGCAAGTGCTGTTTGAGGGAGTCTTAGAAATGTCTTAATTTACTATTGACTTTCAAAGCAGCAGATATGATGGAGCTTTTTTGTGATTAAATTTGTTTTGAGTTAAAAAATCTAAACCAACAATCACAGAGAAAGAAAAATCAAGGTGACAATAGGCAACAACACCACTCCTACAGCCTCCCTCTATAACACCCTGTAAAACGGGTCTGTCCCTAAAGGATTAAAAGCTACTGAATTTACCATAGACTGATGGGTTAACTCTGCCTGTTGGGTCTCCCTCAAGAGAAGAATCAGAAAAGGAAAGAATTAAGGATGAATATTAAAAACATGATGCAGCCCCCAGCCAAATGAACAGCAGCTTGTCATTTCTTTATTGGAGCCAGATAATCCATGCCACTGAAAGTACAAGTAACATTAGATTAAAGAGAGAAATGTTCAATAAATTAACAGAAAGTGAGTCAAGAAATTTCCAGCAAAGGGGCTTAGCATAGTTTTACAGAGATGATACCTAGATAGAATAATCTAAGCTAGGTAGAAGTCAGGGTAACAGAAGAGTTATTTGGGGGAAAATAAATTTTATATAGCATTAACAGAAGACAGGTTACAGATTGTTAGGATTAGCTTTCCATGAGATTGGAGGAGAAGGGTGCCCTGCCAGATTAAAAATAAGGGTAGAGGTCTAGAAGATGCCTGAAGCAGACTTGCATATAGGGATGATACTGCCTTAAAGTTTGGAGATAACAAGCAAGATAAATTTTAAAAGAGAGGGAAGGGAGTGCAGAGAACTGACCTTGTATGAAGATAGAAGGAACAGAAAATCTGGACCTCTGTAATTAGAACATTGTGTTCATAGTTATCATAAAGTAATCTGGAAGGTGATTGTATGGTTCTGCCAAGTTGTTTCTTAACTTTTCTAGAATTCTGAAGTTGGGTTGGGCGATTTTTCCCAAGTTTAAATTATGTAATTCAAACTATTGTTTTAAAGTAATATACAAAAAAAAAAGAAACCTGCAGTTTTCAGGTACCAATTGGTTCTGTTCAACAGTTGAGCTAACAATGAATATGCCAAGGGAAAGAAAATGGGCCATCAATCACTCCAGTTTCATGAGCTGGTCACGTGTGTACAGTCAAAACATAACACTGCCAAGATGGAGGCGAGTGTGGAATTACTTTAATGAATGAGCTTGTTGAAAAGAGAGGCTGTAACTTTAATTCAGGTGTCTCCAATTAGTTTGGATATGATAAAACAGATATTGAACAAATTAATGTGAAATGCAAAGTCTGCAAAATGATAATTGGAGCTGAAAGTGGCAGCAAATCCAGTTTTTATTAGCACTTAAACAAATACCCAGCCAATCTGAACAAATGCAAGAAAGCATAGGACATCGATGCAACCTGTGCACAGTTTGCAATTTCTGTGTATTCTCTCTGCTTATTGTATATCCCATTAGACAGCGTGATTATGTTAGGAAAAGAGCATCCCTTCTGTAACAGCCAGGATAGCCATCATGCCATCTTAGCCTGCAGCAGTGACTAAGCTACTGTGGGGAGAAAAGCAAAAAGGCTGGCTGTGGCAGGCAGGCAGGCAGGCAGTCAGTCAGTGGGCTATTAGAATGCACTTGGAGGAATTGTCTTTTTTACAGGTGTGTCACTCTGGAGACGTATAACTGACTGGTGTGCTCTACAAGCTAAACTGTTTTGGTTGAGACAAAGAAAACTGACTGTGGTATTAGCGGAAGGTATGTCTAAGCCAGAGGTTCTGGGGACCCTTTTGGGCTGCAGGTTTTGTTCCAACCAAGTTCTGTTTTTAATTGGACTCTTAGCCTAATTAAGTCGTTATTTCCCAGTTTGTGTTTTTGGGGTCAATGAAGAAATTACAAAACTAAGTGTGTTAATACATTTTAATAAAAGTTATGCGGTTATGTGGTTTTATTTTTTTCTTTTTATTTATGTTTATCCTGATTTCCATTCTGGCTTTCCATTGTAGACTAATTACTGGGTCTGACACTGAATCATTTGTAGCCTTTCATCCTTTAGCGTTATTCGTTTGGGTGTCTGTTGGCTTGTTTTTAATTGTCACTATTAGGATACAATGAAGGGAGCAGATTATAAAGAATAAGGGAAAAAATAATAGGAAAATAGCAAAAATGAGAAATATTTAAAGTCCATAGCAAAAAAAAAAATATTTCTTAAATGTTCTGTTCAAATCATACTGCTGCACTTTTCTTAATGCAGAATAAGAGGAGAAAAAAGACCAGCTAACTAAATAAGATGCATTATTCTCAATTATCACAACTTTGAATCTGGTTGGAAAAAAACTGCAGCCACAGGAAGTCCCCAGGACTGAGTTTGGGAACCACTGATCTAAGCTATAGGGAAGAGTGGTGAGGGGTGTAAAAAAGAAAATGTTTAGAGTTTGCAAAAGCAGTATGGCGGCCACAGGGAGGTGGAACAAAGGTTGCACATGTTAAAACCAATTACAAATTTTTTTTTACCTTTTTCTCATTGACCATTTATAAATAAAATATGCATATTTGCTTTTGTATGTCTAAGAAGGACACTTGTATTTTCAGTTTGCAATAATGTGGACATTCTTCATTTTTTTTTAATCAAGAATAGTTGACAGTTATTGCTCTGTTAAAATATTGAAATTTATCCATAAATTTGAATTAAATCAAGGTTTTAGTTATTTTTTTCCCATAACACCTAGCCCTATTCTTTGTGAAATTAATTTCTAGGCAGTGAAGGAAAAAAATAGAGCAAGGTACCTAGGGCAGTCGTTTTCAATGTTCACTCCTCACGGCTATTTGTGGCTGCAGCCTTTTGTTCCAATCAGTTTCTCAGTTTGTTAGACATTGTTACCTTTAATTGAGCTCCTTGTTTAATTAGCTGACCTTTTTTTGCATTTTTTTTTCTTTTTTATATTGTATTTAGAAAAGTGTAGTCGTGTCAGATTTACACTTACAGAAAAAATAAAAATGTCTCAATTTCCTATATCTTTAAATGCTTACTTGGTTTTAATTTTCTAATTCACTTTTTTGTGGAGTTTGCTTTCTTAAATGTATCTGAATACCAACAATTAATGAGGAGCAGACACCAGTGCAAATGACACCAAAAAGAGCATCTACTTCAGTGTTTCCCTCTTGTATTCTTATTAGACATATATAAAGGTTTGTGTTTATATGGAGCAGTCGCTCTGTTCACACTCGGCCACAGCCACTAGATGGCGCATGCGCACACTTAAATTTTTTTTGGAGCTTGCATGCACCTCACTATGAAAGATCTGTGTGTAGCAAACACCGCAGCTCAACAATGTGCAAATGAAACACCTCAGTAATGGAGGTCAAGGCTTGAAGTTTTCACTAAAATCATTGTCTATCTGGAGGTATTTTTCAAGACAAAGATTAATAGGACTTATATGCCAGTGATACAGCTAAGGTATGGTATCACCAGTGTCGTCTTAAGAAAGCCAGTGGGGCAGCAAGCACAGGTTGGTCCACTTCCTCTGCCTTCTATACTTCTTAAGAGTTAGTGGATGCCTCAAGTTAACGAATAGAGTAAAAATGCTAGGAAGTCTTTGGGTTGATTTGTGTCCTGAAGACCACATGCAGCTAGTTAGTAAATAATTGTCTAAATAACCAGAACACTTAAAAAAAGAGAGAATTAATTCTTGCCCATGCATGAATTACCTCTACCACATAACTCCCTGCTTCATTCAGTAAAATACAGCATAACCCATTTTGTGAGGTTGTAAAAAATATGAAATAAGAGTTGTAAAAAGTACTCAGAAATCATACTTGAGTAGAAGTCAAAGTACTTTGTCAAATTTTTACTTTCACTGAAGTAAGAAGTATTTCAATTAAAAAAATAATTGAATAAGTTTAAAAAAAATAAAATAAATAAATAATAGTATCTGCTTTCAAAAGTATGCAAGTACCAAAAGTAAAAGTACATTTTATAACAATGAGAAGGTGCATGGCTTTGTCTAGAGAACATACTGTAATATATTGGTTTGTTTTTAAACTACACTTGCACAGTGTTTTTGCTCCAGAAATGCACCATATCCTCTAAAATTCCATAAGGTAGCAAGTAAAAAACATCTTTGTTTGAAGGAAACTTGACACACCTTTTATTAGCTTTCGCATAACAAGGGACAACAAGACCTTGCAGGCCACAAGATCTTTTTGGAACTCTGAGTCTGTCTTCTCCAGTCAATCAGCAACTTTTACAGCTGGACTCACTTTAATGTTTCAGTAATTGGGCTTATAAGAATTTGACAAAGTCTTGTGCAATCAACATGCAGAGTTTTATTGCGCAATATATAACTTGCATAACTTGTGTCCATAAACTCTTATTTGCACCAGTATAAAAAGATGCTGCTTTTTGGGACTTCAGGGGCTCCATATAAGAGAGCTTTAGAAATGTGGAAAAAGTAATTTCAAAACTCTTCTATAAATTTGAAGGGGAATTTGTGAAAGCAGGGATTTGTTTAAGTCCTATTTTCAAATACTACCTTGGGGGGGAAAAGTGCATATTTGGTTTCCATGTCTCAACAGGACAGTGACAGGAAAGCATAAGAACAATCTAACAAATGAGCAGTAGAAGGTGCGTTTTTACAGCATTTTTTTTTTGGCTGTCTCTGTGCAACGCTGAACTATTGCCTAAGTTGACAACACACCTGATAGGTCTCCTTTATGAATTTATAATAGTACTAGGCATTAAGCCCGTTACAATAACAGGCGCTAGAACAGTAGTGCATAAACATTAGTAGGTACAGTCTATGTTAAATGTAAAATAATAATAAAAAATAAAATAGAAACTTATATGACAATACAGGAAGTATAATTAATATTACATTTATCCTCTCCTCTGTGGCTGTTGATTGATGTGTTGTCTGTTTGAAGATCTCTTATCCTGCCTCTTTATTTTAGCTTTAGCTCTGTGTGTTTTGGCATTTTTCTGACGCTCATTTTCCTCTTCTTCAATAGATCTACTTGCTCGTCTGTCTTTCTCTTTGAGAATTTTTTTTATGCTCATTTTCCTGTTCTTCTATAGATTTGTTTGCTCTTCTGAGTCTTTCTCTTTTAGCGTTTTTCTGATGCTCATTTTCTTTTTCTTAAATCGATTTTTTTGCTCGTATTTTTCTGTCTTTCAGCCTTTCTTTTGTTGATGTTCACTTGCTGAGCTGACCATTCTTCTAGATGTTGCTTACCTCATTTACCGAAATCCGATTGGATCGGCCGCACGATATTTTATAGGTCCCACCCTCTCTGTCTTGTGTGACGCGTCAGACGGCCTTTGAAGCATCTGCTAGAGGCCGGTGACTCCGACACTCATTCCGCCTTTCCCTGTATTTCCGCCTTGGCCGCGACTACCCAATCAGCACTCTTCCCAGCAATGATGTCCTTTATTAAAGAGTGCCCCGCGCATGCTTTCTTCACCAGAAGACACACACGCACGGACACATGGATGCACACAGGGATTTTATTAAAGAGGATTACCATGTAATGATGATTTGCAGGAAAAGTAGTAATCAAAAAATGTAGTGGGGTAAAAGTAAAACTAGCCCTAAATGAAATTTTCTCAGGTAAATCACAAATAGCTGAAAAATGTACTTAAGACAGGTGTCCAATCAAGAAGAGAAATGAGTTGAGACAAAAACCTGCAGCCACAGGGAGCCATGAGAACTGAAAATTGAGCTTGTCCAGGAAACACGTCTTTGGATTCAACAGGGATCCAGGCCAGTATATTCATAGGAGGATTTAATCAGCTTCATATTGGTTGAAGGATAAACGGCAATGGTGTAACTGTAGGTCTGGCAGAGATACCCACCCCTTCAGACTTCTCATGGATCAAAGTGGAGTGCTCTTACTATGATGGAGCTATTTTGTTATTATGTACAAAGATACAGAATTTAAAAACCACCAAGACCGCTAATGTAAATCTTAAAATAAAAACAAAAATGTCTTCCTAAGATGTTTTCAGGTGTTTTTACTTTTTGATTGCAGATAGTGGCACCGAGCTACAAATGATATCTTGTGGATGGTTGAGTGAATTTTGTTTTTAATTTTATTTATTTATTAAACTGCACATCTTCCTAGCCAACTCCACTGGCACAGAGGGAGAATGGCAGAAAACTGCAGTGTGCAACTTTAGCTTTCCTTTTGGATGGAAACTTTGCCGTTTCAGTGATAATAACAAACAAGCTAACTAACCAAAACTCATATTTGAATACAGTCATCTTAGATGGCAATGGGATCAATCTTGGCATTATTACTAAGAAGCTTCTGGAGAAACTCAATTTTTTCAGTGGGGGGAAAAAAAACAGTTTTGATAAGTATTATAGTTTTTATTTTCAAATACTGTATAGTACATTTGATATTTTAGACATGAGTGTGCAAGTCTGCTCCCTAGGACTAGTAACTTATTTGAAATTGAAAAGTGGAAGTTCATTCATTCATACTATGTATTGCTAATAGGAATATCATTGCTTTTAAGTTTTATGTTTGGGCCTGTGCTTTCAGTACATTGTTCTTAGTTTTAATAAGTTTGTCTAGACAGTGTGTCTCTGTTCATTACTTTTCCCCCATAGAACTGGCATACAGTAATAGATAAAAGTTAAACTTAATAAAAACCCTTGTTTCATCTTAACCCTGTCATTCAAAGGTGATTGTTCTACTTTGATCAGAGGCACTTGTGATTATCTGGGTTTACAGTAGATTGCAGTGGTTAAACATTCAGAAGCAAAGCTTAAGATTTATACAGGGTGGTCCAGATCTAACTATGCAACTTTTAATGCAATAAATACATAGTTGGATCTGGACCACCCTATACTCGTCTGTGACTTTGTAAAACTTATTATTCAAATTAATTTCTTCAGATTCCAGAGAAAGGTACAAAATGAAAATTCGTCTAGAGCTCATTGAAAATATTTCAGTCCAGAAAGAGATGATCTGTATCAATCTGTAGAATTTTATATTGAGTGGCCTGCAAATGTTTGCTCTTTTTATCTTTGTGAGACTTTAAGTCTTCCCCAGTTTAGCTGTAATAGTAGTTATTTTCTTGTACAAAATTATTGTTCCATCTATTTTGATTCCAGCCTGTCTCTGTCTTTCCCTTCTCCCATTCTTTTTTTTTTTTTTTGATTTTAGTTTTTTTCCCCATTTTGACCTAACTTGTGATAAGGCACTGGAGAAGTTTAAACTGTAGTTAATTTAAAACAAGTGACAGGGTTTAATTTATGCCCATTAATGTATACACAGAGATTGCCCAAAGATTTAATCAGTTCACACAATAGATGAAAAGGACTTAAGTAACACAAACAGGTGGTAGTCAGTTTATTGCATCAACCCTGGTCTGTCTTGCACATTTCCAAACTCTGTCATATATGTGGTTTGTGTATACTGTATACACGTTAATTTTCAAGTTTTACATCTCCATTTTTTTTGCTTTTCTTGAAATGAAGCAGTTCAAATAACCTGAAATGTCAAAGTAACTGAAGGAACCCACATACTATAGTCCTATATAACCAAACACTTACATAGTAACTAATTTGACATAGGCCCATGTGAGTGTTTAAGCAGATTTTTGGTCTAAATGTTAGTCCCCAGGTTTGTGCACTCATATAGATTATGCAGATGCGGTAAAGTAACTTGTGTATTCCAGTAACTTAAATGAACACACAGCTACACACTTTACTGTTTTGTTGTGTTTAAATCACCAGCATTGTGTTAATTTGAAAATAATCATAAATGATTAGTCTGTCATCTGCACAGCTTGTTATCTAGGCACAGCTATATAACAACCAAATCTAATAATTCAATATAATCTAAATCCTAAGCCTAAAAGTGCAACAATTTTATGTCACGTGTTTTGTCACACTTTAAATTGGGCTTATAATTATAAACTAAAATATATCATAGTCGTAGTTTTTTTAATATCAAGAAAGTCATGGTTTTTATTTTTGATCGAGTAAACTTTTTCACAGGAACAAACTATATTTAAAAAAAAAAAAAAAAAATCTATTCATAACACCAATGTTTGTATTTTGGTGATTTAGTTAGCTGAAGGTAAAGTTACGATGACCCATTGCATACCACTTTAGTTTTCAGGTGATTTTTCCTGTTTATTTAAATGAGTCATTTTTTTTTTTAAAAAAAGTTTTTATCTATAAGAATGTCAGTTAAAATGAATTGATTTGTTTTGTTTAGTCTCTTATAAATACTTATTGAGCAATGTTGGACCTCAGTGTAACTGGAGTACTCCAGTCGGTAAGAGAGTAAATATTTTATTCTCATTTCATGATTTTTACTCCCGTTAAATAGTTTTTCTTTTACATATTTATAAATTTCGTGATTTTTGACTCCAATAAATTATTTTTCTTTTGTACATTTTACAGATTTTACTAATGTTCTGGCCGCAACTGGGGGTTGGGTGCCAAAGGCGCCAGGGGGGCTTGCACCCCTAGTGTTATATAATAAAAGTATGTTTTTTTTTTTTCTTCTTTTGCTTCAACAGATCTGCCCCAGTCTTCCAACCTGGCATGTGCTCTTTGCAGTCGACAAGCTGGTGCCTGTGTTGTATGTGCCCATTGTGAGAAATCGGCTTGTAGGAACTGCCAGCGCTGCTGTTCACAGTGCCAGAGAGATTACTGCTTCATGTGTTGTGTTGTCAAGTAAGACATTTATTAAGAATAGGTAGAAACTGAGCTTTTTCATGCAAGTTTACATGGGGTTAATTAGTCAACTCATCACCATTTAGTTACTAAATACTTACACAGCAATTATGGTGTGGTTACAGATTTGGAGATAAGATATTCAACCACAGATAAGCGAGAGACTGTATATTTTGCTTAAGACCACATCGCATTAGTTGGCTTTTCCAGCAATCTTCATTTGTAGCTTTCATTTACATAATCTAGGTGAATTGGAGGCAGTCAGCTTGGCTCCTGTGAAACCTGAGTTTTGCCTTTAGTCATAGGGACCGGCTCTGTGTGCATGAGAACAGACAACCAATGAATTCTCATCCAGAAATACAATGTACATAGTCCAGCAATGAGGAATAAGGAACATGGTTGTTTTGGACCTCACAAACACAAGAGAATCTCATCGGTGTGGTGTCTCTGGCTGAGATTGCAGCTGAACTCACCATATCTGTTAACAATGTATACAGTACTGGCTCTGTCAGGTAGCACGTAAAATTGGCTGTCACCGAAAGAGCCAAGCATGACTGTGTTGGGAGGCCGGCTTTCATTCAGTAAGTGTTACCTAGCTAGTGATTCTCGGTCATTTCAATTGACATGGTCCAGTGAAGAGGTCTGCAACTGCAACTAGCAAGTCTGACATACCCCATGACTAGAAGTTGTGTAATGTGACACAGGTTTAAGCTGCACACATAATAACACTATCACTACAACAAAAACAAATAGAAATGTTGTCTCTGGACCCATTTAGCCAGTTTGGAGGCTGCCAGGCACACCTTTTATATTTATTTAATGATGTGAATAGGGCAACTTAAATATCGAATGAGATTCCTGTTCGTTTTTTTTTTTTCATTTTCTAATGTTGTCATTCTTGTTTCATATAGTTACAT
Organism: Erpetoichthys calabaricus; assembly: GCF_900747795.2. Lineage (NCBI taxonomy): Eukaryota > Metazoa > Chordata > Cladistia > Polypteriformes > Polypteridae > Erpetoichthys > Erpetoichthys calabaricus. Next base: position 183,835,452 of record NC_041394.2, on the reverse strand, counting down.
TAGGTGAGACACAAAAATGACCAGATTGGTAAAAAAAAAAAAAAAAAAATTTGAATTACAGCATTCTAAACATTCTCACCTTCTATATACTCCCCCTCCCTATCTCTACACCGCTCCATACGTATCTTCCATTGATTGAAACACTGCTGGAACTCATCTTGCTTGAGGCTCTTCAACAGGCTTGCTGTTTTTGTCTTCACTTCATCCATTGAAGAAAAATGTCAGGTCAGCTTTTGATTTTTGGGGGAAAAAATCACATGGAGCTAAATCGGGTGAATAGGGAGGATGATTGAGGACAGGAATGTTTGCCAGTCAAAAGCTACTTTATGGAAAAAGAAAAAATTCACAAGAAATTTGATGTTGATTCGCTGTTAGATTTTTTTCACTCGACATTATTGCGGCAACTCGTGTAGCGATTGTTTAGCAAATACTGACTGGGCTATTCACAGGATACACCTAGCTGTTCAGCGGTTTGAGAGGGTGTGTAGGAGGGGATATAATTCTATGATTCACATCCGGTCGACCTCCAGATGGTTTTCTAGGAAAGCCACAAGCTCAGTCCGGTTATTTTTGTGTCTCACCTCATATGCTATAGTACCTTTCGGATTCGTCCTTGGTATATGCAGTCTTGTCTGCCAATTAGACGCTGACTAGTTTTCTCCTAGTTAGCTTTAAACAGGCAGTTTTTATTTAAGATATAGCAATAACAAGTAAATTTGAAATGTTAGACATTTACTTGTGATGATTTTGATTTATTGCTGTACTGTCTAAACAAATACTTTTTTTTTTTTTTTTTTTCTTTTCAGCTATGATGAACAGTATGAGAGGTTACTGTGTGCAGACTGCCCTAGTCAGTGAAGATATTATTAAACTGGTTATTGAGGTGCATTGCCTTAAACTCTCTTGGGTTATAACAGAACTGCTGGGATGAATGTCATCTTGCACATCGGGATTTGTTATGCTCATAAGACTAATACTTTTTTTTTTTTATACAGAATCTGTGCACATAAAGGCTAACATTGTGTTAGCATACATACATTTTCAAAAATATCAAGTATATCAGTTTATATAAACTGCAAATCTTGTGGGTTTTTTTTTTTTGATTTCTGTTAATGTTTAAAATTTACTTAATGCTGTTTGTTCACAGGTCATGCATTTTAACAGCATAACATTTATTATAAACCATACTGTTGGCTGTATGTTGCAAATATAGACATTAGGGCTGAACTGTATATAAATCGATTTAAAAAGTAAAACTAGGCTCTAAATTATTTATCTAAATATAGAAATTATGAAATTAGTTAATTTCTGTGGTACTAACAAGCATGATTTCTGGCATTCTTTTCCCTGGTAATACAAACTCTAATCATTTCTGTTGTGAATCACTAGAATTCTAGTTTGGCACAGTATATGTGCCCAGGTGAAGTATGCAGAAGAAGATAATGAAAATCCTGTCTACTGATGAACACACTTATGACAGTTTTTGTAGTGTTTGGCATTTATTCTACTACAGTTCTAAATTTTTCACCAAGTGTTGGGAGAATAGACTTGAGAAATTTTTAAGTCCATGTCATTGTTGAATGTGCAGTAGCACATATCGGTCTAATTGCAGATTTCTCGTAGCAGACACCATAATGCAGTATTTTAAAAAGAAGCAAGGAGTCCATGGTTGTTCATGGATACCAGGTAAAAATCCTGGCAGGTGATACTGAGCATTCCAATTGTTTAATGTATTTAAAAACTTATTTTTGTACCCCTTTTTCAATAAAATTATATTGATGTATCAATGTTTTTGTAATTTTAATGCAATTTGTTACATGTAGGAAAAAGATAAACGTACAATAAAATGATTTAGTTTTTTTCATAACGGTGTGGCTATTAACTGTTATGACACACTAGTAAATGTAGAAACATGTATGGTTGGTTTTTAGTAATTCTCTAAAGTGCAATATTATAAGAAAGTGTTACTCTGGTTAATGCAATTTTGGAATAAAAGAAGCATGTTTGGAGTTTTCTGTTGCATATATACCAGTGTGATGCATTTGTGAGCACATCTTTACTATATCTGAAAGATAAAATATTACATCACAACACAATATTCAGTGAAGCATCATATAATTTTATACTACATATTTCATAAGAGAAAAGAAAATAAACCATATTTTTCAAGATATTTAAGAATTTAAATATTTAAAAATATTTAAGATTTTGTTAAGTACAATATGACTTTTTGTCAGTTTGTTCATTCCTGGTTTGTATTGTAATGTCCACAGGTTGTCAGATTGGTCTTTGTTTAACACTTTGTAATGAGGATGCCACATGCTGATGTAGCTACTGTAAAGTTCTGTATTTGCAGTGGAGATGCACTGGAGGCAGTAGTGAACATGGCCAGTACAGACTTTATTGTGAAAATTAATTTGAGATGCAATCTTGACAAAACCTTCAACTGCGTAAAGCAGATGTCACAATACTTGATTTCTAGTTAGTGGGGTATGTCTGACTTGGCAACTGCAGTTGCTGATTTAGTTGCTGGACTGTCAGTTTAAATGACTGAAAATCGTTGGGCATGTCATATTTTAATGACTGTATGACAACCTTCCAGCACAGTTGTGCTCACCCCCTTTTTGTGACAGCCAGTCATGTGCTGCCTGATCAAGCCGGTGCTGTACAAACGGTTAAGAAGTATGGAGAGTTCAGCCACACTCTAAGCCCAGATAAGTGTTCATTGGTTGTCCACTCTCATACACACAAGCCTGCCCCTATGACTAAAGACAAGATCAAACCCGATTAGTTGGCGTGAGTTATATATCTGTTCCAACTCACTAACATTTTCTTAAATGAAGGCTGTGACTGAAAATCACTGGAAAAGTCCCATATCGTGACAGCCCTAACAGGAAAAAAAAAAACTTCAACTATCCTATATTCCAACTTCTCAATGAGCCTTTGTTATTGAAGGTAAAAGTTTGGGCTATATGATGAGGAAAAGACAAGTGAGATGTGGGTGGTGAAGGAGGGACAGGAAGGATTGTGGCCAGAAAGTTCAGGGGAATGTGTTGTGATTTTATTAAGTAATGAACCACAGATGTGAGAAGACCTGGTGACATGTAAGTGATGTATGGTGGAGAATGACTTGGAGACAAGGTACACTCTGAACAAGGAGAAGAGAATGGAAGTGCTGTTAGGTAAATTTTGGGGGAAGGCTGACACTTAAAGATGGTCAAGGTTGCGAATGAAAATGATCATTTTGAATTTTCTATATCCAGTTTTGAAATTGTTTGTATTGTTAACGCTGTATATCAATACCTAAATAATGCAAAAACTGAGGATTGCACTGAATAGCACTTTGAAATCAATTGTTTAAATGTTACACTGACAATTGTTACTTTTGGTTTACTTGCACTGTTTTATGTTGCAGTATGCAGGTGGCTCAGTAGCATGGTTGCTATCGTGTCATAAACCAACTTCTGGCTAGTGAGAAAAACAGCCAGTTCCTTTTCAAAGGCATTGTGTTCCATTGAGTGTTGCTTTCATTTGCTGTTTTTGGAGGCTGATGTATGCAGAAGTTAATTTCATAGTGCTTATTTAGACCATAAGAAATGGTGGTAGACCGTGTGAGGTACAAAGATTCTTGTTCTGTTTGTGTCTGCAGTGATGGCGAAATGGGGGGGTGAGGGACGTCACTCCTTGTTGGTTACATTCATCCTTGGTGTTCCCTAAGGCTAGCACAGTGCTTTTACCTGTCCATTTATTGTCAAATGCACTTAGCATAATTTGGGGGTGGGTTGTGTAAAGGGTCTGGTCAGTCCTGTCAACACTGAACACAAGGCACACATTTTTTCTTTTACATAATCAGGGGCACTTTCTACACTTTAACATTTTGAGCAACTAACTATACTATTCAGTAGTTGTGATGACCAAGTGTTTCAGAATTATTTATGAAAAACTTGTAACTAAAGAAATAAAAAATTTTTAAAGCAGGTGTTGTGGTCTGCTCAAGCTGAAGGGAGGCTTATCTGTGTGACATCTCGTGTTTGTTGTAACATGGCCGACAGGAAAAAGACTTGCAGAGACTGGCTGAACCACCATACCTGGAAAAACTTTCATACAGCCACTGGCTCTGTCAGATAGCACATGAATTGGCTGTCAAAATGTGGTACACTTGCATGCTTTGGAAATTTTGAAGGTGGGAGGCAGTTCTGCAATCTGTCATCTCCTTCAATTCCTAAGTGTGTAATTCAACATCCTCAAGGAAATGATACCTACCAGTTCTTAACTGGAACATGCTGTCTGCCTTGAACAATGCACAAGAAATATTAAAGCACAGCGAGAGCAGACGAGTGTAAACCATTAGTAATTGGGACATGTCTTCCTACTCTCCTTGGGGGTCACCACCCTAGTTTACCAGTCCTAAGAAATTATCCTCATTTTTTACACAATACTGAAGAAGTGTATTAGCCAAACATCCTCAAAATATCCACTGCTTTGAGCATTTCTGGTTGATCTCCCTCACTGGGTGGCCTTGACACTACAGAGCTTTTTAAATACTTCATTAATTATAGCCAATACTTCTGACACAAGGAGTGCCTCAAAATATTCCTTCCATTCCTCTGCAATATCCCCAGTGTGGACTAATATTTCTCCAACTCCTGCGGAGAATAACATGGGAAATGTTCTACCTACACTATTGTAATTGTTGAATGGTTTGTCAGAACATCTTTTTTGAGGCTTTCCAAAGTGTTTGACCATTCCCTTAGGAAATTACACCCCCCTATATGGAGCCTTCACTTCAGTCACAGCTGTAGCTGCAACCTTTTTTTGTGACCGTACCTCTTAGTCTGAGTGGAGGTGTCTCAAACAAACATTACATGGAGGGCCTCTTTCTTCAAATTGACTCCATCCCTTAATGAAGGTGTCAACCAATGGGTCCTAGAATTGATGCCATGACAAGTAACAACTATCTTCTGGCTACAGCTCCTTGCTGCTGCTTTCAGTACTGATGCCTTAAACACAATCCATTTTGAGTCTATGCCTGTCCCATCGCTGTAGAGCTCTTCTGGAACTGGGAAGTGGATCACTGTACATTTGGCTCTTCAGGGTTAATTCAGACTATTCATATGAGGCAGCTCACCACCAAGGGCTAATCAGTTGATAGCTTGGCACCTCTCATTCCCTGATTGTTCAGAATATAAGACATCAGATGAAATGGCTACAATATATAGTTGATCACTCCCAATTGGTTCAGGAAACTTTGGTATACTTGTCTCATGTTTGGTATGGGCAATTCATGTCTAGCACAGAAATGCATGTTAATTTACTTCTTGATTAAGATCAGGCAAGGCATTCATCTAATCATGGTCCTTCAGGTATCTGTTCTATTCTCTCCACAAGCATTAAAGTTTCTATGTGGGGCTACAGAGTACCCTTTTGAGGACTGAATCCAGTGTCTTCAGAGATGTGTTTTTCTTCATACATACAACTGTCCAAGGTTTTCTCTCTGCAACTCAAAATTGATGTGACCCTTTTGTCCACTGGAACAAACTTGAAATGTATGGCACATGACTGTCAGCTTGTGAATACCCTCCTAACTTTCCAAAGTCGTCTCCTGTGGGACAAACTCTTACATAGAAGAGTTGCAGATTTCTGGTTTGTTGGTGAATCCTGTGTGGAGATATTATTCAAAATAAATCTAGTTGAGGTTTTTCACACACACCCCCCCCCCCCCCATATAAGTTCTGGTCCTTCCTCACCAAGAGCCAGTGTCCACTCCACCTCACCTTGCTCCTTGTCTTTGAGGGTGTTGAGCTCACATGGTGGCCTGGTCACCAGCTGTTGACCACAGAATGCCACTTTCAGTCCTGTCCTGGGTGAGGTTCTCTTTGGTTTCATTTGAATATTCATGAAAGTCAAATGATGGATTGTTCTTTGTCTGACTTCTCCCCTTAGACCAATCTGAAAGACACCATACCTCTAAGGCTATGTCCACATTACTACATTTTCATTTAAAATCTGACATTAGTCTTCATTTTTGCCTTTTGTCCTCACTACACAGCATTTTAACCCCTGAAAATGTAGTTTCACTCTGTTCACTCCATAGCTGTATACCTCTGAAAATGCCAGCTTGACTTTGCAATGTGGATGGACAAAAACACACTTTTAAAAAACGCAGACTCTAATTGAGGCCTGATTTGTTTCTCCTCATTACGTAGCCCTTCCATGACTGGATCCTGCTCATTACAGCTCCTCATTCCTTGATTGGTCACCCAAGAGATTCCAGCTTAGCAGACAAAGGAGTTGCTTCTCATGATTCTTGTTGCTTTGCTTAACTGTATGCATGTAAATTGCATTTTGCACAGTTTGAATGCTGTATACATGCAGAAAATGCAAATAATTTACCCAATGCTATAGTTTTATGATAAATCCCATAGGTTGTGCCATTCACGTCCCTTCAAGGATTTTTCACACTGAGGTAAATGTTCAATGCCACAAGCACATGTGGACAGCTCTGAACTATTTATAGAGGTCAGAAGATGTTTGGTTATTTGGCAGGCCTCTCCTAGAATGGTTCAAGTCCTCACCTAGGTGAAAGTCTTAACTGTGCCTGTTAAAGAAAGAGAGTATCATTTCTCCCAAGTTTTAATGAAAACAAACATAGAAAACACTATAAATAATGTCTACAGAACTGTACAAGTGAGGAGTTGTTTTTGTCAACAAACGTGAGAAAAAAGCTGTGTTACAAAAAATCACTGTATAGTGGAAGTAATGAACAACCTTTCATTATTAGAGCAACATCACAAACAAATTAAATAAACAGTTCTTCCATTTACAGTACCGGTGTGCTCAGACTAGGCAAAGCAGGGCGTACGGTTTGGTGTCAGCTAAGGAGCTGTGCTTCACAAGCAGACAGCACTCGTTCTTAGTAAAAGACTTAGAGTTCTGCATTCAGGACATTCAAAATGCCTACAATGAGGCGAGACACTGCTGGGGCTGGGCACCAAGAAACAGCAGGATCTTCCCTGCCTTTAAGCTTCAGTGCAACTGCACTCATGGCAAGGCCTTTTCATTTTCATTGACAGCACTTAAACTTGCTTTCTTTTGACACTGGACAACCCTCCTGTACCTGCCAATGAGATCCAAAAAGTTATGTTTTGTATTAAATAAACAGGAGTTATACACTTTATCATGGCTAAGACAGTGTATTGTCATTGGATCTTGTGAGGCTGATCAGGACAAGATAAAATGGATTTGTACTTTGTAGATTGCAACAGAAAAGTGCAACATCACTTCATATGCTTTGAGGGGCATTAACTTGCTTACAATTTCAAGATCAGACACAAAAATAGCAAATGTGTGGATGAAGAACAGAGACAAGTAGCACACCCTTCTTGTGCCCTAAACAGTCATTTGCTCCAAGATAAGTACATAAAAGATGGCAATACCTTGTCTTTCAGTAGTCTTCAGTGGATGGGATTACTTTTACACCAGGAGGTGGCATAAAGTCATTGCTTAACCTTTTAAAATCCACCTCATTTATGTCCATGTCTGCTACTTTGATTTAACTGGCTACAACTTCATCATCCTTCACTCAATATTCATGTTCTACCCTCAAACTAAAGGTTTGACTTTTTCCTTTCAGAATTTTTATACCTGGAGAATTGGTTACATTGTAGCATTTGATAAGGTGCCATATGAGAGGTTGGGCATCAAACTAAAAGAAGTGGGAGTTCAGGGTGATGTTTTTAGATGGGTGCAGAATTGGGTCAGACACAGGAAGCAGAGGGTGATGGTGTGAAGAACCTCATCAGAATTGGCGGATGGTGTTCCACAAGGGTCAGTGCTAGGGCCGCTGCTATTTTTAATATATATATATATATTAGATAGGAATATAAGTAAAAAGCTGGTTAAGTTTGCAGATGATACCAATACAGGTGGATTAGCAGACAATCTGGAATCCGTTAAATCATTATACAGAGAGACTTGATCAGCATACAGGCTTTGGGCAGATTTATGGCTGATGAAGTTTAATGTTGGTAAATGTAAAGTATTACAAATAGGAAGTAAAAATGTTAGGTTTGAATACACAATGGGTGGTCGGAAAATCAAGAGTACACCTTTTGAGAAGGATTTAGGAGACGTAGTGGACTCTAAGCTATTGACTTCCCAGCGGTGTTCAGAAGCCAGTAAGAAGGCTAACAGAATGTTAGGTTATACAGCACGATGTGTGGAGTACAAGTCCAAGGGATTTATGCTCAAGCTTTATAATGCACTGGTGAGGCCTCATCTTGAGTACTGTGTGTAGTTTTGGTCTCCAGGCTACAAAAAGGACACAGCGGCACTAGAAAAGGTCCAGAGAAGAGCGACAAGGCTGATTCCAGGGCTACAGGAGATGAATTATGAGGAAAGATTAAAAGCAAAAGAAGATTTAGAGGTGACATAATTGTGTTTAAATTTAAAAATGGAATTAGTACAGTGGATCGAGACTTATTTTAAAATGAGTTCATCAAGAACACTGGGGCACAGTTGGAAACTTGCTATGAGTAAATTTCGCACAAACACGAGGAAGTTTTTCTTTACACAGAGACCCATAGACACTTGGAATAAGCTACCAAGTAGTGTGGTAGACAGTAGGACTTTAGGGAGTTTCAAAAATTGACTTATTTTAGAAGAACTAAGTGGATAGGACTGGCGTGCTTTCTTGGGCTGAATGGCCTGTTCTCCTCAACATTGTTTTATTGTTCTAATGTTGCAACAGAATAAGTTGCCAAAATTCAATAATGTTTTTATCAGAAAATGCAATTTGAATGTTATTCCCATTTGCACTGCTGCTGGACTAAGCTTCCAAAACACTACAAAGAAGCCAAAGAAAGTATCAGGAACCGTTAGAGATACAACTTGTAGATATTTCATAACAATTGTATCTCTAATTTTTTACTGTTTTGAAGCAGTGTAAAGAACAGGATTATTATTATTATTAAATCTCCGCTTTTACTGTTTTCAAGTAAGTATCCATAGCATACATATCCATTATTGAAGACCTATGGCATATGTATCATTTTGAAGGGCAGATCTTACTCTGTCAGAATGTACAAACAGTTAGTAAAGAAATTATATATGCATCCAAATCACAACATTAATAGTTGCAAGATTCAAAAACATCTTTACAAAAAAATATAGAAAGTGGAAAACATAGAAAGTGAATTTGTTATCATTTGAAAGATAACACAGCACTCTCATTTAACAGACAATAGTTTGTTCATCAAATTGTATGCAATTCAATCAGGACAACTGAGAAAGCCATGGGGAGGGCTGGGGGCAGGTGTTGCTGTGACACAGCAATTCAGCCATCTTTGAGCAAAAAAAGAAAAACATTGCAACAAGGTAAACAGGTCTGCATTACGGCATTTGAATGGCAAAACACTGCACTTTCACTATAACACTGCGGATACAGTTTTAAAGATAATTTGCATTATTGTTCGGTTCCTCAGGTAGGACCAAAATAATAGGGCTGAGTTTAAAGGGTTAAGGTGGGCTGATTCACACCTTACTCCATACCAGCATTTTCCTTTCCTATGAGCACCAGTAGTTAAGGTATGCGTACTGTCAGCCCAGATCACATTAACAACCCTTATGTATAACAACACTATATCCATTCACACCTCCAAGGGGGACACTCCCTGATTTTCTACATTAAATTGTGAGCTCAGACTTTTGTGAGGACACCACTAGCCCACCCATTATTCAGCATGCACAACAAGGAATCTGGCAGTTTTTTGTTTTCACTTCCGGCGCTGGGTAAAGTAATTATTACTTGTGGACTTCCGTGATCTGAATCATACAAATAATGGAAGTTTACTGAAATGTTGATTCACATGTGACTAGGTTAACCTAGGGTTATATTTTACATTCTTTTTATAGAAGATAAAAGGTTCCATAATCTTTACTGAAACATGAATGCACGGTCTTTAAAAAGTTGCTGATGTGAGTGATATGGACAGGACTAAAATTACTGAGGTTCTCCAGCAATAGTTACTTTACTCCACAATGTGGTGTAAAACTAATCCCATCTGAATAAGGCTTTTGACATATCTTGCTCTAGCTCTTAAATCTGCCACTTGTTTAAGAATTCAAACTTGTTCTTTCTATTTGCTTGCATCTTCCTGAGTTTAGAGCTGTCATCCCATTGTGTTCTTTCTGTGCAACACTAAAGTCACTTCAGGATAAAAACTCTAGTTTGTTTAAGAGTCACTGAGCAAATGGTGAAAGTGACAGCAGGGTGTGAAGGTAAAGACTAAAGATCATTAGCCAGATATAATGTCTGAAAAATATATACAGTAGATTAGAAAACAGCTCATATTAATGTGTCCAGGTCCCCATCAGGGCACTGTTGGCTCAATAAACAAGAAATAGAACCTGCATCATCCTGTTCACAGATTATTATGAAATTCTTACTTGAATTTCTGACCAACATACAACATGTCAGCACAATTTGGTGCAGTGATTAGCAAAAATCTTTTAAAATTCATAACTCCATTTTATTTAATAGGAAACACCAACCAGTTTATTACTGGATCTTTTTGTTATTTCTCTAGATTCTGATTGGTTCCTGCCTCAGGAATAGGCTCTGGCTTCTTTAAACCTAAACTGGATACAGGGCTATGTGAGATTTCAATAAAAATGAAGATTAAATGTGATCTGTAAGTATTATTAGTAATTCAGATACTTTTGAAAACTTACAAAAGATCTAAATACTCATTGAAGACATTACATTTAGCAGCCTCCGTGCCTTATATATCAGTGGACAATTGTGTTTCATGCTACCACTGTTTTTTCTTCTGTGCTTATACTTATACTTGCCAACAGCTTGGCTGAATAGATTTAATCTGTCATACAACGAGAAGTCAGGGAATTTCTTGTACAGCGACTGAATTTCGCTCACATAGTTATGTGAAAAACTATGTGCATTCCATGAAATGTTTTTTCTTTTTTTTAAATATGTGGACATATCAAGGTTTGATCTTAAATAATATTTATAAAAAGGTGACACAATATAACAAACATCATACATTTTGGAATCCACTGCATAATTTGAATAAACATAAAAGCAATTTTCATATGCATATTTATCACTACCTCAAATACCTAAAATTAGAACACCATTAGAGAGGATCTTGTCTGGCCCTATCTTATTTAAACCTTAGATATTTGGTTTGGTTGGCTTTTTGCTGCTGAAGTGTGTTATCACCATGCCTATATCAAAAGAGCTCTCTGAAGCCTTCAGAAAGAAGGCAATAGTTGCTTATGAATCTGGGAAGGGATTTAAACAGATCTCCAACAAATGTAAATTAACTATTCCACTGCCAGGAAGATCATGTAAAACTGTAGAACATTGCAAACAACTGACAGCTTATCCAGACCAGGCCACCCCAGCAAATTCAGCCCTAGATCAGAATGCAAGACACCGAAAGAAGTCTCCAAGAACCCCAGAATTTCAGCATGGGGGATTACAGGTTGCTCATGCCACTGTTGATATCAAAGTGCACTAGTCCATTATTAGGAATAGGCTGCACAAATTAGATCTACATGGGAAGTATGCTCAACAGAAAGTGGACCTTGCAACATAACAATGACCCTAAACCCATACAGTATTTGTTCATTTTTGTTGAATAAATAACTGCAAAGTCAAATTTTCATTTTTTCAATTACATCACATTTACCTAAAAAAAGTGTTGAAATAAAGATCAAATCTTGGTATGTCTACATTAAAAAAAATCATCCTATACACTTATTCAAATTGACCCATAAAAGTAGCACATATCTGTAAATTTTGATCACATTTCATAAACCAAAACCACACTTCGTACCATTAATGTTAAAGTTATGCTGAGATGTCTCTCACCACAGTTAAGATATATGTTAATCAATCATTGACTGTGACTTGGAATGTACAAGCAAAACATACTACTAAGGGTTTAGGTAGACAGCACAATAGAGGAGAATTAATTCAGAAAGTATTTTGAACTTGGCGACTGCAGCTGTTGCATGTCTTCGCCTTAAGAATGTCAGATTACATGACTAAAACTCTGTAACGGATGACAGATTATGCACCTGCCTCATGACTTCTCAGCAAAGTTTTACATTTTTAAAGTATCACAAGCTTGCTTTATTTTGACACCAGATTAACATGTTGCCCAAGAGAAACCATATATGTACGAAGGTTTTACGGGTAAGGCAAGTTCAGCTTGCATTTGTCATTCTGCTGTAGCACAACAAACATAACAGTGGAGAAACAAGCCTCACTTGTTTTCACAGTCTAAAACAACTGCTCTCCTTCATTCCTTGCAGTAGCAAGGAGCGCTCATTGGTTGTCAACTCTCTCTTACATAGACACACCCCTATGACTTAAAAGTGCCAAACTGCTATGACTAGTGACTGGAGATGTCACACTACACCAATGATAGCCATTAGCGTGTGCCGCGACTGTCCATAATCGTCTAAGATTATGTAAATGAGGGCTACAGGACGTTTTGTGTAGTGCAATACCAAAGGTTTGCGTTTTATCATGAAAACATAAAACCTCTTTGTCTCGGAGTCCCAACATTTACATGTCAGCAGTTTGGTTTACAGCAGACTTATTAACTGTACATTTGACTGAAACATTTGCATACAAAACCCCAGATTTCATGTATCACTCTTCATTTCTATAGTTGCATATCATTTGGACTGTCCTCAAAAGTCAATTATGAGTGTAAGTTTATTGGCCATTGTATCTGTCAGTGAATTTTTTTTTTTTTTTTTAAAAAGGGCTGCTAAATCAGGTACCCTGGCTCAAGATACCTGATTACCGGCTGAAAGCTTTAGCAATTAACCCTCACTGCTTAAAATGATGTCTTGTTCTATCAGTTTAAGTGCCCTCAGTGTGATTTCTTATGACTAACAGTTATCAATTTTCCTAAGAAGTGTTGCTGATGGTAGAACACTGCTTTTCCCAACCGTTGTGGTGTTGCAACCCAGTTTTTCAAATGCCAGTGTGTTTGTGACACATGGCAGGGTGTGGGTGTCCACCTCCATGAATTTAGTGTGATCATCTAAGCAGGGGAAGAGGGATGGTCCCCCTCAGTGAATTGAGCGCAACCATCAAAGCGGGAGTCGGTCCCGCTCAATCATCAGAGCGTTAGATGAATCAAGCTAAATCGTCAACCTCTTTGATGAATTGAGCAAGATTGTCAGAGCATGGGATGGGGAAGTTTTCCAGGATTGGTTGTGATCTGCGATCCTGCTGCTGTGAATTGAGCATGATCATTGGACCACAGGGTTTTGATGGCGAGGCTTATTTTAATCCAGGGTTGATTGTGGCCGATCTATACATGGCATACAGATTGAGAAATGCTGTGGTAGGTTTGTATGTGGTGATACATGGTAGAAATGCTGCTTTCTGTATTTCAGCACAGTATTGCAGAGGCTGCAGTAAACTTTCTCTTTCTAGATGTAAACCAATCTGACAAGATGCTTAAATATTGCCCTTATCTAACTCACGGGTATCAAACTCCAGACCTGGAGGGCCGCAGTGGCTGCAGGTTTTCTTTCTAACCCTTTTCCTAATCAGTGTCCAGTTTTCACTGCTAATTAACTTATTTTCCCTCTATTTTAATAGTCCTGTTTTTAAGGATTAAGTCTTCTGAATTGATTCTTTTCTTCATTAAATGACAGCCAAACAAAAATGAGACATGAAACGAGCCAACAGATGAACAGCTAAATTGGGGCTTCAAACTCCAACCAGTTCCTTAACAAGAAGCTGATTCTTGCTGTTAATTACACCCCTTATTCAATTACATGGCTTGATGCTGCTCTCATTCTGCCACAGCAGACATTTCCAAAACTGTTGATATTCTGTTTTTTTTTCTAAGAACTCCGTCAAAATGTTTTGGTAACCTGAGAGATCAACCTTACTGAGACCTTCATCTTTATTTTCAGATTTTATTTGATGGGAACAGGTGAGCTGGTCATGTCCTGCTTGTTTTATGTCTCATTACTGTCTGGCTGTTAATTAAGGAAAAAACAACTAAGGGGCCTGAGTCATGCTAAATAAAACTGAGGCTAAAGAAGTTAATTAACATCAAAAACTGGTCACTAATTAAGAAGATGGTTAGAAAGGAAACCTGCAGCCACTTTGGCCCTCCAGGACTAGAGTTCAACACTGAACACCATGTCTCAAAGCAAGACTACATTGGACACGGGAATGAAGCAAGGCAGATACATTTCCCAATACAAATGTAACCATGTAATTAATTAGAATGTTTGATTAATGAACATTTAAAGTTTAAACCAAACAATGGCTAACCATTAAAATCCCTAACTTGAAGTGCAGCGTACACAGCACTCTTTAAAGCACTGTCATCTAAGTATTTTTTTTTCTGATGTCTAGCAGTGTCAAATGATATAAAATCATTCTTTGCTACAGTGCTTGACTAGCATGTGACATTATTAATGGTGATTGTAACCCACTCATACTCAGCATTCACCTCAGGGTGAAGCACTTAATGTCCTATAGACACCCTGTAGTTTTAGGAAGAGGTGTGTTGTGTAAAAGAGGTGCAAGTTCAAGTGTTGTCACTGATCACTTATTTGTGGGGGGTTGTTGGCATACCTTCTATTGTCAAGGCTTTGTAAATCCTTGCCTTAACCAAATTGTTCCCTGTCCAGCACACCAAAATGACCCAAGTGCTTGTTGGCTGACTGAAAGGAATTCATGATTGTGTCAACCTGTGGCAGCTGGTGCTATCAAGCTGGTATAGTCCACAAAAATGTCTAAATCTGTGTTACAGTTAAACGAACTAAGTTCTTCACATGGTATGTCTCTAAAATATCACTGCCTTTATAAAAGGTCAAAATAAAGTATGAATATTAGCTGGCTGGTTCCTTTTATATCTAAACTGGCATCTCAAGTGTTCCACAATGGGGAAGAGCATCTTCACAACTTTATTTTTATCCCACAGGCCACATATGCACATCTATAACTGTTCCTATCAGCTTAATTGGGTTAACAATCAGGGGTGCATTTGGACAATACTGAGCTATGGTACACCATTCGAGGAGCACTATATCTGGGTATTGCCTCAAAGTCACCACAACCAAAGGCCTTGTTACAACCAGCTGTTAAGTTTTCAATTAATTGTGTTTTAATGTTTATTTAGCTGTAAACCTTGATAAAGAGTGGGGAATCTTCCATCCACCATATGGGCAGTTTTTTTTTACGTGCCATTTTCATTATCAATCTTGCCTCTTTTTGGTGGCAGACCCTCACTATGCACTTTACGGATGTGTCGGTAGAGGTCTCCAGACTGTGTATAGCTGCGGTAACAGTAGCGACACTCATAAGGCCTCTCACGGGTATGCACAATAGCATGTCGCCGTAAAGTGTAGGCGCATGAAAAGGTCTTGCCACAAGTGCGGCACGTGGGAACATCTTCCACGTAAGAACCCAAGGAGTCATGAATGTCATGGAAGTAAATTTGCTCACTGGAGGCCAAAATATGCTGTTGGGAGTTGCTGAGGAGGCTAGGAAAAGAAACAGTAGCTGCTGCTGTACCAGAATTTCCACAAGTAGGTGACTGAGTTATGGTGGAAGTGTGTGTCTGAGAATGGGAAAAGCTGATAGGGTCATGGTGGTGGGGTAGAAAGTGATGCGGTTGAGAAGGGTGAGGGGTTAAACTGTCCTCACTATTTCCCACTCCACTCCTACCACCATCACCTCCAACTCCAGAATCCAGCCCACCAAGACTCAGGTTCTCTCCATTGCCACTGCTTTGTCCAATTTCTGATCGACAGCCTTGAAATATGCTCTCCATGCTCTCTTCCATGTCCTCCAACTCCTCATCAGAAATGATGATAGCTTCAACTTTGACTTTTACCATGTCTCTCTCTTGACTGTCAATACTTTCTTCATCTTCATCATCTTCCTCTTTTTCCTCCTCTTCCAGTCTCTCCTCAGAGAGTCTGTCATTTGCTAAAGCCATGACAGTGTGATGAGGTCGATGATCTGAACATCTCTGCTGCTGGATTCCAGCTCCTCTCTGAATGAAGGTGGAGGGCTCTTGGGATTTACATTGATGCTGGTGCTGTATGGAAGTAGTGCTTGGAACACTTTGACTGCTGTGCGGAAATGGTGGTATCTGAGAGACACTGAGGGAAGAAGGAGAGAGGTTGGCAGAAGCTTGTGCCTGGTTTTGAATACACTGCTGATGTTGCACAATTTCAGTTGAGCTGCAAGGACTGGCCAATGTGGATTCTGTTTGTGCTTGAGGTGTTGCAGGTTGTGCACAAGTCTGAGACCGAGCACTTGCACAGATGGGGAAGCAGGATGGGTGTTCATTCAAGACTTGTACTCGAGCAGGTGGAAGAACAGCATCCATCCCTGGCTGTGTTGTATCTGCCATGTCTGAACAAGACAGTCCTGAAACCTGGAGTTCTCTAGTACCAACGGGAGACCCAAGTCCTCTGGCTGAAGAGTTTTTAATTTCACAGGGCCCCAAAATTCGTCTACCTTCTTTTTCATCTTCAGAACAATGGTTTACCTCCAGAACAGGTGCCCTGCCATCAACTGCAGGCATTTTTCCATTTGTCAGCCTAGGAGTGCAAGGATGTGTGCCTTCTCCTACACCATTTACAACATTAACTTCTCTGTCAACAAAAGAGTCATCCTCTTTACGTGTGCTGTCTGCCTCTGCCAGCCCCCGTCCTTGCAGCTTGCGTTTGCAAACACGTACAATGTCATTCATATGTAGATAGCTGGCAGCAGCTAATATATCTTCTGCTGGGGTATTGGTCAGCAGCAATTTGCCATCATACATGAAGTCAAGCAAGAGTCCAAAGGCAGAAGGAGTAACAATCTCACTATTGATTCGCACTACATCACGCTTGTCTAGCTGTTCAGTGTAGAACATGTGGAAGAAAGTGCTGCAGGAAGCAAGGACTGCTCGGTGGGCAAGATATTTATTGGAGCCAACGAGTATAGTGCAGTCACACAGGAATCCTTGCTGCCTCTGTTCCCGTAGGCTTTCTAGAAGCTGACGGCTATGGTTGGGGAACTCCATGATTAAAAGTACTCCTTGTCTTAAACTTAGAGAGCGGTGAGGGAGAAGGCATCACACTGAAAAGGAAAACACAGTATATAGTTAGCAACAATTTGTTATAACCTATTACATTCACAAGGCTTAGAGCATGCACCAGTTTATTGAACAACTAACACCATGAAGCAAAAGGGCAGCTAGGTAAAAATATGGACACTTGATGCCCAATGTAACTCCAATAGTTATACTTATCCCTGCAGAATAAAAGCATTGATAGAAATTAGTGGAGTGGGACACAGCATTTAATAAAGCACACTCAAGAGTCCTGAATTAAGAAAGACCCATCTGAAAATGGGTTATATCAATCTTCTGGATGTATACTGTATATATTTAAATCTCTGACTGTATTAGAAAATAGTTAGATGAATGGATTTTATTAATAGATATACTTAAGTACATGCCTGATGACAGATACACTTAAAAAGTGAATAACAGTATTAACTCTGGGGGCCACATGAGGTTTGCTGACAATTATAAAAAAATTTGCAACAGGCCTGACTCATGAATGGTAAATAGGTTATTGTATTGCTTACTTAAATGTATGGCAGAATATTGTGATCATATTGTGTTTTGACCAACAATCATGTTTGTAACCCACCTCTTAAAAAGTGACCAATTTTCTTTAACTCAGTTGCTTAGACTTTTTTTTTATTAAAAGTTGACCTGAAGATAATTTTGAGCTTACAAGAAAATAACATACAAAGATACAATTGTACACCCAGCTTTTATTAAACATGTCGTGTAACAAACTCAACATACTATAAAATGCCCTATCAGAACAAATGACTTTCAGAAACAGGGTATTGAAACACATGGAAATTAAAAAAGAAACCATTTATGTAGAAGCTAAAGCTAACTCTAACTTCCTTATTAAACATAGTCCAGGAAACAATTTAAATAGACTTTTAGTAATGCATCTTAGAAGAATTAAACAATTTCCAGTTTAACTGTTTGGGAATAAAATAAAACTGTTTTCATAATCAGATAAGACTTTAACTGTGCAGTCTGAAAATTACTTCATTTGTTCTGACTTACACTGCAGAGACTGGAATTTGGGAGGAGATGTTAATTGTATGTTCATTTCATGGTGGGGTTATGAACCCATGGATTGAAGTTTGATCCAGAGATGCAAAACATGATACAGTAGGCATTAATACCAAACCTTCTCTTGGTTATTATTCATCCATCATCAAAAACACCTAATTCAGTTCAGGATTATGGCACCTGTAGACTATTCTGACAGCAATAGAACAATTCCTTTACTAGAATCTGTTTGAGACACCAGTCAACTGTAGAGTATACTCATGCACACACCCCTACTTAAACACATAATTTAAAGCTGCTAATTAATCTAACCATTACATCATTGACATTGACATTTAGTACTCAGGAAAAAACCCACTCAGGACTGTGGGACTGTGAAGCAGCAACACAAAGCACTGCACCATCATGAGGCCTCTACACTATTCAAATATTTACTGACAATGTTATATTGTGTACAGAGTACACTGATAATCCCCAGGGGATTGTGGCTATTTACATAATCCCCTTTAAATAAATACATAATGAAATAGATAAATAAATACATATAAACACACACTATTGTCTGAACACACACACCAGTATGACTGAAAAAGGAAGAAGATTTAAGAAGAAAACATCTAACTTGGCAGTCACAGCAGGCATATACTCTAAATTAGAAGTTATATTTTCTCTGCTCCTATTCTCAGTTTTATTTTTCCTAGGATTTTTTCAAAAAAAGTTTGTTTTAGCCTTGCCTTTCAGGTTACTGAACTGTGGCATAATTTGTCAGTTTGTAGGACTGTAAAATAAGTGAAACTAGTTTATGTTAAGCAAACAGATGTGCAAATGTTGATTGATATGTTGCACATAGTATAGGCTGTCATTTTGTTATTTTCACTTGTGTTTGTTCAAAATGCTTTATCTCATTAACGAAATGGTAACTGAACTCGAAACCCTACTTTACAAATTAATTTCTGAGTTACACAAAAAGTGAAAGTCATAAATAAACCTTTTATGGCCACTCCTAAAATCACCTTACTTAAACAAAACAGACAGATGTACGCTAATTATTATTTTTTTTTAAATAAAAAAGAAATCAGCAAAATATTACAGCAACACAATCATGTCACTAAAATTATTTTCTGCTTGGAAAAACCTTTACCTACTGTGTAGTACTATGGGTATTTTTACTCCTGTCCATCAAAAGATTCATCAATTCACACATTTTCTGAGTTTGCTTTTCCATGGTCAAGAAAAACTAGCACACATTCTAGTAAATCTAGGCAGAAGGCAGGACCTAGCCCCTTTAGGCTATCTCGCAGGGCATGCTCACAAAAATGGGGCTAACAAACCTAAAAGGCTTATCTTTGGCATGTGGCAGGAGCTGGAGTACCTCAAGAAAACCCATGCTGACAGAACATTCCTGAGAGCTGAAAAGCAGCAGTGCTACTCACTGTGCCATCAATGGTAATTAACTGATTTTTCATACTGATTTTACATTAACAGAATGTATAGTTATAATAAGTGACTTTGATATAAGAATAGTACTGCAGCATAAACATTTTCTAATGTTTGCAATTATATTGTGAACAATTCAAGGGCAACTCCTGCATGTCATTTTGGTCCCTGTACTTGCATACTTAGCATTGAGTCCATTCCTACAGTTTTTGTGGCACTTAACAGTCTTCCATTAGTACAACAATGTACAGAGAGCAAGTGGGAAAGACATGCCACATGAAATCAGAGAAAAACATTCTACTAACAGACACATCTAAACTAAGCTGAAGAAGTGATTTTGCTATGCTTAACCAAAAATTAAATAAATTCATAGGAGATCAAATATGACAGAAACACCATCAGTACCATTATAGAACTGTATTTACAAGAAACATGCATCTGAAAATATTTCTGCATGTGTACATGAATACTTAAAAAAACTGAACAATTTAAAGAAGGAAAGAAGTTTTTTGTCAAGGAGAACTGTATTCATCTTTAAATATCAGTTCAAAAATCATCTGTATAGTGTACCTGGTCAACTGAATGTGTTTTTTTTTTTTTTTTTTTTTTTTTTTTTTGCTCATAGCTAGAGACGCTCCAATCAATTGGCCGCTGATCTAAATTAGCTGATATTTAATAAAAACACTAAAATGATGATTGGTAAATTGGATGATCACAAAAACTGATCTTTTCAGCCCCTGCTTTTCTAGGTGTTACAGTAATTTACTTGCAGTGCTCCTTTACGCAAGGAATTACAGTAAATGAGCCGGCTCACATCTCTTTTTTTGCAGCCAACTACCTATAGTGTAAACAAATCCCTTGTTTTACAAAAGAGAGAGAGACAATTGAAATATTAGCATTTACATTAAAGAAGGTGGAGTAATAAACTGAGAAAAAGGGATTAGAATAGTTGTCCTGTGTAATTAGACAAACAGCAAGAAAAGCCATTTTAGTGAATTCATACCGTTTTTTATTTTGTCCTTTAAATTAAAATGGACCTTTAGTTTGGTTTTGGACAGTGTGCTTGTTTTAAGTGCAGCAGTGTATATTTTCAAATGGAGAAAGAAAAGATAAAGATAAATTTGAAATAGCTGCTCAGTTAACAATGGTAATGTTAGCTTAACAGCAAAATGTGTCTTTTACTTATATCTGTAAACCTGTTAAGCCTGTTAGTCTTGTGTTCTCTTGATAATCAACTTATTTGATACATTTGTGGCTTTTTTAAAGGTTTATACTGTGTTTGTTATTTGTTGCTGGGTGTCATACAGTATAGGTTTTGGTAAGAAACAAATATTGCATTATTAAAATGGTAATACATATTTATAATTACAGCACAAGAATTATTAATGTCTAGCTGATACACTGAAGAAAAAAAATATACTGAGTGGTCACTTTATTAGACACACTGACTCAACAGAGAACTGGTGCCTTTGAAAGCACCCAAATGAATTTACAACTATTGAATAGGCAGGCCACTGTATTAAGCTGAATTTTCTGTCATGTTCCTTGTGGCATGGAAAGCAACCTTGAGGATAAAGGTCATATGCAGATGGGTATATTAGTGCCAAAAATAAATGCACCTCACCTACAATAATACTAATATATCAACAAATATTGTTTTACTCATACAAACAAAAGCAGTATGTGCCATGGACGCACATCACACACCAATAAACTAACACTGTCAACTTGCATTTCTGGCACCTGGCAGGATGGACATATAGTATCATTGAGTTTTTGTCATATTCTATTCCTTACACCAACACAAATTAGCAAAAAACTGGGATTTACCAAACCTACAAATGTTTTTCCAATCCTTCTTCTGAATTAAGAACACATGATTTATTTATACATGTTTACCTGCTGTAAACAGCACCATCTGAACAACATTTATAAAGCAGTCAATGTGTGCCTAATAAAAATGGCCAGTAATGTTACAATATACTAAAAGTAATGTTACAATATACTAAATACACATAAAGGACAGGACAACTAAAAGAACCCCATATCAGTACAGTGCATTATACTATATAAACAGTTTTGAAGGACATTGGGCACTTGTAGCACCTGCTATATGGCAACAGGCATGGATGACATTTTATATCATTGCTTTTTTCCCTTTCTTCATTGTTGGTGATATACATTCTTATAATTTTTTTTTTGCACTTTTAGCATAATACACTGCACACACAAGTTACTTTAAACTGTGTCTTCCATAATATTAAATAAATGAAGAGCCAAAACAGCCAAATTATTGAATCCCAGTTATGGATGTTTAAATATGTATAATGAAATCTTGTTTAATCAACATTATTAACATTGCTTAATGCAAATGGGTTTATGCTATAAATGATCTCTATTGTTTAGAAGAAGTCTTATTATATTTTCTAATGTATACAAGTAAATAAGAAAAAACACTGAAACAAAATTTACTCTATATACAAATTCTCAGTCCTTCTTAATACAATTAAAGGTTGAGGTGGGCTTCTGCTTAGCAGAACAGGGTACAAGGTGTGAAATTACCTTGAAAAGGGAGTTTGTTGTGTTCAAAACAAGTGCATCTTTTAATTTAGTAAACATTGCCAAAGTAGGTTTAGGTTAGTAATATATTTGTCACATGTGCTTTAAGGACTAATTGCCCACTCTTTCATACAAAAAACTACATTGATTGCTCCAGATTCAATGATTGTATTAAATGAATGGCCTACTTCATACCTTATAATATTTTTTTTTCAGATACAGGACTTTCATTCAGATATTCCAATAAATGAAAAATCTTTCTCTCAGTCCATTTCTTTGTAGACCTATTGAGACAATCAGAATCTCTGTCTTGCTGGAGGACATATGTTTGGCTCAACTTAAACTTATTAACACAAGACCAGATGCTCTTCTCCAGAACAGCACAAATCTGAAGTCAACAGTGGGTGAGTTATCCAAGGGGGTATTTTTCGTACGTTGCTTAAATCATCTGAGATCAGATGCCTCATCTTGGATGAGTTAATGCTGGTGAAACTCATCCAGGATAAGTCGGTTTTTCAAACGCAGTGGTGTAGTAGATTAGTTTAGCTGGATCTAATCATCCGAGATGTTTGCACACGCCCGCGCTGAGTGAAAAGCCCATATATATTGAGTCTAGAAAACATGATTAGCAAGTCTTTGATAGGCTGCAACAAAATGACGAAAGAATGGGAGCATTTTTTTTTTCACACAAGCTGTGCGTGCATGTTGCTCCAAGGATTTCAAGATTTAATATGCACAAGGGGTAACACTGCAAAAGCAGTCCAAACCAGAAAAGACGGCTGGCAAAAAGTGGCCGACAAATTAAACGCGTGTGCATTGTACTTACTGAAAGCAGCGTTTCATTTCCTATGTGTCAGATTAATTATTATTTAATATGTCATAATTCCAGATCAAACGTGAGTACAAGGAGAACACGGGAACAGGTTAAAGTGAAGTACAAGAATATACTTCAAACTGGTAAATATTGGTATATAACTATTTAAAGAATTGTTGACATAAAGAATCATATATAATGTAAAGAACATTAATTTTAAAGCTAATAAGAAGGCAGACAAGCAAAAAACAGGTGGAGGTCCACGCGGTCCAGACCTAACCCCTGCAGAAGAGTTGGCTCTCCAGAAAAATGCCCATCGCCCTGTTTCTGAGGGCATTTCAGGGGGAAGCTCCTCCTCAGAACCAGTGGCAGGATGCAGTGGTCACTTCATTTCAGGTAAAGGATGGTCACTGCATATATTTGTCCTCAATGTGTGCCATAGGTAGGTTCCATATAGCCCTCTTTTTTTGTTGGGTCAGTTGCAGGGAATGTCATATCCCTAGAACCTGTGTCTGACCAACAAGATATTGACAAAGGTCAAATATTTGATGAAGACACTGTCTGATTATTCATCAGGAGGAGAGGTACATTTTCCAAATAACGTTTGATCAAACTCCACTCTGATCAGTCCCATGCACCCCAATCACATTTAGAAACCCTGGGTAATGAGAATGTTAGGCTGATCGTGAGATTCTTTATGGAACTGTGGGTGTTTTTACCTGTGTATTACCTACCTGCAATGGCATGAAACACCTCTTTTGTCTGCACACGCAGGTGTCCAGGAAACACAATGAAAACCCGAAAGAAATCTTTCAGAGCCAAACAGACTTTATGAATTGCCTGGCAAACTGCACTTTTAGATAGATTTTCCGCATCACCTACAGTATATAAAAAAAGTGCCGCTTGCAAAAAACCTCAAAGCAATGCATACCGTCTGTGTGGTTGTGAGAGCCTGACTTCACCTAGTTTGACTTCGAATATAAGGTCCTAATAAATTTTTGAGGTACAATATTCCCCCTCGGCTAAAGCCGTATTTTTCGAAAAGAATTTCCTCCAGGAGCAATAAAGGATCTTGCCGATCGCGCAAATCCTTCTCTATATGAAATTCTCTTCTTATAATTTGCGTACTGATATCAACTGGTCGCTCATTCATGAACGGCGAAGTCATGACTAAATGAATTCCACGCACGAACACTGATTAAGTGTGTGAGCTAATCCTTGTTTACATAGAACAAACCAATTAGGATGTGTTGCTATGACAACACATCCAGCAAGAGTTTCAAAAACCGACAGATCCAGGATCAGGCCAAATCATCAACAATTACATCCGGCTAAACGACTAATCCATGTACGAAAAATACCCCCCAAGTCTCTAGGCAAAAAAGCTGACATAACATTGCATTCTCAAGGTGGCCAATCCATTGTCAGGTTGGGAGTGAGACTATTTTCGTGTAAGGTTTTCACAAAACATGCAATTTTTTGTTGGGTCCAGACAGTTTAATTTTAAATTTATCTATACCATTTAAATGGTCTTTTTCATTGATTACTTAAGCAATCATGTGGTTTTTCTTCTTCTACTATCTAATAATTGCCAGTGATATTTTCTTTGTTTTGTTATGCTGAAGTATGTACAAACAACATCTACAGCTAGGCAGTACTGGAGATTTTCTGATGTTTTCCTGAAGTTCTTTTCGACTTTAATTTGTGATTTTTTTGTTGTCCTGTGATATGACTTTGAAAAATGTCTATATTAAGATTACAAACATTGACGAAATTTAATTTCTCTACTCTTGTAAACTGATGAAGCTTTACAATGGACTGGTGTATAATACATTTTGCTTTTGCTATGATTTTATAAATCTCTAAAGTCTGATGAACACATGTAATGTTTTTCTTGATGTTTCTTTAGAAAATGACAGGGAATACTGTACTAGAGTAACCCAATAGTTCTCAACTCAGTGAAAAGAGGGTTGCCTAATAAACCAAAAGCAATGATGCTGCATGGTGCGCCAATACACTTGACGGTGCATGTTTCAGTATTTGTTAGTGTCTATATGACTTATAATCAATATAATGTACATTTCAGATGTTTAGTTATTTTAAAAGACAAATTATAAAAGTGATATTAAAATGACTGCAGGACAAATAACAGGGTTTTTGGAGGAGGTCACACCACAGGGTGCTTTCAAAAACTGCTATAAGCATGTGCCTTGTTTTTACTTCCAATCAGGAGTTTCCACTTAACAAACTGTACACGGACCTAAATTCAGTTTTTCCATCTGTTTTATACTGGTTTATATTAATCTTTGACCACAGGGAGGCAATTTGAAGTTAGTGAGCTTATCTTTTCTAGGATTGTGCTGTAATTCTGTATACATGGCAGTGGGTAGAAGGGGTGTTCATTTATTGTTGCTCATGGTTTAATTGTTATTTTTGCTATTTATATTTTATTGTAACCATGTACTTCGAGATTTTCTTTGTGTTCTTACAATCAACATTACTTAGAAACTGCAAAGAAAGTGGGAGAGTTTACATTTTACTCTTGGGTAGGGTCTTTTCATTAAAAAACGAACATCTTGAACTTGAACTCCTTTTCTGTTACAATCTTATGCCATTGTATACATAGATCAGAAAGTCCAAGAAATTCCAACAATACATAAGATATATGGGTACACAACCTTTTTTTTACTTTTACTTATAATCATGATACTACAGTATTTGTGCCAGTCTTGTTGGTGTAGAAAGCTCAAACATGCAGCAGCAACACAGTATATAATAAAGTGATAAAGTGCAGAGAACAGTGATCACCAATCAAAACAATGACAATAAATAATAACAACAGACATGCAACAGTATCAAATTGATTCAATTAATTTAAGGTATACTTGGAGCAAAACATGAACCTGAACAGAGTAAGCAGGTTACAAATGAATTATGGATATCAGATGTAAACATACAATATAGATATAATATTTGGGAGAGTAGCACCTATTTTTGTTAAACAAGAATTCATAAGGAAAATTACAACTTGCCTGAAGAAGTAGCCGGAGTTCCGTCAAAAGCGTGCATATTGTAATCTTTCTAGTTAGCCAATAAAAGGGCCATATTAAAAATGAAAATTGTAAGTCTATAGTATGGGAAATAAACATTCAGGCAACCATAAAAATACACAATGCACAACATCCCACATATGATAATTGTGTAGGTGGCATTTTATTACCCCAGTGTGTACTATATGTGTATTGATAAATGCACAACACTGTATAGAGTCTGCAGATGCCCTCCATGTTTGCATAGGTTTGTTTCAGTCACTCCGTTTTGCCAAGAGGGCCATCTTACCAGCATCATAGGCCCCCAGGCAAAGTAGTACGCTGGGGCCCCAGTTTTGATAGCAAACCAGAAACATACATAGGCATAAAAAACATTGTGGGCCCTTGGCCAGTGGCCATTGTGTCCATACGTTAAGACGGCCCCATTTGTCAAAACACCTTTAATTATATTGTGTGAATTAACACAAAAGTGCATGGTTTTCAGATATGGGACTAAAAAAGAACACTCAAAGGCCATGTTGCAATTTAAATAAATACAAATAATACTAATGTGCAAGCATCACCCAGTAACTATCAATATTCTGCGATGGGACAGGCAGGGATGTAGTAAGGTGCACTAGCTTCTCACATCAAACGTTTAGGATTTACAATTTCTGCCTCTGCTCACATGAACTTTCCCCCTGTAATCCATGCTGTCAAAGCCTGGACATTTGTGATAGGCATTTTAAGGGTTGCACTTTCCAGGGGTTGGCTTAATGAAGGTAGGATATCCCGTACAGTAAAACAGTGGTCCGTAAAATAATGAAGAAAAGCAGCATGCATAGACGATGCTGCCTAGTGACTCTCTTGGGAACCACCGCATACATGAAAGACTATTGGTGCTATCACATTCGACTGTATGAAATTTAGATATTCCTGGAAAGCAAAACGATGCGCAAATGTAACCACATGGTACTCTGTTGTTTAAAGTGTTACATGTTTAACTATGAATGGAACTGAACACACAATCTGGATGTCACTTACACTACATGTAGAAGGCGCATTGCCGTTTGTTCTGTTTCGAGAAGCTGTTCTATACATCCCGACTTTTGATAAAATAATCTCGAGGAGCCGATAACGAACGAATTCAGAGTACACGGAGAAAGGTTTCTGGGAACCCGAATTCAGACATCATACAACGGTGCCTGTTTGCATAGAGAGAAGAGGCCTTAGTACGTTCAAGACGCTAACCACAGCTGCCACAACACGCACACACTGCACGCATAGAAAACGATAAAATTAACGCTTTCACAAAGAAAGTGTTTCAATTATTACGACGAACAACATCTTTAATACATTCTGCAACCTGCAGGCACTCACCGAGTTTAACAGCTGGAACCTCTGCACTCCTCTTCCGGGCAAAATTACATAAAACCCGCCCAGCATTTGGTGTTTCAACCTAAAAGTCAACGAGCGGCCTGCAATTTTTTTTTACTTTTTGCTGAGTGGTCACCACCCTTGTCTATCAAATGTTCAGCCGACCACACCTGGCGATGAAGGCGGTTCGCAGTGTATTTCGGGAACTGTAGTTTTAAAAACACGTTCCCCTGCTGGTGCTTTGATATAGCATTTCCGACTGGAAAACTGTCTGACACGCACATTGGGTTCTTAGCGATGTCAACAGAGAAACTGTCATATCCCCAGAAAGTCTATTTGTTGACTCCCACGTACAAAGGAAGTGCCGTATGTTCATTGTCACTCAAGGTTCTCTTGAAAATCGCCGTGTATGTTTGTCTGAGGTTAGCTAAATCATGTAAACACAGCGGACCAGCATAGTAATTCTGTTAAAATACGGAAAGAGCGTTAGCCTGCTTATAGGGCTCCTTCGGTTTTTCGAATCGACGCCAAGGGTATCGTTTACCGCATAAGCTATATTGTAAATGTCTTTCTAGGTTATTGTTAAATTTCTAATTTTAAGCGCAGCGTTCAGTGTTTTATAGTGGACTAATTTTCCACTGTTTTTATTGGTTGATGTAGATTGTTAAAGTTAAGGCACTGTTTAATGCAACTGGGTATGATGTCTTCTATGTTTTATCAAGCGTAAACACCCACTAGTATATCTGTGGTTAACGTCTTTAAATTTAAAGTGTTTTAATAACTTCATATAACTGATTAAAGCAAAAAATCAGTTTACTCCGTTTGCATCTGTATCCCCGTGGTCATAAAGAACACATTTTAAAGTAACAGCTGGGCTGCAATATACTGTACTAATCCCCGTCATAATTTTAAACGCATAAGCTTACCTAAATATCTCGTTGACCTGGAAAGATTCAGCTCTTACATTTTTCCTCATAGCTCAAACCTTACAGTCTCAGAATCGGCCCGGTCTATCTTCACTGTACGTTTCTAGAGCTGCAATGTCTTGTTTTTTGTAGATCAAAACCGCACACACAGAAGTCCTGGTGAGGCCTAACATGTAATGTAGCTTAAACTAAACCTGCCTTGATGTCTGCTTGACATATCGTGCTATATAATGTAATGTAAGATTCTTTTAATTTTCTTAATCGTTTCTGTACACTGGATGTGGTTAAAAATCTTCTCTGTGGTATACTGATGTATTTATGTAACATTAAATATTGTTTGAAATATATAAAATACATAAACTTATACCAGTACAGTATAAGGCATTGCATTAAAATTATTTTTATCCTTTATTTTATAGTGGCCTTTGCCTTTTGAGACGGTGATCATACAGTGGCGGCCTAAATTGGAGAAATGAGCCAAGGTGAACCTGGTAGGGGCCGAAGCAGAGGAAGAGGTATGCGGCAACATAGAAATCAAGTACAGGTGAGTATTTAGGCTTACTTGAAAACCCTAAGGTTGTAACAGCATGCCTGGCTGGCAAGAAGGGGCAGCTTGGGGGAAAGGTTGTCACCAGCCTGGCACAGGGCTGAGTGTAATCCTGGATCTGAATATGAAGACAGACAGAGAGACAGGAAGGATGCAGCAAGGAACGTTCTGTGTATGCTAGTGAGGGGAGGGGACGTGGGGCTGCTAAGGGATGGTACATCTTGGATAAGAGGTGTGGCATTTAGCAAGTTTACTGCCATTAAAGAGAGGTATAACATGAGCAGAAACATTTAATGTTCCATAAGGGTAATAGAATGACCCAACAGGGTTCCTGTTCCCATGACTAATGAGACATATTGAGGCTAGGGAGAACACGCCAAAGGTAGCAACATTTCCTAGCTACTGTAGAGAACATGGTCGTAGACAGTAACATGCTGTTCCTCTAATATCATCTGTCTCATCTGCCTAGAAGACCTGCACTTTTAAGGACAACAGAAGGTTCAGGAGTGCAGGGACACCAGGCCAACTAGTGAGAATTACAGCAAATGTTTAGCTATCCTTGACCCCAAAAGTGATTCTGGATCTTGGCTGAATGTGACCCAAATATGGTTTAAAGCCTCAGTAGCATCGGGGAAAAAAAGTGAAACGTATGTTAAGTTAGCAGAGGCATTACGGGTCAAGGTAAAGAGTGAAAAACAGAAGGTCAGGAAGTGAGAAGGAGAGTACATTAATGTGGTTCATTCAGATCCAGAGAAGCTGGGTTTTGTTTGTGAAGGAATTCTCACTAGCAGTTTTGAATAAAGTGCTTGCATATGGTATCCTGGCTGATTAGCATTTATACATTAGATTGACCATTTTTTTGAGAATGTCTCAAGCTGTGTAGTATTTATGCCCATTTGAGTTTATGGAGAAGTATGAGAGTAGACAGCAGGGAAATTAATTGGTTATTATAAAAGGCTATACGGTATTTTGAGAACATAATAAAAAAATAATAATGTGGTTTGAGGATTGCCTCCTACATTGGTTAGCAGGGCTATCTATGTGAAAAATATAAAAAATAAACAAGCTGTGTTAATCAATTGAGGAATCTTGTTTAGATGGAGCTCTAAAAAAGTAAACTTAATATTTTCATACAGCATGAATATGGAAGAACAAGCACATGTCAGTTTTAGTTATACAGGAAAGCTGGGAAAACCGTGGCATGACTAACTAGGAACTCAGATTTGGAAAACTCAAAATAAGTTACTTATATGCTGATATTATTGTTGCTTAGACTTAAACTGGTAACATAGACTAGTAGAAAATTGCTGTTTACAATTGAATTCTCAAGAAAAATAAGTATAAGATTATTCCTGTAAAATCTGTTATTATGCTGCCTACATGGTTTGTAATGATATTTACTGTACATTGTTATGGAGGAACATAATGTAGATGCTTATAAGACAGAAAATGGAGAATCATATTTTCTTTAGGTTTACCTTTGACCAGGTCCCGGAGAGCCACAATGGCTGCAGGTTTTTGTTCCAACTCAGTTTCTTTATGAGAAGTCAATTATTGCTGATGAAGCACTTATTGCTTAAGTGACATTTTGATGCTTTATTTTAGTGGTCGTTTGTTAAGGTTCCCCAACCTTAATTGCTTATTTAAATGTTAAAGAGCTGCATTCACTTTTTAATGGCTCCTTATTAGCAATAAGATGTAAATGACGAAGCAGCCAGCAGTTCTCCATCTGACTTATTTCCATTTACATCTCTGTGGGTTCATCATGCACTGTTTGATTTAATAAAACACTTAATAGAAAAATGTGACAGACTGAAAATCAAACGTTTTAGGTTTCAAATCATTTGGATGACATCCTTGCAAAAGAAAAAATCTATAATATAAGAACCTTACATTGGAGACTAGCAAGCCATAAAATTAAATAAGGCCTGAGATTGGCAAGTATTGGTTTCTAATTAAGCAATTACCTTTGACTGTTGATGGTATTTCATCATTGGTTAGCAACTTATATAATAAGCTTAATCAGAAATCCAAGGACAGCCTACATAGGTTAATTTTTTAACTGTAAATTATTCGCTTATCAGTGATATTGGATGTATTCATACATGTGCCCTGTAATGGACTGGAATCCTTTCCAGTTTTGATTGCTCACCTGAGCCCTGATGCAGCTGGAATAGCTTCTAGCCACAAATGTGGTTTAAGTGGGTTCAAAAATGAATGGGTGAATTGATATCAATACATTAGGGCTACAGAATCAATTTTGTTCTAGCATGTCAAATAAATGTAATCATTACTTTTTCTTCTTGTGCCATAGGACCCTGACGTGAAGTTGTCTAAAGCTTTGTCCTTTGTGTTAAGGCATGGGGCAGCAGAGGTGGGACTGAACATGAGCCCAGGTGGGTAGGCACATATGTATCCACTTTCCTGCAACTTAAGGAAAAATAAATGTGTGTCAGTAGGACTTTGCTACCTACAGAACAGTAGCCGATAGTCAGTGAATCATACCAGGAGAACAGTATCTTTTGCTTTTCATTTCATTAGCTGCACTCTGGTACTTAATTGGTTGTTGGAGGAATGTATTGTGTAGAGTATGGGCTTTTAAGAAGAGAGTGCAATGGGTGAAAGTGCCTACAGCTTTGGATGTAGAGGTGGAGAACTAATTGCAGGTACCAATGGTGAAATCTCTTAAATTGCTTTAGGTAAATGATTTGTTAATTCATAGAAATAATAATAAAATAGTGAGTTTTACTGTGTTATATTGTTTTGTGGGGTAATAATTACAAAATCAATGTAAGATAGGGTTGTTTATTTTAGAAAACTTGACAATGTAGGTTGGCTGTCACAAGTTAAGTTTAGTCCCACTGATAACATAACATTTGTAGATTCTTGCAGGTATGTAAAAACTGTTTCAGACAGTTCAGGTTCAGTTTTATTTGCTCTTTACCACATGGATAAGAGAATTTTTACTGACAGTTGCTCTGTAAGGGAAAAAATGTACATATGTCACTATTTAAACATTAAAATATAGATAACTTATTTGTCCATTTGTTGTTTTGTCTTTTCATGGGAATTTCTTTTCAGTTTGTTCCTATGACACTGTGTCACTATGTTTCAAGGGCTATGCACTATGTGATATGAAGTGTTTTTCTTATTTGTTTAAAATGGAACCACATGATAAGTGTCAACCAGATTTTGTAAAGTAAAAAGTATAGGTATAGAGAGAGCATTTTTATAAACTAAATCTTTTTATTTATAAAGATTTTAGGTGGCCTTTGTCATTACTAGCTGCGATTTTGAGTATTTTCAGGACTTTTTATACTTAGGAATTGTCAAGCTCATGACACTTTTATTTCATAATTACTGTTTGTTTCTTTTAGTTGTGGAGTATATTGCTGTTTTTATATTTTGTGATTTTGTCCAAACTTGGGTTTTTACATTTGAAGATTTGATTTGTAAGGTACATTTCACATTTTAAAATAAATCAAAAAATTAGATTTTGCTTACTATCATATTTTTTTATTTACACAACACCTTTCACTGCGATTGTTGTGCAGATGATGTCACAGAAAATGACTATAAATATGAAGATGATCGCACAATGCCTTACTCCTCAGTAGATACAAAATACATTTCAACTTCTTAGCGGTTGTAGGCTTCATTCCAAGTAGGCTCTGTTGTTTGGATTGTTTGTTTCTAACCCTTGTCCTAGTCTTGTTCCATTGCTTGATTCATTTGATTCTGGTTGCTCTCCCGGTTTTGACCTCTTGATTCTCCTCTGAACTGTATCGTTTGGCTCCTTTTTGAACTCCTGCTCTCTTTCTGACACAAATCCTCAAGCATGAAACATGTCCTAATAAAGGTTGTTAATTGTTCCCCCACTCTCCAGTTATTATTAGAGCCAAATTCTGGTTCATTCACACATGCTACCACTAATAATGGAGCAGTCACTTGAAGGTAATAAGAGATAATTCAGCCTCTGTTTTTTTGCTGAGGCATTGCATTGTGCCCTTTTCAGGTATCAAGTTTCTTTGGTGTTTTGTACTCCCTTTCTATAATTGCTTTTGATTTTGCTTGTCAGACTTGGAGATTTGTGTTATTTAATGTTTTCCATCCTTGACTTTCAGCTTCATAGTTTAGGTTTTTGAATTTTCATTTTTTTAATCTTTTGTGCTTTTATTTTTCTAGTTTTTACAGTTCTTAGCTTTAGTTTATGTAATTAGTATTTAGTGCTTATCATTTCCTATTCCTGTGTCCAGTTTTTTTTTCTTCCCCCAATTTGTTTATTGTTAACTTAGGTTCTTCTTCTGTAAGTGTTTCCCTTTTTGTTTGTATATAAGTTTTGTGTTTAACAATTCTTCTTCTTTTTTTTTTTTTTTTAGGATTAGTGTTTTAGTATTCCCCCCCTTTCCCTGAGGGTGTTATTTAATAAAATCATTACAGTTACAGTATATTATATATATGAAAAGGGATACATTTAATGCATTCAACTGAAGTAAACCATTCTTTACTAATAAATGCTATAGCACATTCTCCATCTGCTTGTCCTTGTAAGGGTCATAATGACAACATGCTGAATGAAATACTGCATGTTCTTTCAACAGATAAGACTCTTTAAATATTTAATACTTGAATTGTCTGTGCAGCAATTAGTTGTTGTTGTTATATAATAAAATAATGCAACATGTCCAAAAGCTGATGTGTTAAATCATGAATAATATTGCTCAATGCATTTTTTTTATCTAGGGTTCTTATTTTTATTATGTCCCTTGCTTCACTTTACAAAATGTCCTATAGTCATATAACGTACCCTTAGGCTATACTCACTTTGTTCCCTTATTTCATCTGTTTCCTTTAATCTCTTTGTATTTTACAGATGGCTTTGTGTTTGTGGATGACCTCCTCTCTCTCCCACGGTTTCGTTGTCACTCAATAGAAGATCTACAAAGAGTAGTGGAGACAAATGATAAACAGCGGTATGCCATGTGTCCACATCCTGATTCAGGTCGGCTACAAATACGAGCCAATCAAGGGCACTCTATACCAGTAGGTATTGAAACTATATAGATGGCATTTATCTGCAGCGTTTTTAAATACATTGCTTTAGCTGCCTGTATTATTCACTTATTTTGTGCATTTTCAAAGAATACAGCAGTAAATCATTTAGATGTTTTGATTTATATATTCGGTTATACAGTAATATTCTTGAATCCTTGATTCACCTTTTTCTTCTTTTTTGTGTTTTTTTTTTTTTTAATAATAAAGGTTGAACATTTAGAACTGACACCTATTCATACTAGTTCAGAAGATGTGCCAGTCACTGCAGTTCATGGTACTTACCTGCGTAACTGGAATGCGATTCAATCTCATGGCCTGTCGAGAATGAATCGAACTCATATTCATCTGGCACCAGGACTGCCTGGTCAGGGGCAGGTAGTTAGTGGTAAGCATGCAGGTGTATTGTTTTGTTATTCATTTTAGTATGTGTATAACTTAAGTTGTAATTGCAAAATCATGCACAAAGATTACCTTTATTTTGTTATATCTACAGTAAATATATGCTTGGAGTACACCATTCAAAAACCACTATAGTCTGAGAGTATCAGACTGGCCTATTATATTCCTTAAGATAGATGGTGGATGGCGAAGAATTGTATTATGAAAAGTAACATGCATATTTTAGTGTTTATCGGTCTATAGAAAATGTACTGTATATAGTAGAAATTAAAATACTGTAGTGAGATGGCCTGCACATATCAGATTTTTTTTAATTTAAATATAGTATGTACAATAATTTTAAATGAATGTATAGGCAATGAAAAACACATTAAGAGGGAAAAAAATCTCACTTTTAAAAATACATCTGTAATAAAATAAAAGCAGTATACTGTATTAAAAAATTAATAGGAACACATTTTTATTACCAAGTTTGATTATTCAAGAAATGTCTGTTAAATTCTGGAATTTATAATCTGTAAAATGTAATGTTAAAATACAATTGAAGCATTGTCTTACACTGGTGATTTTATTTTGTGTAAATTAATTTCAAAATTAACAAATCACTTAGTTATTAACAAACATAAATTCATCATATGCCATTTGATTGTTTTTATTTGTTTTCTGTAGGCATGAGGAAGGACTGTGATCTGGCCATATTTGTTGATCTACAGCAAGCACTCAAGGGTATGTGAATGTTAATTACATTAGGCCCGTAAGCTTCCACAAGTGTAGGGAGCCTTGCTGGTATTTGTAAAAGTTAATGAAATGTTGTCAATATATATTCTAGGACTGATAAATATGTATTCTGATTTATTTTGCATTCAGATGGGATTCCATTTTTTTGGTCAGCAAATAGAGTGATTCTGACACCAGGAAACTCTGAAGGTCTGATTCCTCCACTGTACTTCAGCAGAGCACTGCAACTGAAACATCCAAGTATGTTTATTCACATCCTATAATCCTTGTATAATAATACAGTATGCACATGCCTTGAAAATCCAAGGTGTCTTTAAATGTTAACACTGCCATAGCTTCACAACCAAGGGACTAGTTTCAGATCAATAATGAAATTTTAACTTTGGTATCCATACCAGCTTTTGGACCTCAGTACTGGTATCAGAATGGTTCTGAAGCAAATAAGACATAACTCCGAAACACCATTATGTTACTCCGTCCTCCCTGCTGCACCATGCCTTAGACCGCACTATGCACCACTTCCCTCTAGATAACCAGGAAGTCCCACCTTCAAGTAGAAAAGCGCTATATAAATGTAATGAATTATTATTATTATTAAGTAATAAGGTAAGTGTTTGAGGGGGTCCCCCATGAAGCATGTGGTTTGGTTTCCTTTAGTGAAGTCTACACAGTGGTATTTAACACGGCTGTTCGCGGAGAGGAAAGCTGACGTTTACTTCCAGTACCGAGCCCATGCTCAAACATTGGTGTGGCCTCCTTAGCATTCGATCCGAGTATTACTCAGGCTGCGAAAACCACGCTAAAAGCGTTAGTCCCGAGTGTCACTCGGGCAACTGTACAGATGAATCTTGCGTAAGTGTTAGAACCGAGAATCACTCGGGCTGTAAAAGTGCTGTCAGTGCTGCTATTCTTTGGAGAAATTATGTCTAAGTGTAGGTTTTCACTAATTATGAAATCTCTACACTTCACCAACAATGAAGAGTTTGAGAATACACATCCAGCACCCAAAATGAAGAAAATGTGGGAGATGTACCAGGTGACTGTAGTACAATTTCGGAGCATTTACATTCCGGACCGTGATGTCAGCATCAATGAAAGTTTCATGGCTTATAAAGGCAGACTGTCATGGATACAGTATATCGTGTCAAAAAGGGGCAAGATTTGGCATAAAGCTTTACAAGCTTCATGAATCTAAAACGGGATATATTTTGAATTGGGTTCTGTACACAGGGAAAGGGACAATCAGTACGGCATTGCTACATCATCAGTGCTGACCAGGGCCGGATTTATATGAAAAGAGGCCCTAGGCTATTCCACTTATGAGGCCCTTTCACCTTCCATTTTTAAGTTTGTAAATTACATGAGAGATAATAAAATTTTGCTAACAATTTGAATGTAGGCCCCTCTTGATCTTGAGGCCCTAGGCTGAAGCCTAGTTAGCCTATAGGAAAATCCGGCCCTGGTGCTGACTCTGATAGATGTTCTATTTGACATCTTGCTGCAAAGAAAGACTGACGCATATGGAACAGTGCGTCCCAACTGAAGTGGCATGCCTGTACAGGCAAAAGGCAACAAGCACATTAAGAAGCCTTGTGCTGTTGTAGATTACAATAGTACAATGGGTGGCGTAGATCATGTGGATCAAGAATTGACTTTCTATCGTGTTATGTGGAGGCAACAAAGGGACTACAAAGAGATATTTCGTCATTTGGTGGAACCATTTGGAATGCAAACTTTACACGCCAGCTTGTAAAACAAGTCATTGCCGCACATCCACTGTCCACACTGTTGCTAAAGAGACACGGTCAACCCAGCACATCGTGGATCAATCCAGAGTGTCTTATTGGTAGACATTTGATTAATAATAATAATAATACATTTTATTTATATAGTGCCTTTCCCATGCTCAAGGCACTTACAGAATATAAAAAAGAACGGCAAGGTATACAGTATATAGCATTGTACAAACCAGATGAATAAATAAAGAAGATTAAGACCGTGAATTCAGGAAAAAAAAAAAAACAGACAACATAATTGATGGTCTCGCACACACACACATACAGGTTACATGAGCATCTTGACAGTGAAGTAAACTGAGAGAAGGGTAATAAAGTCAAGTAGAGCTAAAAGCCTTCCTGAACAGATGAGTTTTGAGTTGTTTT
The DNA here is from genome assembly GCF_900747795.2 of Erpetoichthys calabaricus. Classification (NCBI taxonomy): domain Eukaryota; kingdom Metazoa; phylum Chordata; class Cladistia; order Polypteriformes; family Polypteridae; genus Erpetoichthys; species Erpetoichthys calabaricus. The sequence goes on along the minus strand of NC_041394.2, from coordinate 183,798,242 downwards.
TTAAAAGAATTCAAGGAGTCAGCTGACCTGATTAATTTCGGTAGGTCATTCCAGAGTCTGGGCGCTATACAGCTGAAGGCCCTGTCACCCATGGAGTGTAGATTAGTGTGGGGCACAACAAGATTGCCAGAATCAGAGGACCTTAGTGGGTGGGCAGGCACATAGTGATGGAGAAGGTCACTGATGTAGTTTGGCGCGAGGTTATTTAAGGCTTTGTAGGTTATTAGTAGGATTTTATATTCGATTCTGTAAGACACAGGGAGCCAGTGAAGACGGAGCAGGATGGGTGTTATATGCTCGCTGCTGCTGGTTCGAGTAAAGACTCTTGCAGCTGAGTTTTGAATAAGCTGGAGCTGTGATAGAAGATTAGAAGGGGCATCTGCCAGTAGGGAATTACAATAATCAATGCGGGATGTGATAAAAGCATGGACAAGTTTCTCAGCATTAGAGAAGGAGAGGAAGGAGCGAACACGGGATATGTTACGGAGGTGAAAGTAAGAAAGTTTCTTAATGTGATTTATGTGGGCGGAATAAGAGAGGGAGGAATCAAAAATTACACCAAGATTCTTTGCAGAAGAGGCAGGTCTGATGAGATCACCGCCAAGATAGACTGGGAAGGAGCTCATTTTATTAAGTTGCATTTTAGTCCCAATTTGCAGGAGTTCAGTTTTATTGCAATTTAATTTTAAAGAGTTCTGCTCCGTCCAGGTTTTAATTTCACTAAGGCAGGTTGTGAGCTGAGAAAGCTCTGATGAAGTTCCATTTTTAACATTGAAGTAGAGTTGAGTATCATCTGTATAAAAATGATCCAGTCCATAGCTACGGATAATATGGCCAAGGGGAGGCATGTAAATACAGAAAAACAGAGGACCAAGGACAGAGCCCTGAGGAACTCCTTGTGTGACCGGCGCTGAGCTGGATCTGCTGTTGCCAAGACTAACAAACTCTTGCCTATCAGTCAGATAGGACTTGATCTACTGGAGATCAGTGCCAGAGAAACCCAGCATGTTCTCCATTCTGGACAGTAGAATGTCATGTCTGACCGTGTCAAATCCTGCACTGAGGTCTAACAGAATTAATATACTGGTTTGCCCAGAGTCTGCTGCCATAAGCAAATCATTGGTTACCCGTAGCAGAGCAGTTTCACAGCTGTGCTGTGCTCTGAAACCAGACTGAAAGGGTTCCATCAAATTATTAGGGGTTAGGTAATTGGTGAGTTGGGAAGCTACAACACGCTTAAGATCTTTTGACAGGAAAGGTAAGTGGGAAATAGGCCGGAAATTGTTAAGATTGATTATATACCTCCAACAGAAAAAACAAACGGAATCCTACTCGTACCTGTGCAGTGTGCTGTTCAAAAACTAATAAATCTGGAAAAGAAACACGCTATTATTGTCCCAACTGTGATGTTGGATTGTATCTTTCACCAGGCTTTAAGATTTACCACTCAAAGGACTCATTTTGAGATTATATACTGTTTTGGCATCGTTAATAGTATTGTTGTTATTATTTTTGTTATTATTGTTCATTTCCTATTATTATTTTTATTCATCATTACTATTATTATTTGTATCATTATTATACTTTTGAGATTTAATAAAAATGTAATTTTTCATACCAAAAAAAAAAACGCGCTTTTTAATTTTTGCCTTTTTTTAATTAAAAAATTGTTTTGTTGGAATAAAATGCAACGCTAAGAAGTTTAAAAGAGATGTTCCATCACTACTGGAGTGGGTCTCTGCTTTCTACCTAGAAGAGAGCATTGCATTACAGAAAGAAAAAAAATACTGCCCACATTTGCATGCTCATATGTTACTTTTATTTAAATTGCAGCAGTTTAACTTTTTTCTCTATTTTTCATAATTATCTTTCAGCTAAATTCCTCTACATGTTAGATTGTGGGTTGAATTGATGAGGGATTGTCAAGATTTTTTTTGTAAAAAGGAGCCCTTTACATTCATTTGTCCACTTTCCAGAACAATTAGCCATAGCAGATTGATGCTATCAAAAGAAAGTGTTAAATAACATTTTAGGAAAATCTACACACAGAATTGTCAGTGCACTTTATAATTTGCATTTCCCCATTCTTTTATGTTGTCCCATTTTTGAGATTAAATCATGAAATATTTTTGCCTACGGGCTATGAAAAGTTTTAATTTAAAAAAAGCGTTCTTTTATGTAAAGTTTTTTAGGCAAAATCCATGTACATGTTTATTTTAATGTAAATTAAAATTGTGAATGTTAAAATATACATAAAATGTATTATCAATAGCAACTTTAGTGTGACAGAGTACAAATGCAATGATGATCTACTGCATTTTACAGCTATTCATTCTTCAAAGTTTTATTTCTGAACTAGGGGGCTCCGCCCCCTGCTCGCTTCGCTCGCCAACCCCTGGTGTTGGGAATGACAAAGAGCGTGATGTATGAATGAGATATAGAATAGTGTGAAGGTGTAGATGATGCAAATAGAAAGCAAACAATAAAGTGTGTGGCACAGTGTAAAGGTTTATTGGAAAATTTCTTTGTACACGCCGTTTAAGTGTAAAAGGTAATTCCAGGTCAGAACTTGTAATGTCAATGAAGATGGTTATTGTGATCAGAGTCAAGTTTGTCAGAGCTTAGAAAGAGTTGTGTCTCTCCAGGAAGTAATGGAATGACTTGGGTATTTATGTTTTCCACATTAATATTTTTTGGACATAATATAGTGCGTTGTGTTAAAAGGGGCATTTGGTCTAATGAGATTGCTGTTCCAAATGTCTCTGTAACTAAGTCGTCGCAGATAAAGGCTTGAGGAATTGTAATAATATGTGGGTGAAGTCCATCTGTATTGGTGAGTGTACCATCTCCCAGTTGTAATAAGCAATTGTTATGATCTGGTTCTGGACATTGTATCTTTTTTACTAACTGTATCTTTTGAAAGCAATGCCAATTGTCTGCGTATTTTAAGGTGCACTGAACAATAGCTGAGCGCATGGCATGTGGAAGAATAGCTAAGCACTGTCTAAAATCTCCTCCTAATAAAAGTACCTTTCCTCCAAAGCGAATATTATTATTCATAAACGTTTGTAGAAGTTTATGAATGGTGTTGAGTAAGTGACTGGATGCCATTGTACATTCATCAATAATTAACATTTTTGCAAGACGGATGTCACGTGCAGTGCCACCGTTAATGTTCATAGTGGATACCGATTTGTAGGATCTAATGCAGTTGATAAAGATTTCACTTTCAGGTACATCGTTAGTTAGAAGGTTCTGTAGATATTCAGGATATGAATGTAAAGGAGGCAGTCTAATTTGACCCTTTTGACAACAACGTGTAAATGTATTACTTGTATTGCCAGTTGTTTCTTCAGGGAAGTGAACTGAATGACAATGATTGCAAATGACATTCATTAATCCGAATGAATTTTCCTGGTGTATGTTTTGCTTGTGCCGTTTGAGAGGCGCGTTGTTGCATGTGTAGTATTTGGGACGTGTTGTTTTGGAGCTGTAATCGATTTGCCTGTGCTGTGTGAGAAGCCCGTTGTAGCCTTCCTTGCCGTTAACGTATGTCTGAGACGGGAGGTGTTTAGTTTTGAATCAGTGCCTAATGCGATGCAGCACTTTGATTGATAGATTGCGTCATGTGGATCTAGGATGTAGATTTGTGCATATTTGCGTTGTTGATTTGTTTCAGGGTGCACTGTTCCAATGCGATGCAGTATTTGTGCACATATGCGAAAGCAGTATGGGCCATTGCCTTTTGGTGGCCTGATATTTACTCCGGTAGATGCAAAAGCAAATGAACTATTGTAGGATCTAATGCAGTTCATAAAGTTTTTACTTTTAGGTACATCGTTAGTTAGAAGCTTTAGTTGAGCTTTGCGTTTTTGGAGCCGAGACATTTTTTCTTCTAGAAATATGGATAAGTAATAAGGAGTATTGCACTTACTGTTAATATGGATCCTTTTCTGTGGTTGAACGGTTAATAGTGCCTTATTGTAATGAGATCCACCTATGCTGCATAGTGTGAATTGTGTTTGGTCCTGTTATCCGAGCGGTATCGTTTTGTACCTGTGATCGTGAATTCATGACTTGTTTGTTCTTGAGCGTGAGAAATATGGATAAGTACTAAGGAGGATCACACTCACTGTTAATATGGAGCCTTTTCTGCGGTTGAACGGTTAATAGTGCCTCATTGTAATGAGATCTACCTATGCTGCATATTGTGAACGTGTTGAGATGACGTATGTTTAATACGGACGGTTCATTTAGAAATGGGGCTTTGTGTGTCATTTGTTATTTATGTTACTGTGGTCGTGGGTCTGAATCGTCGTTTTTGTGTACGTTTCGTGTGCTATGTCCGTAGTCTGCCCCGTTTCGTGTCCAATGGGCTTTGTGTGGTGCTCGCGGCTTCTTCTTTTTGTGTGCTTGTGGCTTGTTGAATCCTCCTCTTTGTGTGCGTCCCGTTTCGTGTGCAATGGGATTAAATCCTCCTCTTTGTGTGTGTCCCGTCCGTTGCTTGTGTGTGTGTGTGGGGGGGGTTGGGGGGTGTTTTGCTCGTGCGGCGCTGTGTGCGTCGCCTGCGTTTGACTCCTTTTTTCTGTGCTCACTCCTTTTTTCTGTGGTCTTGTCCGCCTCTCGCGGCGCCTCATTTCTTGGTGCGCCTGCGCAGTACGTCTTTTTGCGGCTACGGCCCATGGCCGGATGTCCCTGCGTCCATCCGGTTTAGCATTCTCGGTTAGTAATATGGATTAGATAAGCCATTTCTAAAACTTTCAAACAAATGCTGTCTAATAATAATAAAATGAAAATCCTACTTTAGTCAGCATGAGCAAGAACAGAGACAGCAAATGGCTTGTTATTTTTAATTTATTTTTTTAAATAAATGAATCTAAAGCTTTTGTATAGTTACTAGTATTTAAAACTAGTACCTCAATATTGGCTAATACAACTGAACCAATTTCAGCTTTAAAATAAACATTCACAGTACTTTGTAACTGAAACAAACCAGTTTTCTCAGTCACCTAAATATCACATTACATCTCATTACAGCACAGCTTCAAATAAACCCCAAAAGCTCAAATACACATTAGTCTGCTGCATCTTAAAACATTTATTATTATAAGCTGGCAATGGCCTGTGAGGTCTCTTGTTGACATTTTCTCTTCTTTCAAACATTTTTATTACATAGCATTCATGGTAAATTCTGCTTTACTCTTAGTTTCTTATCTTCTGATTTATGACAAGCTGACAATCAAATTGGATTCAATTGAGATATTCACTCAGATGTCAATATTTGCTAGGTCAGTGTGTCACTGGAGTGTGCAACTGTCCGTTTATTTTGAAAGTAACTCTACTACTGTATAACTAACATGGCAGAAAAAGAAGAAGATATTGCATTTATATATACTCTACTACTGTATATCTAACATGGCAGAAAAAGAAGAAGGTATTGCATTTATATATACAGTAGCACTCTTCAAGACACTAAAAGTGGTTTAGATAGATGGTGTTTAAAGCGGCTAACCCTATCGATGTGTAGCATCCACCTGAGCGATGTGACGGTAGTCATTCTTGTGCCATTACGTACACTACACATTAGCTATAGGACCTACTAGTCTTGTAGTATATAGTAAAGGTGGTGAAGGCATGAGAGAGATTGTTAGCCAACTAGGGAAAGGAGATTATTAGGTGCCAGAATGACTAGGCCATGATGGGCAATTTAGCCCGGACAAGTTGCCCCGAGATCTTTTATGACCACAAAGAGTCAGGTCCACAGTTTTACATCTCATGCAGAGGATGTTACCATTGTTGCAACATAGTGTCCCCATCATTGCTGTGGGCCATTGGAATACACACACAGACCACAGGGTAAGCGCCCCCTGTTGGCCTCACAAACACCTCTTCCAGGAGCAACCCAGGGTTTTCCTAGATGGTTTCCCATTCAAGTACTGTCTTGGCCCAAACATGCTTAGTTTCAGGAAGAGATGGCTGGCCTATTCTTTTGTAACTCCAATAATTATGCATGTTTGCCTTCATGCTGTTGTTCATCTGTCCATTATCTTTACAAATTATACAGCAGCTCATCTTACTAATTCATACCTTTGTAGTGAAAACAAAGCTGACATAAGTGACAGCATTTTTAAATTATATTTTTGGTCTGTGTTCATTAAACAAATATAAATTTAATACTGTTTAAGGAAAAAAGCAATTTAAGATTTTAAATGTAGTTTTTAAGAGAAAGAAGGCAAATAAGCATTCTGAATCTAAAAAGTAAGTAAACTAAAGCTAAGGTAAAACAAATCTGCTCCGTTACTGAGATAATTGGCTTCTACTTTGAAACTTTTTGTAATGAATATCTGCAGCAACTATAAACCTCCGTGAAACATGTTAGGCGCATTTAAGACGGATGTGGTATTTTTGAAGAAAAGTTTTACTTTTTCACAATCCTGACGTGTTGTAATTTGCCTCAGACTTATGTTTTGTTGAGTAAAGCTGTATTTAGAAATTATATAAAAGCAAAATCTTCTTCATAGATTGGAGTTGGGAGAATGATGGGTGATAATTTACATATGAAACAAAAGATTTTAAATGTATAGGTTTATCCATCCATCCATCCATCCATCCATTGTCTCCCGCTTATCCGAGGTCGGGTCGCGGGGGCAGCAGCTTGAGCAGAGATGCCCAGACTTCCCTCTCCCCGGCCACTTCTTCTAGCTCTTCCGGAAGAATCCCAAGGCCTTCCCAGGCCAGTCGAGAGACATAGTCCCTCCAGCGTGTCCTGGGTCTTCCCCGGGGCCTCCTCCCGGTCGGACGTGCCCAGAACACCTCACCAGGGAGGCGTCCAGGATGTATAGGTTTATAGGTCCAATATTGTTACATGTACAAAGAGTACAGTGAGATTTTTCTTACTTGTATGTGCTAATCAACGTGCAGCATATTGTCAGACTCTCTGGTGTCATCAAATGTGTCCACACTGAAGCAGGGACTGTTTCTTAATATTGATTCATGTCTTGAGACTGTATAGATATCTAGTTTTGATACATGTGCAAAGTCTTTTTCACAAAGATATATTCCTTTCTTTTTTGAGACTTCATTGAAAGAGGCCCATGATTTCTCATTGCTTCTGTCCTTCGTGCTCTCCTCTGTACATGACTGCTTTTAACTTCCAGGGGCATGGATGCTTGTAGCTACAATATACAAAAATAAATATAATGTAATTGTCATTCTTAAACTTTACGCAATTTTTTCTAAGCATTTACATTAACAAGTTGTCTATTATAGTGCCATTATCACTGGCTGTGATAGTGACAGAGACGAAACATTTTAATCTTGTTGCTGAGTCTTACTTTTACAAATTGACTGATATTGAAGAATCCCAACAGACTGAGGAGAAGAGAGGGATGGAATTGTTCAGACAGGCAAGGAGATATTCACCGTCCAGTATATCTTTGAGAAATGTCGCATAATGTCCCTTGAGGATAAATGGTCATGCTGTAGGCGGTAGGGCTTCTACTTCCACTGTCTAGGTCTGATTAGAAGAACCAAGTGGATAACTTTCATTAAAGTAAATTTTAGTATTAATCTTGTTTAGCTGCAGCACAATGCTGCTAGCTAAGTACCTGTTACAGTGTGACTTGACATGTGAGATCGCACTGCCTTCACAGTACATATTCAGAACAGTCTGCTGCAGCTCTAGATCTAAGAATTGCCTTCCAATCTATGCACTCCTAGACATAACTCAAAGTATCAAAGTTACTGAAGACTTCAATGTTAAGGACATTCATATCATATTTTATTTTTTTCCATTTTGTGGTTATGTGCCCTTTATGTTCAATTTCAGCAGTATCACAAATTCTTCACCAACAAGTACACACACTGTATTAACAGCGGTTTGTGATTTCCCAACACCAGATACATTAAGTTCTTTTGTTTTGTCCATCACGTGTATAGATTAAGTGAAGCTGGAGAAGAGAACTATTATTATTATTTTTTTTTAACCTAAAACAAGGTATTGCCAAAGGTTTGCAGTAAAATTATTTCCAACTTGGTAATGTTGTTAAAAATGCACAGTACATATGAAGAACATTAATAAGAGATTTTCAGTAGTTCTAGGTTAGCCTGATGAAAAAATTGAAAGTGACATTTTTATGTGTGAGAAAAATACAAACTCGGCTGTTCGCTTTATATTTGGATTTCTCTCAGCAAGATGTTATAGCAGAGACAGAAACAAAATGACTCCCACTTATTAATGAATAAAGTATTCTACCACACTGGAAATGTTTTGATACTTCTGACAGAGTTATATACCTAAATTAGAACTTAACTACTTTTTCCGTGCAGTAGCTGTTACAGTGTAAAACACTAGTCCTGTCGTTCTACTATTCTAGACATTCTTTGAATAAATGGGTTTGAATTGATGAAACTTGGTTCAATTTACTTTAATATACAGCACACTTATAGACTAGGCATTTTAAAAATGCTGTATTTATCTTTTGTTAACACAACTGAGCAAAAATTATTTAGCAGCTGTCAACACAGCCATGTACCATGTACAGCTAATTTACCTTCTCAGTGAAATGTTTTTGACTTTCAGTTTTTATCCTGATCCATAGCCATCTGCATGTCATTTCTTCTGTAAAAATATTTTTGTTTTAATGAATTGCTGTTTAAAATTAGCCTGCGGTCTGCTGCACTGGATAATTCTCATTACAATTTTTGCAAATAGAACCTTCTAATGACCCACTATTTCAATCTTATATTTAATATCTCCTACAATGTTGTTTATACTTGAATTGATCAAGTGCAGCATTTTGCGATTGGTGTCATGAAAATAAATGGGTACAGCATGTCTACATGCTGTGTTACTAGTAGAAGTTTAAGTTTCAGTATGCATTAAAGCTTTAAATTTTAAACACTATTTTGTCCTCACAGTGTGATATTGCATGCATTTAAGTATAGATAAATGCAGGGTGACTAAGAAATGAAAGACTTGAATGAAGCAAGCTTGAGGTAACCTTATCTGAATATTTTGAGCAGACCTCTGTTTCTTCTTTTCGCTCTTCCCCCTTACTTATGGGGCTGAAATTCTGAATAACATCCTAAAAGGCAGTCATACATTCAGTAAATACAAATTATAAATGCAGATTTTCCAAAGCAGTATTCTACTAGGACAGGGGTGGCAAACTCCAGGCCTCGAGTGCTGCAGTGGCTGCAGGTTTTCATTCTTACCATCTTCTTAATTAGTGACCAGTTTTTGCTGCTGATTACTTCTTTTCATTAACTTGACTCAGGCCTCATAGTTGTTTCTATTTCTTTAATTAGCAGCCAAACAATAATGAGATGCAAAACAAGCCACCACTTGACCAGCTCCCCTGTGCCCATTACACAATATCTGAAATTAAAGAGAGGTGATGGTCTTGGTAAGGTTGATCTCTCAGGTCACCAAAACATTTTGACGGCGCTCTTAGAAAGAACAGAAAAACAACAGTGTTCGAAATGTGTGCTGTGGCAGAACGAGAGCAGCAACAAGCCATGGAATTAAATAACGGGTTTAATTAACAGCAAGAATTGGCTTCTCATTAAGAAAGTGATTGGAGTGAAATTGGTTGGAGTTTGAAGCCCCAGTTTAGCTGGTCATCTGTTAGCTTGTTTCACATCTCATTTCTGCTTTGCTGTCATTTAATGAAGAAAGGAATCAATTCAGAGGGCAGAACTCCTCTAACAGGGCTATTAAAGTGATGGGGAAAAAGTTAATTAGCAGTGAAAACTGGTCACTGATTAGGAAAAGGGTTAGAATGAAAACCTGTAGCCACTGCGGCACTTCAGGCCTGGAGTTCGACACCCCTGTACTAGGGAATTAAATGTAAAACAAATGTATTTAATATGGAAGAAGAATAACCATTTATTAAAAGCACAAAAACTAGAGGTATTATTATCAAACATTAACACGTGTTTATTGAAGAGGTACTTACGTTATACATTATTCCAACCTTACTCATACAAGTAAACACAGAGTAATATTCTATTAAACAATACTAAAATGTAAACTTAGAAGTAAAGCTTGTTCAAGAGACAGCACTAGGAGACTGCAAAAGTTTAACAAAAGGCAGCGTGAATGTCTGTATGGTAATAGAAATACACCATAGGAAGATTGTTTTAATAAATATTCAAACTCACAATACTCAATTAAAAACATATAAACTAAAAAGTTTAACAAAGACTGCAAACAAGTCAACATTTAAACTCTGTGATGACATACCACAAAGCTAACACTGATTGAACAGTCAGCTATCATCATACCTGGACTGTTGCAATTTTCCTACAAACAAACCCTTTTAAACTACACTTTCATAAACTAAAATGGATTACCAATCATCTTAAATTGAAGTGCAGACTGCTGGTCTCAATCTTATCCCAAACAAATTGTTGTGTTGAAATACTGGCACATCCTAAATGACTTATTGATTTGAACCTGGTATTTTTTAGATTATTCTTTTAGAATCCTAAAAAAACGGATTGCTAGACGTATTTTTGGAATTATTAGCCTCGAGCAATTGGGATCAGAAGGGACATCACCCTGGGAAAGAAAACAATTATGCAATGCAAACATAATTTTAAGGGTGTTGATTATTCATCTAATTATATTTAAAGGAATACTCCACCCAAAAGCGATATTTTTTCCTATGTTACTTCCCCCATGTAGTTTCTAGTGATGGCCATGAAGAAAAAAATGCTCTCTGCACTCTGCATAAAAACATGAGATTAAAGTTTGATATTAGAACCCAATACTGACCAGCGCCATACAATGGCAAACAACGTGAAATTGTCCTTGGAAAACAGGAAAAAAAAATCTCATGTTAGTTTTGTTGCATAATCCACATGTCTGTTATTCAGATACGTGCCCATTTTTGCCACAGTATTACTAAATTATTACTTCCGGAAACGTCAGAGTACATCATAAACCGGAAAGGAATTCCCATAATACTGTGCTTTTGAAATGAAGACAGGACTCATTACTAATGACTGAGGAGGAGAGGCATACTGTATCTTCAGTTCAAAAGCATGTGCAGATAAAGCTGTATAAATGGGGTGCTATAAAATACAGTAGATGCCCCTAACACTCCTACAACATAGTTAACAGTAACCATAGCATAGGTGAACCAAAATAATTAACAGAGGAACCTTCATAATAATATTCTCAAGGTATAATTTTAGGAGTGCCTGGTGAGGGTCGTTGCCATTTTTCCACAGAGGTTTTAGCAACTGAGAAGAGATATTTTCAAAAAGTAGCAGTGTGGCAAGCAGGCAGTTTGTTTGGTGGGTTGCACAGGTGTAACTTCTGAACTTCTGAAGACAGCCATTTGGTCCGCTTGGTTTGATCTTTTTGGTCTTTGCTTGAAGGAGCTGCCCACATACAGATGAAGCTGTACACGTGGGCAGGTATAAAGCAGCTAATTAAACTATGGATATATTTCCATGATAAAATACTAACCTGTTAGAATAAACTGGGACAGCTGATGAACAGTGATCTTTGTACCATGTGACTATAGCTGAAGAATAGGAAAAAACAGACTAAGCTCAAATGTCTTGCAGTTTTAGAACCAGTAGATGGTACTAAAATGCCAATTGGCTATAGTTCCCTTAACAAAAGTGACTTATCATAGTTATGTAATTGTGTTCAAAACTGTACACTGTAGGGAGAGATGAGTATATTTATTGTCCATCCATCCCTAAGTTTCATTAACCTTTTTAACCTGAGCAGGGTTGCAGTGAAACTGGAGCCTTTACCAGCAATCATTGGGCTCAAGGCTGAAATAACATCTAGACAGGATGGGTAGCCCATCACAGGGTGAACACACATGGTCACAGTAGGGCCAGTTTAGCATCGCCAGTCCACCTAACCTGCATGTGTTTGGACTGTGTGAGGAAACTCATATGGGGAGATGGAGAGATCATGAAAACTCCATTTAGGAAGCACCCAGGACATAAGCCCTGGACTCCTTATTTCAAAGCAGCAGCACTAAAACTGCACCACTGAGTAACCATGTTTTTATTATATACCCGAAAATCAATTTCACTTTTGGCAAAATACAATTTAACAAGAGTTTATGTAATGCTAATATGGTACCTACCTTTCAATGTAAATTGTGAATTTAGTTATTTGACTTGAATCCAAATAATTAAATCGAGTAATTGTCTGTCTAGCCTTTTCTTAGTGGGAGAAATGCAATTTTTACACTGTGAAGATAAATCTCTTTGTTTCTGCTCATGTAATTTAAATTAGAGAAGTGTTTAAAACTTGAACTTACATGGTAACAGTTAAACATCATAAAGAAAACAGAGCAGTGATTTCGCTGGCTATTGGCTAACTACAAAGTGATCCAATTAAAAAACAGTTAACAGTAGAACAATTAATAATAATAACTCTCTTAGTACATTTGATTCTCTGCTTTTCTGTGACCTAATGCTGTCACCTGTGATGCAGGTTGTAGTGAAGAACTCTGACAAATGTGATGTACACTCTTACCTTGACATGATATAAATCTGCTGGATAATGGATAGTTTGTCGTCTGTCTGACTCTTCAGCTTACTAGTTTTGGTGGGTTCTTTGCCTTGCAATCCGTAACTTGTTAGTGAAAATGCAACTGGGCCAGCGACATCCAAATAAAATATGATATAGTTGTGGTAGTAGTAGTAGTAGAGTGACATGAGAACTTTTCATTGACGTTTTTGATATTGTTTGCTCTGTAGTCAAGCGTTGGTCACCATAGACGTGTATTCTATCAGAAACTTTGATATTTCTGTTCTGCATGAAACATGAGATTAAAACTTTTTCTGAGCCATCACTGCACAGTACATAGAGAAAGTAGCATTAATATCATTTTGGGTGGAGTATTCCTTTAAGATTCCCATCTTAAAGCAAGGCTTCCTTCACCACCCTTCTTTGTTGTGTCATTTACATAGAGAAAACCACCTTAGAGGTGAACAGTGGGCATGCACACATACAACTTGGCTGGGCAGTAGCCGTTACAGGCAGGATTGAACCCTAGTTGTTCCTGTCAGGGGTTCATTGTCAACTTTGATCATGTCATGAACCCTTCAGAGTTTACTGAAGTAGAGGGAGTAAAGCACTACTGTGTTTATACTTCAGCTCTAATGTGACCTGTCATCTGTTTATCTGGAAGATATAAAATTGTGCTGTAAACTCCCAAAGCACACACCGCAAACATTTCACAAAAGCTGGATGTGTACAATATGTAAATGCTTGGTTAAATGCTGTCATCCCGGAACAAAGATCAAAATGATGCTGGCGACATTTAGACTGCAGTGTTAGTACCATAGTTCAGGCATCACATTTCCCTAGAGGAAGGGATATTTTTAACCTTTTCTAATGCTGACATACTCTCTGGAGTAAAGCAAGCTTAAGAAACACCACAGGGCATCACATTGTTGCTTTAGTAACACCAACACTAATTGTGTTTTCCTTAAAGTTAAAGGAGGCATTTCTCCCTGGCACCATTGGAATTTGGAGTGCTTGAGTTGTTTTGGGGTTGTGTCCTCCATTTTATAATTTTGGGAAAGTTCTTTGTTTTAGAAGTAGATAACACATTTAGAAATTGTATACCAAACCAATCAATCAATCATTTGTTATCTTTTTTTTTTTTTACTGAGAACTTCCCTCTGTTTTCCTGTTGCTTATCCTTTTCATGTTTATCGTGTATATTGTCTGGCTTCTATTAATACCACTTCATTTACCTTGTTTCCCCGAAAATAAGACAGGGTCTTATATTAATTTTTGCTTCAAAAGATTATTTTCAGGAGATGTCTTATATTTATTCATGTACAACAATATACATTTATCCAAATACAGTCATGTCATCTTCTGGAATATCGTCATAACTCTACACATTCAAACCCTGAATTTCTTGCTACGCTTTTAGGATCCTCCAGGATCGATGTGCGTGCTTTGATGTTTGATGAATGGGTCGATGTGGTGAAGCAAAATGCAGACATACAAATGTATTCATGTTGCTTTTATATTTAAGCGTCACATATTCCACAAAGTAATGACGCGATACATTTTAAAAGTCTCACATACCATCTTCTGTGCTGTCTTTTTTCTTTTTTGCACTTTCACAATACCATCAGAATGTACGGCAGCGTATTTGAGCCACAGAGAAAAATAAATAAGGACATAATGAAAATGTCTATTTTGTGATTAAAGTGGAAATTTCAGCTTTAACCTCGAAATGTCCACTTTAACCTTGTAGTTTATCATTAAAGCAGACCGTTGTAAACAACATCTTAAAACTGACCCAGTTGTTAAATCGCTACACTGTTCTGCGGCAAGCAGCAATAGATCGCCACAAAGAACACATTACATTTATAATATTCCAACTCTCTGCACATTTAGAATTCTTAGATTTTTACTTGATATCACTTTCATGATGAAATGCATTAAAATATGTATGTTACATTTTACAGATAAATCATTAACTTTATTTAAATAATGAATACTGTTAATAGTTACACATATGGTGGAGGCATGGTGGCAGAGCGGTAGTGCTGCTATCTCACAGGGAGTCACGTCCCTTATGATCCCCGCCTGGAGTTTGCATGTTTTCCTGGTGGGTTTTCACAGTGTGCTCAGTTTTCCATCCAAAGACATGAAGGTCTGGGGATTTGGTGAAGCTACAATGATGCTAGTGTATGCGTGTGCTTGTGTTCACCTTGCGATGAGCTTATGTCCCGTCCAGGGATTTTGTTTCTGTCTTGCGCCAATGCTGCAGGAATGGGCACATCCCCAAATTGATGGATGTAATCATTAAACATCCTTTTCAGAGATATTGTGGCAAGGTGTCCTCGGAATTTAATGGATGTTTCGGGCAAACGTGTCACATCATGTGAAGTATAAACCCGGCCTTAGGCACCTTACTTTTCAGCTGACGATCTTGACTAGGGCTTATTTTCGGGGAAACGCAGTATATAGCAAGCTTAATTATGTACAGTGCATCCGGAAAGTATTCACAGCGCATCACTTTTTCCACAGTTTGTTATGTTACAGCCTTATTCCAAAATTGATTAAATTCATTTTTTTCCTCAGAATTCTACACAGAATACCGCATAATGACAACGTGAAAAAAGTTTACTTGAGATTTTTGCAAATTTATTAAAAATAAAAAAATTGAGAAAGCACCTGTGCATAAGTATTCACAGCCTTTGCCATGAAGCTCAAGACTGAGCTGAGGTGCATCCTGTTTCCCATGATCATCCTTGAGATGTTTCTGCAGCTTAATTGGAGTCCACCTGTGGTAAATTCAGTTGACTGGACATGATTTGGAAAGGCACACACCTGTCTATATAAGGTCCCACAGTTGACAGTTCATGTCAGAGCACAAACCAAGCATGAAATCAAAGGAATTGTCTGTAGACCTCCGAGACAGGATTGTCTCGAGGCACAAATCTGGGGAAGGTTACAGAAAAATTTCTGCTGCATTGAAGGTCCCAATGAGCACAGTGGCCTCCATCATCCGTAAGTGGAAGAAGTTCGAAACCACCAGGACTCATCCTAGAGCTGGCCGGCCATCTAAACTGAGCGATCGGGGGAGAAGGGCCTTAGTCAGGGAGGTGACCAAGAACCCGATGGTCACTCTGTCAGAGCTCCAGAGGTCCTCTGTGCAGAGAGGAGAACCTTCCAGAAGGACAACCATCTCTGCAGCAATCCACCAATCAGGCCTGTATGGTAGAATGGCCAGACGGAAGCCACTCCTTAGTAAAAGGCACATGGCAGCCCGCCTGGAGTTTGCCAAAAGGCACCTGAAGGACTCTCAGACCATGAGAAAGAAAATTCTCTGGTCTGATGAGACAAAGATTGAACTCTTTGGTGTGAATACCAGGCGTCACATTTGGGGAAAACCTGGCACCATCCCTACAGTGAAGCATGGTGGTGGCAGCATCATGCTGTGGGGATGTTTTTCAGCGGCAGGGACTGGGAGACTAGTCAGGATAAAGAGAAAGATGACTGCAGCAATGTACAGAGACATCCTGGATGAAAACCTGCTCCAGAGTGCTCTTGACCTCAGACTGGGGCGATGGTTCATCTTTCAGCAGGACAACGACCCTAAGCACACAGCCAAGATATCAAAGGAGTGGCTTCAGGACAACTCTGTGAATGTCCTTGAGTGGCCCAGCCAGAGCCCAGACTTGAATCCGATTGAACATCTCTGGAGAGATCTTAAAATGGCTGTGCACCGACGCTTCCCATCCAACCTGATGGAGCTTGAGAGGTGCTGCAAAGAGGAATGGGCGAAACTGGCCAAGGATAGGTGTGCCAAGCTTGTGGCATCATATTCAAAAAGACTTGAGGCTGTAATTGCTGCCAAAGGTGCATCGACAAAGTATTGAGCAAAGGCTGTGAATACTTATGTACATGTGATTTCTCAGTTTTTTTATTTTTAATAAATTTGCAAGAACCTCAAGTAAACTTTTTTCACATTGTCATCATGGGGTGTTGTGTGTAGAATTCTGAGGAAAAAAATGAATTTAATCCATTTTGGAATAAGGCTGTAACATAACAAAAGGTGGAAAAAGTGATGCGCTGTGAATACTTTCTGGATGCACTGTATATTCTGACAGTAATTGTAACAGCTGGCAAAAGGTCAGTTGTTGGTGACCCAAGACTCTAGAGTTCATACTTAATACTGCCTCTAAGCTTTTCCGCGTCTAGTAAAGCCTGAAGATTTTTTCTTTTATTTTGATCAACAATACTCTTATTAGATAGAGCTCTAGGCATGAGGTTTAGGTGCTTGTGGATGTTTGTGCTACACCAGGAACACATAGAATGACCTTAGTTTAGCCTTGCAACCCGAAAGAGAGAAGAGAAAGTAAAGATATTTCTAATAAAGCTGGCTTTATGTGCGTGGTTATAGCAGAAAGGGCCTTGTGTCCCACTGAAAGCCTAGGTGAAAAGGGTAATACTCATTTTTCTTATAAATTGTAGTACTAGGGTGTTGTACCGTGTTAGCCATTATGAATGTAGAGAAAAGCCAAGCAAAATGACACCTTTTATTGGCTAACTAAAAAGATTACAATATGAAGAAAGGGCCCGAGTTCTACACAACAAAAATTGAAAACCTTTCAGGCAGTAAGTCATACTTTTGTATTGTGTTGGTAATTGTAACAATATACTCATGAATAATCTTTTACTTTTATAATGAAATATTCTGATTTGACATTCTGTTTTACAGGGACTGACCTTCCTCTGAATTAGACGTCAAGTTGAAACAATGTGACCAGAAATTAAAGTTGCATATAAACTTCAGTACCCATTCTACACAGAATGCATTCTTATATTCCAAGAATCTACTGATACTTCCGTAACAAATCAGAAACTGGTATATATAAAATGTCTTTATTTTCTTGACCCTAATCTTTTCAGTTGACTCTACAGGATATCTGTCAGCTGTACTACAGCATGCAGCTATTGCTTCTAAAGCATAGGTTAATAAAAATATATGTTAATGGTAGATCTTTATCATTAATTCTTGTAAATGATCAATAAAATGTGATAAATCTAAACACTTTTTCAGATCTTTTTATTAGCCCAGCATGTTCTTTTAAGAACTGAATGATATGCATAGATAATACTTGTACTCCCTAAATAATGTAGAGGTCTTTGATGCATTTGAATATAGCCTGGATCTCGTCCATCTGACTCCTGCTACCTCTTAGACACTTGCTGTGCTATCACTGTTGTAGATGAGATGGCTCTTTAGCTGTTTGCAATTGTTCTACAAGTCTTGCTTGCTAATCAGAAACACTTTTAAGCACTTTGACTATGGTTTGATCAATTATTTACCCTTCTTTATTTTTGTTTTCTTCACTCAATGAATAATACAAATGCAGTCAAAATAAATTTAACTAAATACTGGCACTAGCCCAGACCGATGTTCTTAGATCTGCATTTTGCGTTACTAACATTTCTTGAAATTCAGAGCTCCTTCAGGATACATGGAGTAGTGCCATTTTTGTTAGATGTGATTGAGGACTAATGTAACAGATAATGTAGACTTGTTTTAAAGCTAACTTAAGTGAAGTAATATTACATGAAGTGATATGTGCTATCTGAGTGGTAAACCTAAGTTTTTAAGATCCTTGTATTGGCCTATACAGTATGCTGTTCCCACATTGATTAGTTCTTGTGAAACATATCAGGCACTATGAGCATGTACAACTGATAGCAAATCCTGATTATGAAACTTTAACTTGCTTTAACTTGTATAAGGTGTTGTAGCCTAGAGAAAAGTTCTGTTTGTGTACAACATACAGTACATCCAACTAAAATATGTTTTTACAAGATCCCATGGAGATGTTCTGCAGTGAGAAACTCTCTTACAGAAAGACAGGCAGCTCCACTAATCCACAAATCATAATCTTGTTAAAAGGTCCCTGTACTCGCTCTTGTCATAAGATACTGATACACATATTCTTAAATGTATGAAGACACATCCATGCTGAAGCTATGCTAATTTTTCTAATGCATTATTATTGTGACATATCAGTTTTGTTCATAGTATTGCATTGAAATACTGTAATTTTGGTTTTAACCTTTTAGGTGGGTGTGTAAAATGGTTGAAGTTACATTTTCAATAATATACATAAATGCTATCACCAAACTGTAAAAGCACAGTACATTACTGGTGATGATATGGTTCTGAATTTAAGTGAGTGCTTTAATTAAAGGTGTAACTGGTTTCCAAATTTTGTTTTAGGATTGATTAGATAAATGGATTACATTTCATAATAAAGTACTTAAGACAAGAATAACTACAGTATAATAAAAAATACAAGTTGTACTATTCAGTACTTATTCTTTGTGTAGAGATAGATAGAGAACAAGCAAGTGTTTTATTTGACCCAAGGAGGACGTTATCAAGGACCCAGTCTCGAACACACTTGAGTACAAAATTTTGAGAAGAGTTCCTGCTTTTCCACACAAGGTAACCTGATAGTTTGTTGGCATGTATTGCAATTTTTCTTTCATGGGAAATTCTTGTAGCATTGGCACCCAGTGTAGGTCAGTTATACGATTCTCCACAGCCTGTATACCATGTTTGGTGCAGAGTTTCCATATCAAGCTATGCAAAAAGATGAAAAGATCTACTATGGAATGTATTAAAAAAATCATCCATGGTTATTTTATTGAGAGCTTTTGGATTTTGCTTTGTTTTATGCAGCAACAGTGGATTTTGTTTTTCTCTTTTTTCTCTCTCTTCTTTAGCATTTGTGGATTTTTCAAGTGGCCAATAATGTATTTTAATAAACATTTAAAATACTGCCAATTCCAAACTGTTTTATTTCGTTAATATTTAAGGTTAAAGTCTTTTTACCATGTGTACAGAAAATTAGTACTTCTCAACATAAATATTAGATGCAAGAGGAGAAATAGAACTTTGAACAAAAAAAAAAATCATATCCATTGACTCATACTATAGATAATCTTGATATTTCACTGTTTTCATGTTGTAGAAGGCGATGATTACATTATGGTTACATCTGTAATAAAGAAAGACAGTGTATTTTGTCCATATTACAGAGCTTCATTCCCTCCTGTAAGTTTGTGAAACAGCTCCTCATTCAACACATCATTCTGATCTTTGTTCCGGGTTGACATGAAGATGTACCCTCCGATGTATTCGTGTACAATCTTGCAGTCTGCAGTCACACAGCTGAATGCGATGTTCACATTTCCATCAAATTCAATTGCCACCTGTGGTAAGAAAAACGCAAGAGGTTTCAGAGACATAAATGCATGTTTACCTATTGATAATAGTGTCAGATAAATATGATTTAGAGCTTTTTATTCATGGTTGGGTCCGAGCAATACTGCCATATCAGTCTGACAAAGTTGCATCAAGGGGAATGGAAATTAAAAGCAGTGAGGTGCCACTACAAATAAAAGTGTTTACATTTCACTGCAATTATGGGAAATCACTCCCAATAGGTGATTCTGTTAACTCTGCAACAAACGTTAAGAATTAAAATACATTTCTTTACAGAAGGCTGGACAGTATAATCTTTTTTTAAAATGAAAAAGATGGTTGGCAGCTTGTACTGACTGTTCTTAGTCCTCAATTTGTGAGGGTAAATAGGATATATCAAATTACATAATTTGTTTAAAACATGATATTTTTAAAGGTTAAGGTCTAAGAATGAAAACAAATGTTTAATCAAAGTTGAAGAATACAGGTCTATGCAGATTTTAGTATCATTGTCAACATGTCTTGGTACAGAGTGGGGATGACTCTTAGTAAGGGTGTCAAAAACAGTATTTTTTACGTTAGCACAATAAAGTTACTATCTGAAGATGGCTAAAAAATACACAAAAGAATTTAGGTGACTCTAAAATCTAATTCTGGCATATAAGCCTTATCAGTCATTGCTGTCCCAGCAATGAGATTGGCCAACATCGTTTCCAGATTGGCCACGATGAAGCAACAGATTTACTCCGCTGTATCTTTCAACTGTAGCAATGATGAATGAGTCCAATTTTGCTTTTAAGAATTCCCTAAGCATCATTTTTTAAAAAGACAGCTGATTTTAATTTATTATTAAAAATAAAATTATAAAAACAGATATGACATTCATTAAAAATCCAAAGTAAATACTGTAGAAAACACATTGTAAACTATAATACTGAAAAGCCTGAATACTCATTAAGAAAACAATGTGCCTTTCTGCTTTGCCTGTAGGAAATCTGGGGGTGAACTAATTGTCTATGTTTAAGAAGGTATTATTTGAACACTGATGAAACATGATGCATGAACAGAAAGCTCTGCTATTTCAGTTAGATTTGAAAGAGATTTATCCTGAAAATGTGTTGAGAAACAGAAGGAAAAGAACTGCTGAGTAGAAGACTACAATTGTAATAACCGTAGGTAAGCTAACATTTCATTCATTACAGCTGCCTGAAATTTTGTTAGTGTCACTGTGTTCACCTAGCTAAGATGTTCAGACTTTGATGCTTAACTTGCTGATCTTAACACAAAAAAAAAAACAAAAAAAAACAAGGACCTTCTCTTGAATTGTATTGGCTCGTCTTATAATTTTTATGTCTGGTTCATGAATATTATCCTGCTTCAATAAAAAGTTATTGCTGTAATTTGATTTTGTTGATGTACAGTTTAATTGAAGTAGCACCCTACAATTTGTGATGTATACTGCCTCTCATTGGCCTGGTGGTGCAGTTTCAACTTAGTCCATCCATCCATCCATTAGCCAACCCGCTGAATCTGAACACAGTGTCACGGGGGTCTGCTGGAGCCAATCCCAGCCAACACAGGGCACAAGGCAGGAACCAATCCCGGGCAGGGTGCCAACCCACCACAGTCAACTTAGTCTGTGCTTGCAAAGCCACATTTCAATGGAAATACTGCCCTTTTCCCTTATTGTGCAAACAGTATATGGACCAATATTTGTATGCATTTTCTAGAAGCAATTAAGCTGCAGGGCTAACTTATACTCTACCCTGCTAACCCCGTAAATGAAATAATATGGAAAGTAAGTTTTTGTTTAAAACTAGGAGTGCTACAAAATACATCTCTCAGAAACTATAGCATAAAACTTTCCTCTGTAAATTATCATGGCAACAAAGATGCTTGGTATTTATTAGTGAAGTGTTTCAAATAAATACGGAGACTGTTATTGACAAATAATGGAACAGAATACTGTCTGTGCTGTAATTATATTTAGATGCCAAGAATAAATATTTTGTGTGCATTGTAAAATATACAGTGCTTTGCAAAATTATTTATCCCCCTCAGTGACTGTTCAGTTTTGTCACATTACAACCTGAAAATAAAATGGATATTTGGGGGGTTAGCACCATTTGATTTACATAACATGCCTACTACTTTGAAGGTGAAAAATATGTATTATTGTAACACACGCAATAATTTAGACAAAAATACAGAAATCATAAGTGTGCATAGGTATTCATCCCCCAAGTCATTTTGTAGAGCCACCTTTTGCTGAAATTATAGCTGCAAATCTTTTGCGGAATGTCATCGATTTTTAGCACATCTAGTCACTGGGATTTTCTCCAGTTGCTCAAGGTAAAACTGTTCCAATTCCTTCAAGTTAGATGGGTTGCTTTGGTGTACAGCGATCTTCAAGTCATGCCACCGATTCTCAATTGGATTGAGGTCTGGGTTTTGACTTGGCCATTCCAAGACATCTAAACATTTCCTTTTACACAGCACTAGTATAGCTTTAGCAGTATGTTTAGAGTCATTGTCTTGCTGGAAGGTGAACCTTCATTCCAGTCTCAAATCTCAAGCAGGCCAAAAGAGGTTTACCTCAAGAATTGCCCTGTACTTGGTGCCATTCATCTTTCCTTCAACCCTGACTGGCTTTCCTGTTACTGCCAATAAAAAGTATCCTCACAGCATGATGCTGCCACCACCATGCTACACTATGGGAATGGTGCTTTTGATGTGATGGGAAGTGTTTGGTTTGTGCCGCAATTTTAGTCTCATCTGATTTGAGAATCTTCTTCCATGTGTTTGGAGAGTCTGCCACATGCTGTTGGGTATACTCCAAACACATTTTCTTATTTTATTTTCCTTTATGCAATGGCTTTATTTGGTCACTGTTCCATGCTATGAAGTGGAATGAATGGCTTCAAGTGACCTATGGACAGATACTCCCATCTCTGCTAGGGATCTTTGCAGCCCCTTCAGTATTATCATTGGTGTCTTTGTTTAATCTCTGAGTAATGCCCTGCTTGCCTGCTTTGTGAGTTTTGGTGGGTGTCCTCCTCTTGTCAGGTTTGTAATAGTACCCTATTCTTTGTGTTTGCTTATAATGGTTTTAATTGTGCTCCATGGGATATTCAAAGTTTGGGATATTTGTTTATAACCCAACACTGATCTACATTCTCCACAACTTTGTCACTGACCTGTTTGGAGTGCTCCTTGGTCTTCATCTTGCTTGCTTAGTGGTGTTGCAGAATCAGGTTCCTTTCAGCACAGATTTATTTATACAGGCATCATGTGATAGATTATGTGACAGTTAGATTGCACACAGGTGGACCCTAATCAACTAATTATATGACTTCTGAAGTTCATTTGTTGGACCAGATCATATTTAGGGGTTGCATATGCACTCACAACTTTTCTGTTTTTATTTGTTTTTATATATATAATATAAATAATATTTATTTATACATATATTATTTTCATTCCACTTCAACAATTTGGAATATATTGTTAAGTCTATTAAATAAAATCTAAATGAAAATCCATTTTAATTCCCGGGTTTGGGGGGGCGGTCGCGTTTAGAGTCTGCAGCTTCTAAACACAGAATACTTTCGCAATGCACTGTAAAAGAAAATCGCAAACTCAAAAGACAGCCTAATGCAAATTTTGCTTAGTCCACAGTGTTTTTTCCATCTTCTCAGAGTTATCGATTAAATTATCTGTTCATTGATTTTCTGACCCACTAATTTAATTCAGGGTCATGGGAAGTCAATACCTATACCAGCAACTCTCTGATAGGACAAAAGTCCACCTTAGGGTTCACTCAAACACACACTCACCCAACAATGCACACATCAGCCCAATTTAGAGTTGTAGCTTAACCTAACATATATAAGAAGTAGAGATCTTCACAGATCTTCCACATTAACAATGTCTTAGCCCTCATTCAAGACCCACTTACTAATAGTGCTCACCTGTCTGATATCCCAGTTCACATTCCACTGACGCATATTATTGTAGCGCCAGGTTTTAACCACATCCCCAATGCTTAGGTCAATCCTGATCAGTCTGTTGTTGGAGATTCCGAGGATTTCATCTTTACGGCAGCCTTTAAACCTGAAGGGAGAAGAGAAATCATGACAAGAAAACAAAAGAAATCTTGAGTTTGTAGAGAGTGATGAGGACGTAAACCTTCTAAATACATTTATGGATGACACCTAAAAATGTCATTGTGAAAATAGCGTTCTCTGAAGACCTGGAATAATTTATTATTCTTTTAACATTTAACAGTATTTTTTCCAATTTTTCATCCATTATTTGTACAATAAATAATGAGATTCAGGTATTAAAAACAATAACAAATTAAAAATATACTGAAATTACGAAATAATAGATATGTTAAAGTACTTTAGCCTAACTTTTACAGTTAAATTAAGTCTGTGTGCCTTTTTCATAATGGATGTTCCCATTTTGGAAAACGAGGGATTTTGTGAACAGTCAGAGCTCTTAATATTAATCATATGAGTCAGGATGGTGCTGAAGTGTCTGGTAATCACTGAAGAATTTAATCAGGGTAATAAGAGAGACAGACAAACAGGATTATAAGAGGTGTTGCGGTGCTGATTCGTTAAAAAAAAAAAATTACAAAGAAAGTAGAGAGGATATGGTCAGAAACAAAACACAGGTTGATTCTTAAAAAACCTATTTAAAGATGCAGCTCAGTTGTAACATAAGAAGCTGAAAGAAGATAAAGCAAGTAAACCAAGTTTTGAGAAACAGATATGAGTTTTAAAGCAAAAAAAAAAAAAAAAGATTCAGATGAGCTTAAAATGAGTCACGGGTGACTGTCCAAAGGTAAATGACTTTTGGGAGTGTGTCAGAGAGAGGATGTGCAACACTGTTTTACTTTAATTCTCCTCTTTGCTACTACCTCCAGTTAGTCCAGTGTGTCCCACTACTGAGCCTGCCCTTTTTATTGGTTTGTTGATTTGGTGAGCCTCTGTTGAATTGTTGTTATTGGCCCAGTACACAACAGCATAGAAAAATCGCACTGGCCATCAGAGTTGTACAATATGTGAAGGATGTCACTACCCACATTAAAGAAATGAAGTCTCCTAAGGAAAAAAGACTCTGCCCTACCGTTTCTTATATAGTTTATCTGTGTTCCAAGACCAGTCCAACCTGTCATTAAGGTACTTGAAGGAGCGGACCACTTTTAAATCCACTCCTTGAATAGTGACCAGACGTAGGGAATCTTTGGTGCAGCGGACGTCAATGACCAGTTCCTACGTGTTCCTGATGTTAAGTTGCAGACAATTTTTTCTGCACCAATAAACAAAGTTCTCCACCTGACTCTTATACTCAAGCCCCTTAACTACAAGCCCTATAAATGCATATTCATCTAAGAACTTCTGTAAGTAAGCAATAAATGTAGTAACATTTTATTTTTTTTACAAAAAGTCTTGTTTTGTTTTTAGTATTCACTCCAATTTACTCCAAATTAACTGAGCTAATGGGGAAAGGAATCTAACAGGTTCCCACCATTCAGTAGTTGTCAAAAGACACCCCAGTGCGGACTGCACTGAGCAATACACTTAATTGTTTACCAGTAGAACAGCAGTGTATTCTGTTTTGACCCATTTCATATGCTAACTGGGAGACTCTTGCCATGGAATATTCTCTTTGGGGCTACATGATTCATCAAGTGACAGTTGGTTCACTTTGAGAATGACTGCATCTCTTGATGTGGCAGAAGGAAGATTACATTTGAAGAACAGGGAGGATAAGCTGTCTAATTGGAAACTCTTGTCTCCATTGTCCTAAGATCTGTGGCTCAGATATGCAAGGTCAGGTTTACCTGGAAGGGCATCATTCGTATTTTGAGTGACCTCTGGTGATAATTCAGTTACAGAATGGCAGTGGGGTACAGTGTAAAAGAGGAATTAACTTACAGTATCTTACGCTTAGTCCTGATTATGATTATGGATTGTCAAGCCATCTTTACCACTTGGGAGCAGGGCCAGCATGAATGACTCTACCAAATGTGGAATGCTTAAAAAGGTTGGTGTCATTGTTGAAACATTTAATTCAGATTAATAAGATTGAGAATTTGAAGAATACATAAAAAATAGCAAAAAGGAGTTGTGAACAAAAAAATACAGACAAAAACATCAAAAGCAAAACATAAGAACATAAACTAAATGTAGTTTTATTAGAATGCTGAGCCTTTGAACTTATTGTACTTTTCATTATTATTGCTAATTTGTTGTTTTTGTAATTACTGAAATGTATATGTTTTCATTTTGTAAATAACTTAGGAATAAGTATGAATACTATTAATTAAGATTCTGTCTCTAGCAACTGTCAGTTACTACAATGTGAGATGTGTCAAAATATCTAATAGAAGACATGGCAAATCTGAATGCATGGTGTGTAAATAACTGCATATTTCCTTAATCCAGTGTTTTGTTACCCTAATTGAATAAATTACAAATGGTTCTACTCTTTTAAAAAGAGTAATATAGTAAATTTTAATATATGGCAGTCACGTTCAGACTACATCAAAATTATATTTCTGATGCAACTAACTTCAAATTTCATGTTCAAGTGTATTCTCCCATGGACACAGTACCATGAAATGTTCAGCCTATATTCAAGTATTGCTAGTGTAATGCATCTAAAAACATATGGATTGACTCAGGCCAAGATTTCTTGTGAAACTGTAATTGATATAATGCTGGCAACAGTTAAACTGTAACTAATTTCCATCATTATATAGGTAAGTGTGGTGCAGTAGCTAAGGAACTGGCCTCTCAGACCCAAACTTCAAGACTCAATTCCTGCTTGTGACCCACTGCGTGACCCATAGCAAATCTTTCAACTTGCCTGTGTTCCATATATGTACTGTATATCAACAGTTGTGCTCTGTAGGCACCTGGTATAGTTGTAATGTTGTTTGTAATGGCAAAAACATTGGAGTTTAAATCAGAAGGTCATATTACCAATAGCAAGCCACTTAACTTGTTTATGTTCCAGGTGTTTAAAGAATGGAAACAATTGCACTGTATTCGTATCTTAGTCACCTAGCATAAAGTTGTCAGCCAAATATATAATTAAAAAAAAATACTGGAACAGGTAAAGGTCAGAAGAAAACACATATCATCATTAAGATATTTATTGCTTTACCTCACCACAAAGTAAGACAATCCAAAATCAGGTAGGGACTGCCAAATCTGGATGAACCGTATCTTTGCATCCATAAGGGTCAGCTGGGCAACATTTTGGTGAGCCTCCAGGATACGAGGAGTTAACTGTAAAGGATGCAAAGGGGGATAATATTATTATAAAACTCAATATTAGTGTACACAAACACCATACTGTCAAAGGCGCCAATTTAAAATGAGTGTTTCCAGTTTTCACTTTTTTGGCTCTGCATTTAGTTAGTTACTTGTCAGTAGCAATATATTGGAATTTAGTCTTTTCTCCTGTGCTGAGATGCCATGTATGAGGTTTCTAATTAATCAGGGTATAGCTGTGATACCAATTTTAGAGCACAACTGTATAGTTTCTGAAATTGGCTGGATGCAGTACCTGTTTGGCCTTGTACTTCTTCTGGTAGCGTGGAGACACCAGGCTGTGAGTGTTAATGTTCTCGTCAGAGGCAACCTGTGTGCCTGGATTTTTCTTTTGCATTGTCAGGAAGGCCAGGATATTTTGTACTTCACTCTGATAAGAACTGTCAGCCATTGTTTTTCCTTTTGAAGCCAAACGACAAGCTGCCATCCATCGTGAGTATTGCTTCTCCTGAAAAGAGAACATAGAGAGAAATGGCAAATGTTGACTAGAGTGTCCAGTTAGTATTATAGTCATGACATACATTTTTTACTTGAAAGGTAAAGAAGAAGCAAAACAAAATCTGTTATAAATTAACAATATGTTTATACATGCTGTATATAACATACACCCACTCTGACCTGGAAATGATAGGTTTGAGTATGCTTTGTCAGGCAGAGCAGGGTAGTTTGCAACTGCCCCACTAAAGCAGAATTTCACAATCATATTACCCAAGATGCCTATTGGTTTTCATTTCTGCATAGCCCCTAATAACTGCAACATTTGCTGTATGTAGATCGGTAATTTGTGGAAATTGCCTTGTTTCAGTTCAGGATTTTCCCCCTATATTTAACTGCATGTTAAGCAATATATGCATTGTGAAGCTTTTAGCAAGCAGACTCAATAATAAGTACAGTATGTTTTGTCGTTAAGGACAGCACAGCAACTGCAAAATAACTAAGAAATCCTGTTTAAGTTAATTGTTCCTTGAATGGATATATTCAGTGCATTATAGTTCTGCAGATTCAGCAGAACCTGAAAGGATTGTTAAATGTAGCCCTGTGCTGCCAGGATGGGTTCTGACCCCTGAGATTCTGTGTTGGACTCGAATAGACCAAAAACTGAAAGATGGATGGACTTTAAGAAAACATTTGTTAAAGCTGCACAATCTAATTCAGTGTGGCATGGGCCCAAAGTGTATCCTGGCAACATCTGTTAGAACTAATTTGAACAAAACGTCAGTCCTGGATGTATATTAGTTGCTATTTATTTCTTACATCATCACAGCGCAAGTATATCTCATTCATCCCATCGGGAGCAGGTATCAAAAGTTTGATGCAAAACTTCTGTCCTGCGATATTAACATCTGGAGCCACTTCACATCCTGAAGGAAGAAAAAAAAATCAGGTCACTTTGCCTGGGCAACACCTGCATCCTCCATAATATTCAACTTAGCTGGATTGTACACATTTTATTAGATAATTTCAGACTGGTGTACATATTTATGCATATAACTCAAAACACAAGGTATGCTTACAAAAGTAGATATTTACACATATATTCATATATACATTTTTTTTTTAGTTTGTTTTCTTAAATGTATGACCACTTACAGATAATGAAAGCTTTTTAAAGTAAATACACTAGATTCACCTGAGTGTGTGTGTGTGTGTACAATTCTGAAAAGGAAAGAGCAAGATTAAAGACTTAAGTAACTTTGAATGTGTTGTGGTATTGAGCCAAGTAAATCAGGAATATTAAATTTGTTTGGTGTTTGTAGAATGGCTTACCACTTAAAAAGCCGTAGGTAGTGGCCCTGTGATTAGAACACCATAGGAACTAGTGGAGGCTGTTGACATTCTGTACAGTATGGTAGGGCGGATATAGTCAGTCAGCAAAATACAAGGACACATTAGTACACCATACTTGTTACAAATGAGCTATGGCACCTGACAGAACAACTGGGTTCTTCTTCTCTGTAAGGAAAATAAGTTGTGGTTACCAGCAGAAGCTATTTGAAAGGTACAGTCATGCTCATACGTTTATAAACCCTGGCAGAATTTGTGAAGCATTGGGCATTGTTTGGAAAATATCAGTAATCATGCAGAAAGCTTTCCTTTTAGTTAGGGTGTGTACTCAGGTGAACTAATGTATTATGACATAATTGTGCGTGCCCTTTTAAAATCATATTGATAACTGAAATCACTCAAATGGGTTGATCAAAGGTTCACATACCCTTGAATGTTGGAGCTGATAATATACACACACAGGTCCATATTAAGGTTAATTAAAGGAGAGTGTCCACACCTGTAATGTCCTTAATTTTAATCAGTTTCTGTGTATAAATAGTTAATTTTAATGAATGCAGAGCTGCACTGACTTTGCTGGATATCAAGCCAAGAGGAAAGCAAGAAAACTGTCAAAGGACTTGCGAGGAATGGCTGTTGATTTGTATAAAATCAGTAAAAGGATAGAAAAAGATATCTGGAGATCTGAAAATGCATGTCAGTAGTGTTCAAACTCTGATAAAAAAAAGTGGAAAGTTAAGGGTTCTGTTGTTACCAGGCCACGGTCAGGTAGACCAAACAGGATTTCAGCCACAACCACCAGGATTATTTGTTGAGATGCCAAGAAAAACCCACAAGGCACTTCAGCTGAGATACAGGTGGTTTTGCTGTTTCAAGATGAACAATAAGGAGGTACTTGAACATAAACCGGCTGCACGGTCAAGTTGTAAGAAAAAAGGCTTTACTGTGCCATGGCCACAAAACAGCACACTTACAATATGCTGAACAGCATCTAGACAAGCCTCAAAACTTCTGGAACAAAGTCCTTTGGAGTGATGAGACCAAAACTGAATTTTATACTCACAACCATAAACGCAAGGCCCATGACAAAAAGTACTCCTTCCCTACTGTGATGCATGGAGGTGGATCTCTGATGTTCTGGGGGTGTGTGAGCTGTAGTGGTGTAGGTAATTTAGTGAAAATTGATGAATGTAGCATGTTATCGGAAAATATGGGAGAACAACTTGTATTCATCAGTCCGGAAGGTGCGCATGGGACACACTTGCATCTTCTAACATGACAATGATCCAGAACACAAAGCTATGTTGACCCTTCAGTTACTACAGCAGAAAAAAAGAGAAGGTGCTGGAGTGGCCATCACAGTCTCCTGAAGTCCGTATCATTGAGCCACTTTGGGGAGATCTCAAAGGTGCATTTCATGCAAGACAACCGAAGAAACTATGGGACTTGGAGTCTTTTTGCCAAGAAGAATGGGCAGCTGTGCCACCTGAGAACTAAGGGCCCCATCCACAACTATCTCAAAAGACTGCATGCCATCATTGATACTAAATGGGGTAATACACATTAGAAAGAACTAAGGGTATGCAAACTTTTCAACAGGGACCATTTCATTATTTTCCTTATTACTATGTTTTGTTTAATGGTTCTACTATTCTGTGATGCCTTATAGTTTGGATTCCATTAAAAGTAAATAAAATGGGTTTTGCCTGACTTTCATCTTTTCTTTAAAATATCCACATTACTAACCGAGAATCCACATTACTAACCGAGAATGGTAAACCGGATGGACGCAGGGACATCCGGCCATGGGTCGTAGCCGCAAAAAGACGTACTGCGCAGGCGCCCCAAGAAATGAGGCGCCGCGACCACAGAAAAAAGGAGTGAGCACAGAAAAAAGGAGTCAAAGAAATGAGGCGCCGCGACCACAGAAAAAAGGAGTCAACACAGAAAAAAGGAGTCAAACGCAGGCGACGCACACAGCGCCGCACACGAAACTAGCACACAAAAAAAAAGAAGCCGCTCGCGCCCCACAAATCCCACACCCACCTCCAAGCACTAACAAGCAACGGACGGAACACACACAAAGAGGACGATTCAACAAGCCCCTGGCACACAAAAAGAAAAGACGCTCACGCCCCACCAATCCCACCACCCCCTCCAAGCAACATCCCCCCCCCCCAGACGCCGGCAAAGCACACAGCGGCGCACGAATCCCATTGCACACGAAACGGGACGCACACAAAGAGGAGGATTCAACAAGCTCCTACCACACCAAAAAAAAGAAGCCGTGACCGCCACACCAAGCCCATTAGAGACGAAACGGGACAGACTACGGACATGGCACACGAAACGTTCACAACAACGACGAATCAGACCCACAAACACACTAACATCAATAAGAAGTGACACCCAAAGCCCCATTTCTAAAGGAACCGTCCGTATTAAACATACGTCATCTCAACACCTTCACACTATGCAGCATAGGTGGATCTCCTTACAATAAAGCACTATTAACCGTTCAACTGCAGAAAAGGCTCCATATTAACAGTGAGTGCGATCCTCCTTATTACTTATCCATATTTCTCACGCTGAAGAACAAACAAGTCATGAATACACGCTCACGGGTACAAAACGATACGGCTTGGATAACGGGACCAAACACACGAACCCGCAGGAAAAAACAAAATACATGTCGGCGCATACAACGCGCTTCTGAAACTCCGGGAGAAAAAATGTCTCGGCTCCAAAAACGCAAAGCTCAACTAACCCCGTTACAGAGACGTGCCCAAATGGACAGACACAATGAACGTAGACGCATACAGCGCGCGTCTCAAAGTGCTGCATCGAAACAGACACGAGTTCAAACCGAAAGACCTCGCGTCTCAGACATACAAAAACGGGAGCGAAGAGACACCATAAATGAACGCAGGCGTCTACAACGCGCATGTGAACTACCGGAAAACAAGCAAGCAAGGCTCCAAAAACAGAAAGCTCAAATGACCGACATACAAAAACGGACAAGGCTCGATCCAAACAATGCACGACGTAGACTGAAACGGACTTTTCGCACAGCACAGGCGAATCGATTACACCTCCAAAATAGCGTGTCCCAAATACTGGACATGCAACAACGCGCCTCTCAAACGCCACAAGCAAAACCTGCCCGTCGCGGACATCAACGCCAGACACCTGCTAAACGCTTGCGCCACTTAGCTGAGAACACGTTCAATAATGAGTCCACTATTGAGGAAAATTCATTGGGATTAATGAATGTCATTTGCAATCATTGTCATTCACTTAAACTTCCCTGAAGAAACAACTGGCAATACAAGTAATGAATTTACACGTTGTTGTCAAAAGGGTCAGATTAGACTGCCTCCTTTACATTCATATCCTGAATATCTACAGAAGCTTCTAACTAACGATGTACCTGAAAGTAAAAACTTTATGAACTGCATTAGATCCTACAATAGTTCATTTGCTTTTGCATCTACCGGAGTAAATATCAGGCCACCAAAAGGCAATGGCCCATATATGTGGACAAATATTGCATCGCATTGGAACAGTGCACCCTGAAACAAATCAACAACGCAAATATGACACACAATGTTATTCAAGCAACAGTTCTTACAGGATCACATGCTAACAATACTGTTCTCATTCCTAGAATTGACCTTACGAGTTCTGACCTAGAATTACCTTTTACATTGAAACGCCGACAGTTCCCCATTAAACCTGCATTTGCCATGACCATCAACAAATCACAATACAGTATTCCAATAAACCATTACTCTGTGCCAAACACTGTATTGTTTGCTTTCTATATGCATCATCCACACCTGCACACTATTCTATATCTCATTCATACATCTCACTGTTTGTCATGCCCCAACGCCAGGGGTTGGCGAGCGAAGCGAGCAGGGGGCGGAGCCCCGTAGTGGTACATACATTACAAATTCTGCCAGGGTATATAAACTTATGAGCACAATTGTATGTAAAATACTGGAGAACAGGCAAGAGTGCTTCCTCTTGGAGCACTTTGTACAATGTTAAAACAGGTGCTTAAATAATTTAAAAAAAATCTTAGAACCAAATATTTTTTTGATTTTGAAGCAGATTTTATATCTTTTTGCAGCTGCACATAGTTAACAAATAAGGTTGATAAAAGAAACTGCTTAAGGTGGTATTTGTGATCTGTATTTGCAAAAATGAGGATAAACGTACATCTGGCTTTTGATCTAGGAGCAGGAATTGCAAATGTCTATCCTGTCCAGTATGAAGGAAGATGGAAGATTGGCAGCTCAAAATCCTGGTATATTAAGACTGATGACATATGTACTTGGGAGTGGAGCTGGCTGAACTAGCAAGGGTAAGGATCCCGAGAATGTCTTTATTCGGGTAATATCTGGATTGTTTTGGAGTAGTGGCTAGTCTACTTGTCCACCAGGTAGACAAAAACATTGTGAATTTTTAGGCTCATCGGTGCTCTCCTTTTTTACCCTTAAGAGCACCCACTGCAATAGCTTTTAGAAATTACATTAATAATAATACTCCAAGGACAAAAAACAATAGTAAAAAAAGCATGCTTCATTACTGAGCATCCCGGTGTCCTTGGGATAAGCAATAGGGGTGTGACGAGACGCTTTTCCCACGAGACGAGACACGAGACTGGGTTCACGAGAACGAGACAAGACTTTTAGACATTTTTTTAAAGAAATCCTCAATGTTTAAATATATAGCAAAAATAGCCTTTTATTTAACTGAAAAACACAAAATGCAAAAAATGCATGTCCATTTTGAAATCAACTTTATGAAATAAAACTTCTATTTTGATGAATGATATGCAGTAATAACATGTAAACACTGCAAAATATTTTGCCACAAACTGACAGGCAATTAATTGCACAATAAAATTAAATAGTATAAATAAAAATAAATAATAAACAACACAAATATCCCTTTACGTGCAATTAACCATAATTAGTGTAACTATCAAAGTAGTGCTGTCTTAAAACTCAGAGTGCAAAACAATGAACAAAATTTTCTTAAGCATGGAAAAAGAGCTAAGACCTAGGTAATGACCTATACAGAACAGCCTAAGATATGGTCATGTTCTTTTTTAAGAATATAAGCATGTCTACATTTTTTCACAAGAAATTCGGCATTGACAATGTCGCAGGTATCCAGTGTGTCAATGTTTCGGGCATTTTGTCTTATTTCTGGGCTGGTGAGCGCTGCTGCTATAGCAGCCTGCTGCTCCAGGTAACGAACCAGCATATCCAGTGATGAATTCCATCGCGTGGTGACGTCCATTATTAATTTGTGCGGTGGCAGTTGTAGCAGCTTCTGCTTAGACGTCAGTACCGCGGCAGCTGTCGAACTCCGGTGAGAAAAAGCAGTTACACGTCTCACCCGCCCGAGCAAACGAGCGACACGCGCAACACCGAGGCCAGCCTGTGTAGCGAGATTTATTGTGTGCGCGAAGCATTTGATGTGCGGCTCAAATCCTGCCTCGCGCACAGCCACATCCATATTACGCACATTGTCTGTTACAATAGCGATGCAATGGTTTGGCTTTTTAAGACCCCACTGTGTGACAGCTTCTTGTAAAACTTCAGCGACGTTTGCCCCTGTGTGTGATTCAAAAAGTGGGCGCGTCTGCAGTACAAAATGTACCATTTCCCAATTACTGTTGATAATGTGGGCTGTAATTGTGATATAGCTCTGTGTACACCTAGAAGTCCAACCGTCAGTAGTTATGGCGATGGTTTCTGCCTCTTTCAGAGCCTGTGCAACGTTTACCTTGCACTCCCTGTAGAGGGTCGGGACCACCGTGCGAGTAAAATGTGCGCGTGACAGGATGGCATACTTTGGTTCCAGTGTGTGGATGAGTCGCCGAAATCCCAGATTTTCCACCACTGAAAATGGTCTCATATCGGCTGCAATGAAAACGCCAATGTCTCTTGTTATTGCCGTGGCTCTTGCATTGGATGGTGGAAGTTTAGCTGCAAAGGCATTTGTTATGGTTGTTTGCCCTTTCATGCGAACTGAATTGCTTTCCGTTTTCTTCACAGACGCAGCTTTTAGTAACGAGCTGTGGTTGTTTTCTAAATGCTTTTGCATAGTGCTTGTGTTAGCAGAGGTGTACGGTATTAATTTCTTACAGTGTTTGCAAATTGTCTTTGTCTTGTCTGTCATTTTTTCGCCGTTTCTTATTTCCACAAGGAATCCAAAATGTTGCCACACCAACGATTTAAATGTCGCGGGCGCATCTTCTATCCTTACTTCTCCCTCACACTCCATCATGCCAATAACGCAAGGATATCGTCACGTTCTCGCGAGACCAGACGCATCTCACAAGACAAATCTGATCTCGCGAGATCTCGTCACACTACTAATAAGCAACAATGTGGCTTAACATTTGAGATCTTGTCATCTTCTGCTGTCTTTGTAGCAGCAGTGTAATTTCTGGCATATTTGTTTAATTAAATCACCTATTGTTTAGAAACACCTTTTAAAGTGTTCCTTATTCTTAGACCATATACTAAATCTCCAGAACTATAAAGACTTCATTTTTCATTATCTCTCTACCCTGGGACAGTAACATGCCGCAACTTGATCTGAATGTTGCTTTTAGATATTCCTCATTTGAAAGCCACAAAATTGTCTGCAACCCATTTATTCACCTTTCTACACTAGATAAGGCCTTATCCCATGTTTATTTATTTGTTTATTTTAATATAAACATCGGTTTTTGACTATGTCCCTACCAGTGGATCTATTCATGCTTTTTGTTTTATATATAAATCATTCCTTACATACAAATCTGTGAGGGTCATTCAGTGGCTCATTTTGTTTAATATAATGTCTGCTGTTCACTTTTTCAATTGTTGCTGTTATTGTGTTATTCGAAAACTCATGAAAATAACCACTACTAGTTGTTCTTTCTTTACGACATTTATTGTGTAAGTATTTCATAATTTCTACTTGTACTCCTTTTGACCAGAAATATACAACTAGATAAATTATACAAAGGTAACACTGATCTGTTCTGGAATTTGATGCCTTACATAAATTGTGTTGGTGGTTAACTGGCATTGTAGGCTGTTTTACAGGCATTTAAATAACTGCTCAAGTGATGAGCTGGATATAGCTTGTCAGTTTTTGTTCATCTAGTGCAGGGTTTCTTAAACTTTTTTTGTTTTGACCCAGTTTTGCTCTTTTTTACTGTCTTTTAGATACATTTACCTGTTGAAAACCCAGACAACCGTAAGTGCTGCAAGTGGTCCCTCTTGTAGAATTTTGGCTGATTGTCAGAATGGGTTAAGAGTGGTCCCTTTGGAACCTTGGATGGACAATCGTCAGAGTTTCCCCCTTAGAGAATTGTGGATAATCGTCGAGGGGGAGGGTAATGATAGTGAAAACAATGTCAATTTCTTAACTGACCCACCAAAAACCACTTTGCAAACCATCCACAACCCATTTCCATTAAATAACAAAGGAACTTACAACATATAGTTTAAGAAGCTCTGCTCTAGTGTTTCCAAAAGAATAAGTCAAGATCTGACCCCCTGAGCAGGCACTGTCTTGTGTAAAATTTGCATGTTTTACATTTATTTTTGAGACCTTTTTTCCAAACAAATGAGTATTAGGTTGATTGTAAATTGGCCATTTGTGAGTTAGTGACAGTGCCCTCCAATATTAGTGCTCCTTCCAGGGTTTTTACCCCTCACACCCAGTACTTCTGGGATAAGATTTAGTCAACCCTCAACTATAAACTATGTAGAAAATAGGTGAATGGTATGGCTCTTGCCCCCATCGTCCTAATTCCTACCACATATATTTGTAGAATGAGAGAATATCTCGATCTAAAGTGTTATAAACCTGGTAAAGTGAAGTGGAATGTAGGTAGCACAAGAATAGAATGCAGTCTGAGAGGGACCAAGGAGGAAGGGAAACAAGGAAAAAGTGAAATCCATACTGACAATTGAAGAGCACCTCTATATGCTAGCATGGTTGATTGGGTTCTTTGAGCTTGGTATAACAAATCACGATGAATGGTTTTGCAGAACTAACTACATCAAGGGCTCCAGAAAGAGAAATGTCATGGAGAACTGGTAGGAAACCACAAGAAAGCCTCACCAGGGAGTAGCAAATGGAACCCATGGATAACATGGTGGTGGTCATGGCAGAGAGCCCAGCCAATGCTACTGGTGGGTGAGTGTGTATGTGAGATCTTAGAAGGCTCGTAGGAAGCCAGCATATAACCTCTCCAGGCTGGCTGGTGACAGCAGAGACAATCAGGACCCTTTTGGCCAAGATAAAGAGCAGGTAGCTGCCTTGGAAGTCAGATCCTTGTAGGTAAATGCTGCATTGACATGCCATAAGAAGTTTGAGATTCTTGGTGGGAAATTACATGTGAAGCCATATTTACTTTGGAAGAAAAGTGCCAGTAGTATTTGGTTTGGTGAAGTGGACAAAAAATAAATGCTCCATACAAGCATACAATATAAGGTCTAGAGGAATCATTATCATTTCCCAACATACCACAAGAAAACTAGTTAACAAACACACTTAGAAAAATGAATCAGATTAGTGCAAAAGACTCCAAGGTTAAGTTGATAAGTTAATGGATCTTGCATGTCTACACTGTTGGAAATAATTTGTGTAATTAAAATATTAAATCTACGCTTCTGCAAGAGTGGTTGTAGAATCATCTTGCTTGGACAAGACAAGACTGATGATCTCACCTTTCAGATTCATTTGCTGTATGGGTTCACCCATTGACTCTTCCTTACTTTTGAAGTACGAGATGGAGGTATCCTTGAAAGTGAACCAGCATTGCTTGTAGCCTTTCAGGGTCAGGCGTTTTGGTCTAGAAGTAAACGAGAGGTCAATTTGATTGTTTTGATGATTTGTCTGTTATATTTGCTAAATCTGAGGCCTTCAAGAATTTTAATTTGCAAAACATTAGACTATTACTTTTGAAATGAAAAGTACAATTTCAATAAATTCTTGTAGGGATGATGTATTTATGCATTAATTGTTCCTCAATTGTGGGCATTATCAATACATATTACCTCTAGTAAAAGTAAAAACAGTAACAAATCAGGGAACATCAGCAAAATGGCTGGTGCTTCTGCTTCACAACCAGGCTTGAGTCCGGGTCCTGCACCTGGGCTACTATCTGTGTGCAGTTTGCATGTTCTCCCTATAAGCATGTGGGCTTTTCCCCTGGGGCTCTGGATCACTCCCTGGAGACATGCATGTATATAAACATACAACTATAAATTAGACAAGGTTAAGTGAATGTGGTTGTGTGTGAATAGGAGCCTGCAGCCATGACACTGAATTGATTGATGTAAGTTTGATGTTGGATAGATTATGAACTAGATTTAGATCAAATACACCAGTGTGAATGTAAGTTTTGAAGTATTAACATTAATGTACTGATTAAGTGCAGAGGCAGGATGACAAGAAGTCAGAAAAGCAATGGAGTAAAATTCAAACCAAGGATTATCCCTTGATATAGAGAGTGGTTACAATTAAGGTGCTTAATTAGCTGAGAAAAATAGCCCCTCTGTAAAGGAAGCCGTTCATGTTCAAATTTATCATCACGTGTACAGAGCACAGTGAAAATCTTATTTGCTCAACTGTACTTATGACTTCTTTCAGTGCCACCAAGATCAATCAGCAACAGTTCAACTATTGGCACTATACTGCCAGTCTTCCATTTTGTTTCTTCTGCTACAAGCCAAAAAAGGAACAAACCTAAAAATCTTCAGGTAGTCTTTTAATTCTGGGATGGATGTGATGCTTTCCTGCAAAAGAAGACAAGACATTGATTTCTTTTACCCCATACTGTTGTAGTCAGTTATTTATACAATATTGGCTTTGGGTAACATGGTGATTCATGCTGTGGCCTCACACCTCTTAGGACTTGCATTTGATTCCCAGCTCAGTTGTTATCAGTAAAATTTGAATGCTTTTTCTGTGCATGATTTCTCTGTAGACTATGTTTTTTGTCTCTAAACTCGTTCAGTATAAGTGAATGTAGGTGTGTGCATGAGAGTGCTCTGTGGTGGGCTTATCTCTGCTTGGTGCCTTATGTTGCCTGTAAAGGCTCCACTTGACCCTGCATTGAGCAATGCTGGGATACAAATTGGAAAGAGGTATTTATCCTTGCCCTGTGCTGCTATCTATCTATCTATCTATCTATCTATCATATTTATACAGTGTTAGTATGAGGGCCCAGATGTGCTAACCACGATTAAATAATTCTATAGATAAAAGAGATGTGAAAAGAAATATCTATATTGCAGGAGACAGCATTGATAACCTACTTTGTTTCTAAGCTGTGGTGCTCTAGTTCTATGCATATTGTCCCCATGTTCATATGGGTTGCTAGCTGTTGCCTGTTTTTTTTCTGCCCCAGTCAAAAGACATTCCATTAGATTATCTGGCAACACCAAAATGGACTGGTGTGTCACAAAGGGGCAGAATACCTAGCACTTCGATAGACCTTGGCTCCCTGTTGTGTCCCTGAACTGGGCAAGTTCCATGTGAAAATGAAGACATGGAAAGATTAAAATTACACACACCAACATCTCAGTGGAACTCAAGCTGTTGTCCATCTTGACCTCCAGAGACTGCAGTGCTGAGTCAAGGTCCTCCAAAGCCTGGTCATTGCCGGACCTGTGATTATGGTCTGAGGTCAGGGACAGCTTGTTGATGTGGTACTGAGGATAAGGAGAAAGAACAAAACAGCATAAGAAATAAAAAGGCACTTTTACCACTGAGTAGAACAATCAAAAAAGTTTAAATTCACTCTTTTGTTATTTAACTTGGAGAAAAACAAACTCGTAAACACTTTCACGAATGAAGCAGTGAAGAAGCAATATGAATATTTATTTTCTCACTCTAAAGGCTAAATGATGATGTTCACATATATCTAACAAATAAGCCAGGGTGTGAAAGTTGCACTCTCGAGTTTCACTGCTTCATCATTTCATTAAAAGTTATTTGGATAATGAGATATTTGCCATTGAAAATAGTGAAACAGTGGATGGTATATAGGTAAGAATAATTGTTATGTTGTAAAATGGTGAGTCTAAAAGCTTGATTTATCCCATATTGTGGGAATAAATGTAATTTGTAATCTTTTAATGTCTGTTTGTCTGTCTTAGTGTCAAGTGAAACAGCATTTTCCAAAACTTTGACACCAGTGCCCTGGGTTCAATGGGCAGTGGCATATTGTAACTTCAAATGCTTTTATGGAAGATTACTCATGCCAAAATTAAACACAATCCAACATGTTAACTACATTGCAGGGCAATGTGTGGTGCTTTTAATATTGACTTTTGCTGCCCCCAAACCACCTTTTGATGCAGCTTGATCTTTTGATTATGTTCATTTTTGGTATGATTAATGCATGATCCTGAATTGAAATGTCTAACTGTGTAAAGTAAACCCACTCAATGTGGAAAGTACCTGACCTGGGATTTGATACCAGGACATTGGAGCGGGGAGTATCATACTTTTCATGTTTAACCCAGGAAGATGTTAATCATGTTCATGGTTTTTGGAAATTCTTTGATTTTGTGGTGTCCTTTGTAGATCAGTCTATAATTTGGATAATAATGGATGGGCCACGACTGAAATTCTCATGCCCATCTTCTTAGAAATGGAAACAATCCAGTCAGTTTGGGATATGTGACACATGATTGCTTGCAAGCCTTCATTTCTATACTATCATGTACTTCTTACACTTAGGTCACATCTAATGTGATTGATTCCTTAAATTTCAGTCACTAAATTAGATTAGCTTCAGTCACCTTCTGTCACACAAAAATGTTCTAACTTGGTTTATTCTTATTTTTTATGGTGATGGCATAATAGAACACTGAGTATGCCTTAAAGACTTAAAAGACCTGCATACCAAATAACACTCTTGTTACTTTATATATAACCCAGAGAAGTGAGCACAAGGAATTAAGACAATGGAAAAACATGAGGTTAGATGCCTTGAGTGCAATAGTTGCTATCATGGTATTCTTACATATAACTGGCCACTTATGATGTTGTTTAATCTTTTCTCCTCCAGGTTTCTAGATTCTGATCCCCTCAGAATTTTGTACGCATTTCACCATTTCCGAGGATTATGGCTGTGCTTTTTTTCCAATAGACTGAGACAGAACACAATAAACTGTTGTAAAACAGGCAATTACTTTCTTTAGCTCACCTGCAGAGCAGCAAACAACATCATCTCTTCTTCTGTACAGTCTATTTCTTCCAGAAGAATTGCCCATCGTGCCTGTTCATACATTTGAGTGATCCTGACAACATCATACTAAAAGAAAACAGAAAAAAAGGTCAGGAGAGTTCTGAATCTTACAAAGTGAGTATAGATTCTCTCCCGATTCGTCTACCAAAGTTACAGACTGATCACTAATTTACAGCAGAAACATAACTGACAGGCTTCACTTACACTGGATGAATTTAAGGTAACCTTTTTATTCTGGAAGTAAATCTTCAAAAACTGCATTATTCTTTTGTGGGAATTTCCACCGAGTATGAAAAGCTGACCGTAACAGACTGAAAAATAGGTATGCTAAATACAAGAAACTGAAACTATAGAATTAATAAAAATAATCACCAGCTAATATAATATAATCACACATGGGGTAATAAGACTTGGAAAATGGATGAATGAACTTATAATAATCAAATTATAATTCATATGTGATATAAAATTATCAATTCATCCTTCCATTTCCTGAACCATAGTATAGTCACAGGGAACCAAAACCTATCCTGCTAGAACTGCACGTAAAGAAGCACCCGGAAGACTGACACAGGGAGTGTACTGACTCAGTTCAAATAGTAAAGAGAAAATAAAAATGACCAGAAGATTCGTGGGTCAAGAATGGGTCAAAGTCTGATACAGAGAGTCAAAAAGATCTTTCACCAAAAACCAAAATAAAAAAATTTCTGATACCGAGCATCAAAAAGTTGGCAGAACTTTGTTAACTGAGCAAATTCAAAACGAGAAAGTCTTTTGCACAGCAATTCAAAGGTTATCTATCAAACTCAGAAACCCCAGGTGATGTCACAAATGAGAATGCCCCAGACTAATAGAATATTAGGGGAATTAGTCCATCATGGAAACAAAATGGGGTCATAGCAAAACATAAATACATTTTGGACATTGTAAAAAATGCAGTATACATCAAAAAACAGACTTAAATTCACAATCTCTGAAATGTTGAAAACTCATATTCAATATATAGTTTGCCAGAAAAATTATAAGGATCAGAACAGAGAGAACATGCAAACTCCACACCACGTGATGTGTTTTTATTGATTGTGTGTCTGTTTTTAAATCAAGACACACCAAGTTAATCAGTTGCAACAATAATGACTGAATTACCA
This sequence comes from Erpetoichthys calabaricus, assembly GCF_900747795.2. NCBI lineage: Eukaryota > Metazoa > Chordata > Cladistia > Polypteriformes > Polypteridae > Erpetoichthys > Erpetoichthys calabaricus. The sequence continues at coordinate 183,755,926 of NC_041394.2, read as the reverse complement.
TTTATCATTATTACTAGGGGGCTTTGCCCCATTTTGCTTCGCTCACCAACCCCCTCTGGCCTGTACTACATGCCAGCCGCTTGCTTATGTGGATTTCACTTTCACCAAACAACAAATCTTTGAATTCTCGCAGATACGCCTCTTGATTGGGAAGAAACAGTACTTTTCCCTGATGGCAACACGAATTAGACGATCTACAAGTCTGCGACTTAAAGTCTTCTCGCTGTTCCATTATTTCACAGAGTAATAATTTCCAATTGTTTGTGCTAATGCGATCTTTACTATTATTTTTTTGAGACTTTCGAAAATTTTGTACTTTCATTATCTCTAACCTGCTCTGCATGTGTATCGCACCAACGTTTTTGAATTCTATACGATGTTCTACTTTGTCATCTACTCTTTGTCTTTTATTTCCGGCCACAGGCATGGTTAAATCTCTTGGCACAAAGTCTTGTCTCGCGGGACGTGAAAGTATCTCTCTGAAAAAAGTCACATCTCATCCCAGGCTAAAAAGTCTCGTCTCGTCCCTGGATTTTTTATATACAGTAATAGAGAGATTTGTCCATCCATGTTCTGAACTTATTTAGTTCAGCGTTATGGACACCTGAACTGTCAAGGATTTCTCACTACTATATAACCATTGCCATGAAAATAAACCATCCTTTTTTTTTTTTTTTTTTTTTTTTAAGATACAAGGTGAACACAGAAATGAAAATGCACTAATAAAATGAAGGAAAGGGTTTGCAGAGTGAAAAAGTGATTAAAAATGAGGTAGGAAAGAAAAGGCCAAACCTTGGGCTCCAAGTCGAAGAAACTGTAGTATTTGAATCGCATTAAAAGTCTGTCATTCTCCAAAATACCTTGCTGCATAAGTGATCGTGAGGAGTCCAGCCACCTGCCAGGGAAGATAAATACATTATTAGCCTCCTTCAGTTTAGAGTGCTTTTCTTCACTTGTGATTGTTGTAATTTGAAGTGCACAACTTCATGTAATGAAAAACCCAGTGTTGTCTTTGGTTGATTGGGAGGCAGTTCTGCACAGTGTGCTTGTCCATTTCAGGGTCTACTCCCAGAAAGATTTGCCCTCACTCAAAGAGGGTCAAATCACTAGTATCTCTTTACATTTATCTCTTTAATTGTAAATGGAAAAATCCGACTTCCCAGTGAAAAAGTTTCAGAGGCATGAGGAGAACATTGTTACTCCACACAGATATTGACTGGTGTGAAAGTGGAACTTCAGCTATGAACCTGCAGTGCAAACCACTGCACCACCCTTATTATAATTACAATGGGAAAATCTGTGAATGGGATAACAGATGGAGAGTGAGTAAATCTCTCATCCCCTTCCCTGACTGTCCATAGCATTAAAATGGAAGTGCAGATAATAATTCACACTGCTACAAGTAGGCATCTTATGTCACCAAACATGTCACTGAGTGCATACAGTAAAAAAAAAAAAAAAATGTAAAATTAAGGACTGCATTAAAGGAAAAGGTAGAAACAAATGATTAACTATTAATTGAATAGCTATGCTGGAAATTACTTTTGCATTACTTTCCCAGACTTTTTAGGATGTTCATCTTGTAAAGGTAATATTCTTCATTTGGAGCTCCAAAGGTGATGACTGGATGCTTGGTGTGTAGCCAGAGACATTAATTCTGTGGGCAGCTCCATTGAACTAAAGACAGTTGTGCCACTGGTATAGGGCTAGTTCTTTTCAGGGAATGTTTACCTTGACACCAAGAAGAGGTTTTGCTGCAGTGTGACTCAGAAATTAATTTTTTAAGTGGGTAAAGGGGATATTGTAGGTGTACTGGAAATTAAAATATCTCACAGAAGGTAATATTTGAATTTAACAAGAATTGTTAATGACTGCTGTCAAGAAGAAATGTATACAAGGGGAGAATAACTGGATAAAACTGGCAGCTGTTTTAGGGAGCATATGCAACATAGAGGAGAACTTCTTAGAATATCATGTCCTTAGAGTTTAATACAATACATGCAGCCACTCAAATGCCAAAATATGATGAGACAGGATTTTGACAATATCCCAATAAGGTGAAAATTGTGGACATCTGAATAAATTGACTATTCCTGCTAGTTTGAATGCTGTATAGTGAGACGAAATCAGGCTTTCACAGCATGGTGAAGAGCTTAACAGAAAATATAAGGCATAAGAGGAGAGGTTAAACCATATAGTTGTCATATCTCACCCAGGGTTCCTCCCCTGCTGTTTAAATTCTTATTTTCTTTCTTTGATTTATGTTGATTATTATAATGTTACTTTTATTGATCATGTGCATTATTTTTTGTTTTTGTTCATGTATTTAAGCTGCCTGTGTTATGTTCCATGTGTTTTGCTGGTGGCCCCCCAAGAGGCTGATCCATCTGCCAATCACCGCCAGGAACTGCCCTCCCCCATATAAATGCAGAGGGTCTCCCACAGTGCTGAGTGGTTAATTTCAAACATGATGAGTTTACTTATGTTTTTTTTTATTTCTCTTTGATCTGTATTTTGACAAATCTTTGAATATATGTACAGTATCTGGTCTTGTTTGCTTTGGATTGCCTTTGGTGTTACAGGCAACTCCTTTTTTGCACTCCTATAGGGCTTCATTCATGTTACAAGCATCTTTTTTTTTTTCTTATAAAGACTCTGTGTATGCCCTATTACTTGCTTGGGGGTTTGATGATGGCATCCCCTTCTAGTGGGCATTTTTAGAAGTGTTTTTAGGGCTAAATGCTTTGGGAATCCTAGTTCACGAAAGTATTATGGAGGCACAAATTAGATAACCAAAGAAAATGAGTGTGGTGGATTGAGCACATATAATTATGTAGTGTGTTGATAGTCTTGCTAGATCAAAGGGGTGTATGCACTTCCTTTTAAGCTCTAATCCCTAAGTTTATAATTTCATAGTGTCTCTCTCTTGTCCTACAGGTCTCTCCAGTTTAAACATCTTATTTAGTTCAGTTAATTTCTACTTAATAATATTTAGGGAACACAGACTAAGAGCACGTATTCAGATTTTCATATGTAAACCTGTAATAGAAAGAATTATAGAACTGTGAAACATTTACATAAATAAGTACACATATCTTGTTGAATATGCAATAAAACAAATATCCACATATTAAAAGTGACCATATATCCAAATACTGTATTCAGTTCAACTCCATTTCCCTAACCAGTGCACTGTGAACCAGTTCAGGATTACAGGGGTTGAAGCCTAGCCAGACTATGATGTCGGAGATATTCATCTTTAAACATGAGGAAGAACATTATGCAGCATTACCTCAGAATAAAAGGATGTCATTTGCCTAAAGCAAAGTGCTATGGGAGGTAATGTGCAGCGATGTTTTTTTTTTAAATAAATATATTACGTGATATATTTAAACTCCAGGAGCTAAACTGAAAGTTCAAGTAGCACAACTTAAGTAAATTGGGTAGATTTGTTGGGTTTGTGAAAATGACAGGACAGTGAAAGATTACATATATATATATCCATCCATCCATTGTCTCCCGCTTATCCGAGGTCGGGTCGCGGGGGCAGCAGCTTGAGCAGAGATGCCCAGACTTCCCTCTCCCCGGCCACTTCTTCTAGCTCTTCCGGGAGAATCCCAAGGCGTTCCCAGGCCAGTTGAGAGACATAGTCCCTCCAGCGTGTCCTGGGTCTTCCCTGGGGCCTCCTCCCAGTTAGACGTGCCCGGAACACCTCACCAGGGAGGCGTCCAGGAGGCATCCTGATCAGATGCCCGAGCCACCTCATCTGACTCCTCTCGATGCGGAGGAGCAGCGGCTCTACTCTGAGCCCCTCCCGGATGACTGAGCTTCTCACCCTATCTTTAAGGGAAAGCCCAGACACCCTGCGGAGGAAACTCATTTCAGCCGCTTGTATTCGCGATCTCGTTCTTTCGGTCACTACCCATAGCTCATGACCATAGGTGAGGGTAGGAACATAGATCGACTGGTAAATTGAGAGGTTTGCCTTACGGCTCAGCTTCTTTTTCACCACGACAGACCAATGCAGCGCCCGCATCACTGCGGATGCCACACCGATCCGCCTGTCGATCTCACGCTCCATTCTTCCCTCACTCGTGAACAAGACCCCGAGATACTTGAACTCCTCCACTTGGGGCAGGATCTCGCTACCAACCCTGAGAGGGCACTCCACCCTTTTCCGGCTAAGGACCATGGTCTCGGATTTGGAGGTGCTGATTCTCATCCCAGCCGCTTCACACTCGGCTGCAAACCGATCCAGAGAGAGCTGAAGATCACGGCCTGATGAAGCAAACAGGACAACATCATCTGCAAAAAGCAGTGACCCAATCCTGAGCCCACCAAACCGGACCCCCTCAACGCCCTGGCTGCACCTAGAAATTCTGTCCATAAAAGTTATGAACAGAATCGGTGACAAAGGGCAGCCCTGGCGGAGTCCAACTCTCACTGGAAACGGATTCGACTTACTGCCGGCAATGCGGACCAAGCTCTGGCACCGATCGTACAGGGACCGAACAGCCTTTATCAGGGGGGCCGGTACCCCATACTCTCGGAGTACCCCCCACAGGATTCCCCGAGGGACACGGTCAAATGCCTTTTCCAAGTCCACAAAACACATGTAGACTGGTTGGGCAAACTCCCATGCACCCTCCAGGACCCTGCTAAGGGTATAGAGCTGGTCCACTGTTCCGCGACCAGGACGAAAACCACACTGTTCCTCCTGAATCCGAGGCTCGACTATCCGACGGACCCTCCTCTCCAGGACCCCTGAATAGACTTTTCCAGGGAGGCTGAGGAGTGTGATCCCTCTGTAGTTGGAACACACCCTCCGATCCCCCTTCTTAAAGAGGGGGACCACCACCCCAGTCTGCCAATCCAGAGGCACTGTCCCTGATGTCCATGCGATGTTGCAGAGGCGTGTCAACCAAGACAGTCCTACAACATCCAGAGCCTTGAGGAACTCCGGGTGTATCTCATCCACCCCCGGGGCCCTGCAACCAAGGAGTTTTTTGACCACCTCAGTGATCTCAGTCCCAGAGATGGGGGAGCCCACCTCTGAGTCCCCAGGCTCTGCTTCGTCATTGGAAGGCATGTTAATGGGATTGAGGAGGTCTTCGAAGTACTCCCCCCACCGACCCACAATGTCCCGAGTCGAAGTCAGCAGCGCACCATCCCCACCATATACAGTGTTGACACTGCACTGCTTCCCCTTCCTGAGACGCCGGATGGTGGACCAGAATCTCCTCGAAGCCATCCGAAAGTCGTTCTCCATGGCCTCCCCAAACTCCTCCCACGCCGAGTTTTTGCCTCTGCAACCACCAAAGTCGCATTCCGCTTGGCCTGCCGGTACCTATCAGCTGCCTCTAGGGTCCCACAGGACAAAAGGGTCCTGTAGGACTCCTTCTTCAGCTTGACGGCATCCTTCACCGCCGGTGTCCACCAACGGGTTCGGGGATTGCCACCACGACAGGCACCGACCACCTTACGGCCACAGCTCCGGTCAGCTGCCTCAACAATAGAGGCACGGAACATGGCCCATTCGGACTCAATGTCCCCCACCTCCCTCGGGATGTGGTCGAATGTTCTTCCGGAGGTGGGAGTTGAAGCTACTTCTGACAGGGGGCTCTGCCAGACGTTCCCAGCAGACCCTCACAACATGTTTGGGCCTACCACGCCTGACCAGCATCCTCCCCCACCATCGAAGCCAACTCACCACCAGGTGGTGATCAGTTGACAGCTCCGCCCCTCTCTTCACCCGAGTGTCCAAGACATGTGGCCGCAAGTCCGACGACACGACCACAAAGTCGATCATTGAACTGAGGCCTAGGGTGTCCTGGTGCCAAGTGCACATATGAACACCCCTATGCTTGAACATGGTGTTCGTTATGGACAATCCGTGACGAGCACAGAAGTCCAATAACAAAACACCGCTCGGGTTCAGATCGGATATATATATAAATGTATAAATATAATTTCCTAATATTATTTATAACTCAGTTCTGAAATGCATGGTTAGACTCAGTTCAAATAATCAAAAGCCTTTTCCTCATCCAGTAAAAAGGAGTCAGTCTTGGTAGTAATGTCAAAGAACTGAAGAAACATCAGAATAGATCAAATCAACATGTTTTGAAAAGGCTGTATTTTTTGTTATGATTATTTCTAGCCTGAGCAATTGTGTTTTATGAGACTGGTGAACATTTTTTTTGCACATTCGGTAGAATTAATATTTGCTTTATTTTCTCTCTAAATGTTCATAATTTTGATCTATTATTGTCATTGAATATTTAAACAGTATTGGCAACTTTTTATTTAAGTTGCATGAGTAAAATACTTAAAATATATTTTAATTCACATACAAACCTCTTTTTTGTTGATCAATTCTTAGGTATTTATAAAGGTTGTCACCTGTTTGTACTGAACCGTAGGGATGCATGATCACGTGTTAAGCATGTGTGAATTCACTAGAAGGAATGTTATACCCCCATTACTTGTAAAACATTTCAGTATGTCTGATCTTTTTACTGCTCTTTCCCCGTGTTCAGTGTATTAAAATTGGGGAGGCAGACACTGTCACAAGTGTAAAAGAAAGACCAGAAAATGGAATTTCCTTTATAAAGAGAGAGAAAAAATAGTTTATGAACAATCAGGGGTAAATACCAAAAAGAAAACTATAAATAATAAGAAACAAAACCATATAACAATATCCAAAGTTGAAAAATATTTAGTTCTTAGAACAAAGCTTTATTGTTTGCAAGCAAGGGTAGCAACCATCAACAACACACAAACCAGCAGCATCTTCAAAGAAAACAAATAAGACAGTGCCGTGATGATGTCACCATCACTGTGTCAAAATATTTTAACATTATCCAAAACAGGGAAAATGTACCTAAAAAATTTTTTTTAAAAAATGCCAAAGAGATTCTAAAACTTTGATCACAACACAGCGGCTGACTATGTAGCTGTCTGGGTGTATGAAAGCATGCACTGACATTACAAGTTGTGCTTTATCTTCAGTTGTCTGTCCTACCTGCTGTTGATCTGTGCCTTATCAATGAGATTTCCTGGCCGATACATTTTGCTCATGGTTTCAGGTGATGGAGCTGGCTGGCTGACAGACAGCATTTTGTAAATGGCTTCTTTTTCTGGAGAGTCAACAAAGTGGGCTGGTACGCCATTATATAGAGTGGGTGCTCCTCCTGGAAAAAATAAAATAAAAATCATTTGATCAAAGACTAAAAACTAGTATCAGAAAAACAGACAGTCTAGGCTGTTACATTGATGGTGCAGTAACTGTATACAAAATTCAGCATTTATGAACAATACTGGTGCCAGAAATGTTTAATGTTCTTGTTCCACCTTGACAGGCCCGAAATCCATCTATGCCTTCTTCTATATATTAGAGAAATCTCCTTGTGTTGTATGCTAACAGCATAGCGGTTTTGATTTTAAATATTTAAAAAACATACATATGGTAGATGTAAATGGCAGCTATTTTATTTTTATTCTTATTATCACAAGAAGCCACCTGGAAACCATATGACAACAGGAGAGCTTGAGCTGAGATGCCTAATTTAAAGAAACTCTTGCCATACTTTCTGACATGCACTCGCATGCTGGCATACATGTGATCTATTATAGAATGAAGACAAAAATAAACCATAGAGTGTTAATGATGTTACATAAAATTCAATCTCTATGAACAGGCTTCAAGCAATTTTGCTTGCATATAACATGCACCTCTTTCTCATTTCTGTCATTTCTCTGACGTTGTGTTTGATCATTTTAACCGTACTTCTAAGTTGGTACTCAGTTGTCCATGTTTTAGGTGACCTTTCCTGCATTTCTGGTTGCCTAGAGTCAGTCATCATCCTAATACAATGACCAAACTCTGAAGCCGTTTTCAGTTATCTGATAAGCATGCTTGTGTCTAGGGGTACGCATACCACCGGTTGAGAACCATTAGTCTACTCTGAGACTGCCTAAAAGCCATCCTCACTAACCTATAATAGAGCTCTACTTTAGACAGACCACTCTTCACTGCACTCCCCTCCATGTAATACCCACCTGATAAGACCACTCCAGTAAGATCATATATCTCTTCAACTCCTTCTTCTTTATCTTTCTTGCGCTTCTTTTCTTTTTCTTCTACAGGTTTAAGAAGCGAGAGCTCTTCTGGATGCCGAATGTCTACAAAGGAAAGAGGAATTTGATATATGAGGACACATTTCCAAAGGTGATTTATTAGAATTGTATAATTTGAATACCTCAAGTCAGCTACAAACAATACTAAGACTGACAGAGAGTGGCATACAATATGAGTTTCCAGAGGGAAGTTTGTGTCCCAATTACAGTACCAATTATTATCAAGTAATAATGGATTTTTTCACCTACACCAAGTAATCCCTGGTTGACAGGGCCATCCTTAGAAGAATGGAATGGCTCAGAGCAACTCAACCAATGTGGCCCCTTACCCGTCCACTATTGCTTTGGCCTTATATATACTGTATATGAAACAAAATTGCAAACAATGTCAATTTTATTTTCAGATAAGATTTATACTTTGAAGTAGAAATAATAGTTAATTGTCACTGTTTATATATTATTTATTTTTGTGATCATTTTTTTTTATTGAAGCGTCACATACCAAACTCATGAAAATCAATTTACACTAATTTCCAACAGTCAAGGTAAGGAATACCACATATGCTACCATGATGATCACCACCCATGCCCTATAAAAACATCCTGAAAAGATGAAGAGTCATTCATGTCTGTGAAAAATGGGAGGAGATCTCAAAATCAGAGAAGAAACTTTAAAAAAAGAGAGAAATTAGGAATGAAGACTGGGGACATGATGCCAACCTCAGATCAACCAGTCCCTGATCAAGGGTATAGTAGCCTGCTACTTCTTAGTTTTGTGGTAGGATGATCAATTGATTCATGTTTCCCAATTGGAGTTATTGATTGAGTTTAATGACACATATCAGCATATACCTTTTAAAATATTAGATCTTCATGTTACTACTGACCTCTATGAATGAGCAGGAGCAAAAAAGTTGCTAACTTCATCCTCAAGGCACTATCTAGGCACCATGCCACCTCTTACTTTGTTTACTTACACTGGCAGTTGGAGGGGCCTTCCAGTCACCAGTATGGTTTTCAGTGGACCTGTACCACTTTGATGCTCCTTCTGGTTTTTAATTCTAGAAACTTGATTCTCTATATATAAGTCCACAAAGAAACAGTTTTTTAGGCCTGAAAACACACTACACACTATAAACACATACACACTGGTGTGAATGTTTTCCAAATGTAAGAATTTTACTCTCTCATTTTTTTCTCATGTAGTTAAGTTCGTAGATGCATTCAATGAATTCCCCATAACCTCATTTGTTTTATTATTTGCACTTACATCAGCTCCACAGTCAGTGTGATTTATTTAAAAGAAACTCTTTAGAAATAACAGAGGAAATACGTGAAGTAAATTAATAGAGTCCTATGCGTCAAACCCTACTACTTAACATCTTACACAAACTGATTAGGCACTGTCATGGGTCTGTGACTCTATTTATTGACAGAAGAAGCAAAATTTGTAATAAAACAAAGAGGAGGCCTTTCTCAGTATTCGTTCTGTTTTTAATGTGTAGTCCCTCCCAGGAAAAGCTCGAGATTTGCCTTGTCAGCATCCTTAGAGACCACAGCCTCCTGCTGTGTGCAGCAGAAGTGATGTCTGGGAATAACGGTGGTGACAAATATGGTTTATCATTGATTCCAGTCTGCCAGCATTTAAACCACACAGCAGTTAGAAAATTGCAAGGAATAGGAACTGGCTAGTTTGATATGACAACATTTTGTCAAGTAATTGTCAGCTAAAGATTTTGTGGCAGTTAACAAAACTGAGCAGTCATGTAAATCAACTTATTGTTAGCATAGAGGAGTGCATCGTCTAAGCTGCTTTGCTATAGACATGGCCTGAATAGCCTGTGGGTTCTGCCATTTTGCAATTTGTAGCCACAAGGGGTTCACAACTGCTTCAGGTCAGAGCTTGGCAAATACAAATATATCCTTGGAAAAATGCACCTGACTTTTAATCACAGACTCTTAATAAATTAATAACCGTCAGCAATTGCTGGTGACTGCATGTCATCCTAGCTCCCTGCTTGTTAAAAAGACATGTAGCATGATAGGGGCAGTAATATTTGGAAGCCCTGTTGTAAGTTTACTGACTTGCACCATCCATAGTATTCTGCTCAAAGTGTCAAGAGTAAATTTTCTCTTAAGCTCACTGTTGTACTGACTGTGCAGGCTAACAGCAGTATAAAGTTAGGTGAAATCAGAAGATGGATTATATGTGTAACAACTAGCTGAGGTTGTTACGAGGGAGTGCAGGAATTAAATAAACATAAGCTAGAATGTGAGACAAAAAAAATGAAGATTGACAAATGCACCAGAAGAGCCATTTAGCAAGAATATTTCATGCAGTCAAGTCCAAAATGCAAGATGTAAATCAAAGTCAAAGAACAGAAAAGAATTTGTAATCAGAGAAAGCTTTAAACATTAATAATGTAAGAGTTTTGTTTAGTTCTGATTTATCCACAATATATGATGCTGACCTTTATACAGTCACAATAATGATGTTATGCATACATATTCCCTGTCGTTCTGCCAAGAACACTACATAAGAAATGGTAATTAAAGATAGCATCCACAATAATAAAAATAAAAAAGGCACTACAGCAAAACTATTTAAAAAAAAATCTTCAAAAACATTCTAAATCAGAAAAAGAACTTTTCCAATTAATTCCTTGACCTCTACACACACAAATGTTGTATTATTTTTTACAGGCCATGGAAAACCTGATAAAATCTAAGTTCAGATCATGAGAACTGTAGGGCAAACCCTGTTGTTGTGATTTGGGTCCCACAGCTACAGAAAGGCCTGAATAATTTAAATCAGCCCTAAAGGCTACATCCTAAAGACATCTGTGGCCTACAAAGGTCACTTAAGGGAGAGGGAAATCCTAAAACATATGGCACCATGAAACAAAAAATGTAAATAATTTAACTTATTTTATTACATAGAGAATAAATGCAAAAAAACAAAGAAAAGGTCTAACAGAACAAAAAATCAAAAATAATACAAAAAAACGTAACATATAATGTAATCCAAAATGACCAACCCAAATCCTCAATCCAAAATCCCAAATAATCTAAACAAAAAAAAGACCAACAAGAAGAATCATAAAAGGAACAACAAAACAACATGGTCAGGAAACCTAATGCTTTGGTAATTAGCCTAAGGCCTGCCAGATTCTTAAATAGGCCTTGTCTAACAACCTCATCTTTACAGATCTTCACATCTTTAGCCTCAGGTGGCCTCATCAACATGGAGACCAACATAGAGACCACTGGAAAGATAAAAAAACTAAACTGATTTAATTAAGAGACAACAATGCAAAATAGTTGAAGAATACTTAATAATTACATAGAAAAATTCCTGAAATTAGTAACACCCATCCATCCATTTTCCAACCCGCTGAATCCGAACACAGGGTCACGGGGGTCTGCTGGAGCCAATCCCAGCCAACACAGGGCGCAAGGCAGGAACAAACCCCAGGAAGGACGCCAGCCCACCACAGGGCGCGCACACACCCACACACCAAGCACACGCTAGGGGCAATTTAGGATCACCAATGCACCTAACCTGCATGTCTTTGGACTGTGGGAGGAAACCCACACAGACACAGGGAGAACATGCAAACTCCACGCAGGGAGGACCTGGGAAGCGAACCCAGGTCTCCTTACTGCGAGGCAGCAGCGCCACCACTGCACCACCGTGCTGCCCGAAATTAGTAACAGCTGTCACTAAATAATAAATAAAAATACCAAAATAGATAAAAAATAAAATCAATTCAAACCAGGAATGATGCCCTGGCAGAACCATAACAGCTGTATGCTACTTTACCTTTTTTATCTGAAGAAAATAACATTGCATACAATCAAGTCAAACTTATACAGCAAATGACCAAAAACAGACCAAACCTAATGAAAAAGAATATTGTTAAAATCTAGAATATGTTCCATCAAGCAAACGTTCTACCTGTGAGGAAATGGAAAATAGAAACTTCTGAGAGAAAATACACATATCCCCGAATATTGGAAAAAATTCAAGTAAAAATGATTTTCAGACAAATATTGCCATAGAAAAACAGTTGTTTGCATGGTATGACATATGTACAACATATGAGACAAAGTTCACTTCCTGGTGTGAAAAAAGAAAAAAAAATCTGTGAACCATTGGCAGACTTCAGCCAGCTACCATATGTCTCACACGTGCGCATGGGGGACAGTTTACAGGCTCAAATAGTGTTATTCGTCAGCCAGATCAGGGGTCAGTGCTCTCATCTGATCCTTTCTCCTCTTGTCCTTCTGCAGACCAGCCAAAGATTGATGATGTCTCTTCCATTACCCAGAACCCATCCACCTGCCACATCAATTTCGGTTCTGGCCTCCCTGACTCCACCTCTTCCTCTTACCCACCATATTTATAGCCCAGACTCATTCTGTCAGTCAGTTTGGTTTTGAACTCTGCCTTGTAAAGACATGTTTGATTTCTCTTTTGATTTTTTCAGTATACGGGGTGGCCATCCTCCAACCTTTTTCTGTCTGCTGCCTATTATTTACCACACACATTAGCCCATGCACAGATTAAATCTTAATGATACAATATGAACCATAAGCTGTAATCTTCCTTTTTGCTTGGGCAAGCTTGGGGGTTATTAACCTTTATTTGCTGTCCTTCTCAATACATACCCTATAAGTTTATAAACAAACTTATATTTGACATGTTTTTTAAGTAAAAACGTCCAACGTGCAATACTACCATTTTGCAGAGTGGTGTATACATCATGAGCTGCCGTGAGTTGAACTGTAAAGACTGCCTGTGACATTCTCAAAATAAGACTGTGTGCGCAGTCTCGCCTATGGCTTCAATAAAGGCTCAACAGATATCTATCACCTAACCAGAGTGCAGCTTTGTTTCTTCTGTACTGGTCTGGTCGTTGGCTATGTACATTTTGCATGTTCCCCCTGTATACACATTAGTTTTCTCTTTGTACCCTAGTTGCATATTAAACATATGCAGGTTAGGCAAACTATTTTCGCTAAAGTAGTTGTGAGTGATTGAGTGTTGATGCTAATGTCTGGAAACAGATGTAATACCATGAGATGAGAACACGTTTTTGTTAAATGTGACACTATTCTGACAGCTGTATGTCACCTGCTCTGCTGACTCACATGTATAAATGGAAAGCTGCAGTTGCAGCTTCCCTGGGGTGTCTTCTTCATCCCTCAAGAATGTTCTATTAGCATACAGTAGTCTGCTGCCCAGTCTGGCATAGAGATGATAATTAAAAATGTGAGTGCTTGGAAGGTGTGATTACAGAAAAATAGACTAGGAAATGCTGAGAATTGATTTTCAGTTGGGAAGGAAGCAGGCCAGTGTCAAATTACTGTAATAACCAAACAACAAGAGAAAGAGAAAACCAGAAACAAAGCACAAAACTTGAAGAAACATGAGGGAGGCTGTATTGTCTTGCCCCTAACTAACACTAAGACTTTTGATTCAAAGATTTGAGTTATTTAGAAAAATCCAGTATTTCTGTCATGGTCAGCCTTATGATTTACATGTTTCCCAAATGTTCCTTGACCTTTGAAAATTATTTATATGTAGTTTTTGGAATTTTGAAGGGTAAGAAATCTATTTGAAATACTTATTTTTTGTTTCCGTGTGTTCTTACCAGCGTAAACTGTAATTCATGTTGTTTTCCTTATGGTTGCTACCATTCTTAGCTTTGTTGACAGTTGCTGTGGCGTCACTAAACTTGGCAACCAGGACTGGGCAATGTGTGACATCATAACTGCAAAAACATAATGGTTGGCATCTTACACTTCCTGGTTGTCCAAGATTCACATTCATGGACAAATAAAACTTTGTTAGTTTCTGAGTTACTAGTTATGTTAACTTTTTCTGCCATTTGTCCACAAATTATGTCAGGTGCTTTTTTGGCTCATTTACCCTTTATTGGCTTACAACTAACTGCTCTGTTCTTTGCCCACAATTCTGGTTATACAGTATATTTTAATCTGTGTTCATTTATTATTAATCTTCCCAGTTAGGGATAGGTTAGGGTGTGTGGAGCTACTGCCCCCTAGAGGGCAAAAGATGCACGGGCACACTACCTATGAAGGCAACAGGGTTTGGGTTTGAATAATAGTAGGTGTGTACCACCTCCTGATTCTCTCTCTCTCAAAAATGTATTGCCCTGTGCAAAAAGAATTATTTTGACAACAGGAATTGGCCACCACCATCCTAAATAACATGACAAAAAGATGTCACACCTTGTGACAGTTTCTGAGAATAAATATGATGATAATGGAATATGATTGTTATATACAATATGGTGGTCATCAAAAACCAATCATAATTTTACATGCAAAAAACAAATTGTGTGTGAAGGAGTACTTCCTCACTTTCACAGATGTCCTTATGATTCTCTACTTAATTGAAATAATTCTATTGAATCCTTTCCCATTCCTTTGAGAATTTTGAAGACCTGGATGAGGTCCCCACGCCTCCATTTTTTGAGACTGAACAGGGTTAATTCTCTGATTCTGTTACTTAAGCCCAGGCATGAACTTGGTTGCTCTCCTCTGCCACAGTTGCAAATGGTACTATGCAGTATGGAGACCAGAACTGCACATAGGACATTACTTCAGATGAGGCCTCACTAGTGCGTTACGCGGTCTGATCACAACATCCCTTAACTTTTTTTTTTTTTTTAACTTTTATAGGTTTTTTCAAGATTTCATCATATTTTATATTTTTTTCATTGCTTCTGCACACTGTCTAGGTGAAAAAACTGTTGTGACAATGTATACCACTGAATTACATTTTAGAGGTTATTTCCTATAACATTCTTGCCTCTTTTTGTATTTTTAATGAATAATCTTTTTGTCTGGATGTAGCACTTTTCTTATTTTTACATTAAACTGCATTTTCCAATTTTAAAGATCTTTTTAGACAAATTTTGCTGCTTCATTAGTATCTTAGTGTCCTCTGCAAATTTTATCACATCAGTAATTGTACTGGAATTTATATCATTAATATAAATTAGGAAAATTATGAATTCATTTCTGTAGTACATTTTCATACACATCACTGGCAGAAGAACAGAAAGCAGAAAAGATGTAGTGTAATAAATGGCCTTATCTGTGCTAGAAATGGAAGATCCACAGTGTAGGCAGAAGTGCTATGAGAGAGGGATGACAGCGACAAAGAGAAAGTAATAGAAAAGTGGAAAAAACACACAGGCGTACCCATTTTTAGATGTTTCCCAGCCAAGGGATACTCACTCAGTATTTTGCACATGTCTATCACTGTTCTCAAGACTGGGCCAGCAAAATTGGCATTGATTTTCAGGTTACAGTTGTTGGGCAAAACCAGGCGAATAGGTTTGTGCTGTGGAGTGAAGAAAAGCTTGGCATCTGCAAGTATCCCATATTTGTCCAGTGTCCAGTTGGTTTTGAGGAGCCACTGCTTTTTCTGCTCCCACCACAGTGCATAGTCTGACCAATTCTTTTGAATTTCTGAAAAACAAGAAAGGATTGTTACAAAATTTGGTTCTAGTCTTCGGTTTGTGTTTTAAAGTTTTAAAGTACCTTAACTGATAAGTGAGATCAAATGAGCAAGTGGGTGGCAATTTGGGCAATATACCTGATAAATAGGAGGGATGATGGTCTGTGGGTTCAATGGGAGCAACAGGCACCTAATGATAGAAAGTCAACTCATCATAAATTGACTAAGATGTCCACTTCTAGCTTAAATTTGAATATCCTGCATAGTGTACCCCACTGTACGCCATTATTCATACCATGTAAGCACACCTTCATACTCAGCCTTGACATTACCCTTAAGGGTGACCATCTTACACCTCTACTGCTATCAACACTTCATTTTGCTATTAATGAAGCACCCACTGCTGCACATCTCATGTATGAAAGTTCTTTGAATTGGATTACTGTAATCTTCCTGCATGAACTGTTAACAACCTGGAAAAGTTCAGAAGTAAACGTGTCTTAAACTACACAATACATTCATACTAGCCCTAATCTGGCTTTATTGCATTGGCTTCCTGTTCATTTTAGAATTATTTTGAAGCTTCTTCTTTAATACCCCAAAATAGGAAGTATTTGTGTTACCATGTGAGGGGCACCTGATAACTTCTGACACCAGCCTTTTGCTACTCCAGTGCCTCACTTCATTTTCTTCATTAAATTCTTTTACCTTACTGGAAGTTTGACCTTGGAATTCCCATAATGCACTTTAAAGTTACTTTAATTGTGTAATAAATACCCAAAGGTATCACATCCTAGTGAGCTGAATGACATCCAGCATGTCGCTCTGACGTCGCATGTGATGAAGACCATGGAGCGGCTGCTGCTTCACCACCTGAGGCCACAGGTCCGCCATGCCCTCGACCCTCTGCAGTTTGCATACCAGGAGAAGGTGGGAGCGGTGGATGTCATCATCTACATGCTACACCGATCCCTCTCCCACTTGGACAGAGTCAGTGATGCTGTAAGAATTGTTTCTGGACTTCTCTAGCGCCTTCAACACTATCCAACCTCTGCTCCTTAGGGACAAGATGACAGAGATGGGAGTAGATTCATACCTGGTGGCATTGATCGTGGACTATCTTAAAGACAGACCTCAGTATGTGTGTCTCAGGAACTGCAAGTCTGACATTGTGGTCAGCAACACAGGAGCGCCACAAGGGACTGTACTTTCTCCGGTCCTGTTCAGCCTATATACATCGGACTTCCAATACAACTTGGAGTCCTGCCATGTGCAAAGGTTCGCTGACGACACTGCTATAGTGGGCTGCATCAGGAGTGGGCAGGAAGAGGAGTATAGGAACCTAATCAAGGACTTTGTTAAATGGTACGACTCAAATCACCTACAACTGAACACCAGCAAAACCAAGGAGCTGGTGGTGGATTTTAGGAGGACCAGGCCCCTCATGGACCCCGTGAGCATCAGAGGTGACTGTGTGCAGAGGGTACAGACCTATAAATACCTGGGAGTGCAGCTGGATGATAAATTGGACTGGACTGCCCATACTGATGCTCTGTGCAAGAGAGGACAGAGCCGGTTATACTTTCTTAGAAGGCTGGCGTCCTTCAACATCTGCAATAAGATACTGCGGGGGGGGGGGATAGGGTGGGGGGAGGGGGAACGTTAACATTATACAAAAGTTATTGTCCGTTATACCTGCATTTTTATTACTCTTTAATTTCAATATTGTTTTTTATCAATATGCTGCTGCTGGAGTATGTGAATTTCCCCTTGGGATTAATAAAGTATCTATCTATCTAAAACTTGGTTTTGACACACTGCCTTGCAGTTTTAGTGTCTTATTTATTTAACTGTATACAGTTAAATAAGGTTAATCTGTTTGTTGATGTATCTTTTATTATAAAATGTTGTTTGTATATGCATTAATAATAATAATTCTTTGCATTTATATAGCACTTTTCTCACTACTCAAAGCGCTCAGCAATTGCAGGTTAAGGGCCTTGCTCAACGGCCCAACAGAGCAGAGTCCCTATTGGCATTTACATTACAGTTAAAAGAGAGTTAGAATTAGGTTGCACTGTTTAGTGAGCTGTCCTTTTTTTAAGTCTCTTATTATACGATATCTTATATATACAGCTCAATGTAGAGGTGTGTTTATTCTTTTTACAATACCCACACTTGGTCCAATCTCAACAAAACTTTGTGCACATATTACTCTTTGTCTGGAAGAAACCAAAGACTACTTTGGAACCCAAAATCTGGACTCTTAGGGTATCTTGGGTGGTGAGTTTCCTTTTTACTACTAACTACTAGTTTTAATGACAGTGTCTTTTTCTGGATTTTGACCCCTAAAATTAATTTAATTTATTTCATGGCTCACAGTACAAGAAAAGGCACTGTCCTAAGTAATTTGTTACACATAATAATATTTATTTTTGAATGTTATCAGTATTTATGTGTTTTTTTGTCAAAACTATACCTCCTAAGAAAAGGGGTGCAAAGTATTTTCAGCCGCAAAACAAAAGTAAAATAGTTGTGCAATAAAATTACGTTCTCAGGCAACACTGGGTGCTGCTGCTAGTTCTGAAATAATTCTATTTTTGCCAAATGTTTCCTTTGTCATTTTCGTTTTCATTCACCCTTTTCAATCAAGTTTGCTCCCTTATTTGTATCCAAATGCTGACAACACAGAGACTACAGTGCTACATTCAATTTTTTTGCTTACTTATTAAAAAAAATACTCTAATAAGCAGACAAGGGACAATGGCAGTGAAGTCATTACCCACCTTTAGCTTTCAGTGCTGTTTGTACCCGTGTCTGCGCCATTCATTGCTAATTATCAGCATTTGGAGACAATTAATGGAGGAAGCTCTGAAGAAAATGGTGAATTAAAAAGAAGACTTTTTGGCAAAAAAAGTTATGGCAAAGAATACAAATATTTATAAATATCTTAGAAATATCCAAATGCCAGGTAAAAAAAAAACAATGAGATCAATTAATCTTAAGAATGATGCCCTGCTTGTGAAACTGGTCAGCGTAAAAACCTGTGACCAAGAGCATCCCCCAAGACTGAACTTGAAACCCACTGGCCTAACCTGTGTGGGTCACTGAGCTCTGATGTCTGTCTCCACACCACTGGACAGAGAGTCCTCCATCACAGGGTACGCTCACACACATGCCCAGACTAATCCAACTGGGAACACTTTGACTTTAAGATGTGGGAGGAAAACCTCTGCAGACTCTACAAAGATAGTGACAGGGTTGGGATTTGAACCCAAGACACTGCTACTGTGAAACAAAAGCGCTAACCACTGCTCCACCCATGTTGCGTTATATCCGTTGCTTTACAAACCTTTTTGTATCGATGCATTGCATGACAGACACCATACAAATAAAACAAGACTGATTAATTTAGCTATGATTAGTGTTGCAGTGGTTAGTGGTGATGGCATAGAACTCTCAGGCTGCGTCATTGTCTTTATAGAACTGGCATATTCTCCTTATGTCTGTATAGGTTTTCCTCTCCTTTACCTGTATTTTCACAAATATTTGTGTACCTAGTGAATTAACGCCCCGATTCTGCCAGAATGGATTACGTTTTCACATGGGTTTACTACATGGGTGGATGAGTAACAGCCTACTACAAGGGGAATAGTGCATTAACTCAGCTTAGAATCGACACCCGGAAACATAAAGAAGTAAAAGCATTGCTGCAGAATGTAAATGTGCAGGGATGATTGAACACTTCCTTAACCACCCATTATTGGGATTCTGACTTCTCTCATATTTTTTTTTGTACTTGAGAGATTCTTTATGCTGACTTTTCTTTCTCCTTGGGGGAGGGGGGGGTGTTTCTAGTATATAAAATTCATTTTTATTAGTTTTGAGGTTTGGATTGATTTTGATTCTGTTGATTTATTTTACTTTCATTTTGTGACACCATTTTGGACACTACTGTTTTTCTTATATTCAGCAAGTATCACATTATTTCGATCACAGCCTTTGGTGTAATATCACTGCCTATCCAATAGAAATGTGGCAGAAGCCAAAAACATTTTTTACAGCCATCCTTAGCATTAATTATCTTTCTTTCAAGTTTATCTAGTGTCAAGTTCCTTCATTGGGTTTTGATCTTCTTTTTGTCTTCAACTTTCGTGTCTCCTTTTCCCTTGGAACTTAATACATTGGCTTCTTTTGAATTACTGATTTTGACAATGGCTCGGTCCTGTCTTTCTATCAGTCTTTTGCCATCATCTCCTGGTTATTTCTTCTTTCTCACAATAGGTGTCCTGGATGTATCCCTAACATTCATTATAGTAAAAGAGATAGGCTTGACGTTACCTTGACGTATCTTACTGGGCAGAAAGGCGAGACGGAGTAACAGGAATTTGATATAGCTTTTCAGACAAAATATGATGGCAAGAAATTAAAAATGTACACTTCCCCTTTAAGCATAACTTCCCCAGACAGGGAGGAAGTGCAATGTAAGGTGGGATAAAGGAACGCCTATCAGTGCCCGTCTTTGACTCCTTCATCAAAATGCCAGAAAGGCAAAGCAAAAGGACAAAATGTTGGAAAAGAGGAAGCATAATGTAATAAGAAAATCCAGAAAGATGGTGCCTATGTGAAAATAGTTCAGACACTATTTTTGTTTTATTTATAATTCGGTTGTGTTACTTTGACCAGCTACTAAAAAATCCTTTCCAACAACTATAAATAAATTAAAAAACCAAAAAAAAAATTGTTAACTTAAAACTCTCAGACCTGCTTAACCCAATTCAGGGTTGTGGTGGGCCACAGCCTGTTCTAGCAACATGGGGTGTAGAACAGGGCCCTCTGTTTTAAACCCCCTTGATTATTGACAACTTATTTTAATCATTGCAAACTTCCTCTAGATAGATAGATAGATAGATAGATACTTAATCACGGAGGAAGCTGAAAAGGCTAAATGACTGACTAATAATGACAGGAATTCATGTTTTTTTATGATATTAGCTAGTCAATGGTATTTATTTATTAAAAACAGCTGATCTTCAACTGAGATCATAGAGGATCTGGAGTCCATCCTTCTTGGTAACACACTGACAGTTTATTGTACATTGACAGGTGTGAAGAAGCTCCTCATTGCTTTGTTTTGTTTTAACTTTTTTCCCTGCAGGATATCCTACTGAGTGCTGTACATGACATGTTTGAAAGCGTGGACACTTACTGTACTTTCTTCATCTTCAAATCGTGACTAGATGGCTGGTGCAATGAAGTGGGTGGAAGTCCAGAGAGGTGATGACAAGCAGCTTTGATGAAGGTTATGAAAGTATAAAGTGCAGTTAAAAGATTAGTCAGTCATTCAGTGGCAAAAGGAGAGGAGGACAGGTTGGGAGTATGTCCTGATAGCGCATTGCCGCACCCTCCACACGACGAACCACCTAAATTGGGACCTGAGTGCAGCGGGTGACACCTCAGCACCACACTGAAACAGGGGCTGGCCACCAAGCCACAAGTTCTTCCTGTATGTTGATGTGAGAATTATACCTATAAAAGTGTTTACCCTTTGTTTTTTTTTTTTCCATTTTTGATGGGTGTCTTTGAAGGAAACACTGTGCTATGTATTGCTGCCTAATGGTTCCAGAAGACTGACTTCAAATCTCAGCCATGTAGAGTTTGCACTTGCTCCTCGTGTCTATGTAGGCTTTTCTCTGGTTCCCTAGTTTTCCTCCCATATGTCAAAGACATGTCGATTGTGATAACTGGCATCGATAAATTCATCTAGTGTATGCTTATGGGAATGAGTGCACTCTGTGATGGACTGGCATCACATCCAGGGCTGGGTTTTGATTTTGCAACTGATAATGCCAGGATAGCACTAGGTTCCTGGTTTGATCAAGTGGGCTCAAAAAATTAACATATATTTTGATGGGTGATAGGTAAGTCAGGCTATAGTAAAGGGAAACTATACCAGCTGCACGGAGTAGCAGCAAATTACAAAGTGAAAATGAATGAGACAGTTGTATTTATATAAAAAAAAGGCAAGTATCAAGTAAACATAACCAAAACATAAGATAAAAATCATGGTCAAAGAAACAGAAGAAAAGAATTCTTAACCACCTGGTGATGTTTTGCCACTCACATTTCAGATTAACATCTGCTAGCAATAGCACAGAAACAATATATAAAGAATCTCAAAATGGCTGTAAACAACAGAACAGCATTATGGAAGGGTGTAATTCATTTTTAACAAATAAAATTTAATGAATTGAAAAAAAGAAATAAACATGGCTATTGGATTCCTTGCTCCCTAAAACCCCCATATTTATGCATACATAATTTTTAGAGACTTTGTAACTATATAGAAAATTTAACAAGGGTCAGATCATGACAGAAATTAAATGTGCCCAAAAAAAGTGTTGAGCTATGAATTCTCTGAAATGGTCATCTGCTTGGTTTAAGCATTGGCTACTGTGTCCCACAAATTCATTGTACAAGAGCGTAGCCTCTTCAATGATATTAAAACTACTAAACGCATCGATTATCACTATAATGCTGCAAATGTTGTTATATGTGTTTTGTGAATGGGGGGGCTATGTAGTGCAAAACGGACGGTTGGCAATGAGTTGAGTAACTGAAGTGAATTTAGGGAAGTGCCACAAATTACTATACAGTATGCCAAGTCTGATGTTTATCCACAAATCTATTTATCCTTTAAAAATTTCTTTCCATTACAGGGTCATGGGGTGTCACCACCTGATCCAGCAGCTTCAGACTCAAGATGGGAACCAACCCAGGACATCCCAGTGTGTACTCTCTCACACTAATTACCAATTAACATAACACACACATCTTAGTGTAATTACAGCAACATATGTATTTAAAATTGTATTCACTAACAACTAATATATTAGATAGGCGATGTTTTATCAAGCCTCAAATCAAAAGAAGCAAATGTGGCTTTTGTTTTGCTAAGCTTTACTCAGTTTAAAAATAAGTATGAGTGTTTTAGAACTCTTAGTGAAGCAAAGCAGAAGTTCAGGTTGCTTCCCAGTATAGAAAAAGCATCTGAGATTTTCGTTATTACTAGGATTGAATGACACAAGTGATCAGTATCTCCAAGACAGTATACTCCAGAGCCACTCTCTTGTTGACGGAGAACTAACATGGAGGTCAGACAGTCCAACAGCAAGGTATGAAACCTTTTATTGTTGACTAGCAAAATACCCGCGCTTCACAGCGGAGAAGTAGTGTGTTAAAGAGGTTATGAAAAAGTAAAGGAAACATTTTAAAAATAACGTAACATGATTGTCAATGTAATTGTGTTGTCATTGTTATGAGTGTTGCTGTCATATATATATATACATATACACATATATTATATATATATATATACACATATACACATATATTATATATATATATACATACACACACACACACACACACATATACACATATATTTTATATATATATATATATATATATATATATACACACACACACACATATACACATATATTTTATATATATATATATATACACACACACATATACACATATATATTTATATATATATATATATATATATATATATATATATATATATATACACACACACACATATACACATATATTATATATATATACACACATATACAGATATATCATATATATATACATATACAGTATATACATATACACATATATTTTATATATATATACACATATATTTTATATATATATTATATATATATATATATACATACATACATACATATACACACATACATGCACTTACAATAACATAGAAATCAATATAAACAACATTAACATCGTTATCATATGAGAATATGAAGTAATATATAAGAAGCACATTTCATATAAATATAAATTATTAAACAGTAAAATCTTCTTCTATAATTTGCTACCGTGGCTATTTGTTTGTCTGTCCAGGATTTTAAATCACCTGTAGCTCGCAAACCGTTTCACCTATTGACATGAAATCTGGTACACATATAGTACGTCACGTCTGCCATCCGCTTTATGGGTGATGATTGTATTACTCTTTTTATCTGTATTTTATTTTATTGTAGAATCAACTCCTATCTGCGCACACCAGGGCGGCCGTGGGCGGATGCATATGGTGTATTCACTCCATGTTATCGTGCATTGCGCTGTCATTGGTATTTTGATAAAAGAATTTGAACAACACATAAGAAGCGTATAAATTATTAAACAGTAAAACATTAACATTTAAGAAGTAAAGTTACATTGAGTACTACTGCAGTGCCTTCGGGTATACCTCATTTTTTCTTTGCCCATTACATGCTTAAATGTATACATTTTTTGGTGTACCTACCCGAGAACACGCGACATATAACCGACCGTGGGAGAAGCATGGATTTTAAACACGCGTTGAGTTCATCTGCTGGTCTCCCTCGTGGAATAACTGGTAATGTTTGACTAAAACCTACAGCGAGTAAAACGACATTACCTCCTTTTTTTTTTTTTTACGATCTCTGAGATCTTGCTTTTTTCGGTTCAAGGCTTCATAAGCTCTTTTATATTCCATGGTGTACTTATCCCAAACCATCATCTTTGAATGTTGCAAGACTTTCGCCTTGTATGTAGATCGGGGTAATTACATTCATTGCATTCCTAGTCTGAATCACAATCTGATTGTATGGGTGGTTACCTGGCAGGTAACGGTTATGCTTGGTCATCAAGTCGTCTAACATCCGCTACGAGCCCTCTTTTAATTGCGAGAAGCAGATATATATAGCCAAATTCTCGCGCTTCGTTGTGGCGAAGTACTGCTTTTAATTTTTTATTAAGAAGAAAAGAAAACCTTTTTAAACGGATCGAAAATATACCAATAACAATTTGTTAAGGATCTGTTTTTTTGTGAAGGCTCTCTTTTCACAGCTGTCACGCTACGGCGTGTGTTTCGTTTATTTGACAGTATGTAGATCATGGTAATTACATTCATGGCATTCTTTTTCTGAATCACAATCTGATTGTATGGGTGGTTACCTGCCAGGTCACGCTTGTGGTTTGTCAGCAAGTCGCCTTACGTCTGCCCCGTGCCCTCTTTCTGTTCCCAGAAGCAGATCATAGAATGGTTTTAATAGTTTACTTTCAAATAATGCAAAGAGTATGCGACATGTGTTTCTCCCTAATTCTGGGCTCATCAGGCGTACACACTCACTGCATCCCCTCTCGGGAATCGAATCTCTATCGTCAGCGCCAGAGGTGAAGCCTCTAACGTTGCGCTACGGCGTGTGGTTCGTTTATACCTCGTGTCTTCTCATTAAACTTTTATCTCGCGAATTTGTTATTGCAATCCGCAGCGGGAGCGTTTCTATAAACTTAATTAAAATTACGTTTTACACCGTGCTTTTTTCCCTTATGAAGATGCTTGTATGCTTCACTCGCTCGCTTCTTATTGTTTCGCTCCCTTCTCAATTGTTTAATGAATTTTTTGTTCTTCGCTGTTTGCGGCGCCAGAGTTGAAGCCCCTAACGTTGCGGTCAGCAAGTTGGCTAACATCCGCCATGTGCCGTCTTTCAGTTGCGAGAAGCAGATCATACAATGGTTTTAATAGTTTACTTTCAAATAATGCAAAGAGTATGCGACATGTGTTTCTCCCTAATTCTGGACTCATCAGGTGTACACACTCACTGCATCCGCTCTCGGGAATCGAATCTCGAACGTCAGTGCCAGAGGTAAAGCCCCTAACGTTGCGCTACGGCGTGTGGTTCGTTTATACCTCGTGTCTTCTCATTAAACTTTTATCTCGCGAATATGTTATTGCAATCCGCAGCGGGAGCGTTTCTATAAACTTAATTTAAACTTATGTTTTACACCGTGCTCTTTTCCCTTATGAAGATGCTTGTATGCTTCACTCGCTCGCTTCTTATTGTTTCGCTCCCTTCTCAATTGTTTAATGAATTTTTTGTTCTTCGCTGTTTGCGGCTCCTCCTTCTTTTCTCCCTACTGCGTTCACAGTCTTTTCACGTGATTACGTGGGAGGCGTGATGACGAGACACTCAACTCCTCCTCCCACGGCCATCGAGCTGCCGTCCATTACAGTATATTGTGAAAAAAGAGGTTCCAGTTATGACCATTATGCGTTGAATTTCGAAATGAAACCTGCCTAACTTTTGTAAGTAAGCTGTAAGGAATCAGCCTGCCAAATTTCAGCCTTCCACCTACACGGGAAGTTGCAGAATTAGTGATGAGTTAGTCAGTCAGTCAGTGAGTCAGTGAGGGCTTTGCCTTTTATTAATTAGTATAGATTTCAGGAAGCTATAGAAGAAGTAGGACTCATCACAAAACAGAGACTAGAAGCTAGAAATAAAAAAATGAAGTAATGTGAATGTAAGATAAAATCCATACATACTAGGACACACTAAATGGTTGTCACCATACCAGTGGCCAAATATTCAAGCACAACTTCTACTGTTACATGATTGCCACTTTTGGTGTTGCAACAAGATAACTTAATAGGAATGTGGAAGGAAAAGAAAGGATGATTCTGACAAAGGGGTCGGTTTTTGCCTTACCTGGAGTTTTTGTTTTTTTGCCTTTTGTTTCTCCTGTCTTTTTATAAAATTATCTATTTATGATTATGGTTTTAAAATTGTCAATTATGTATCCTCTGTTCCTTTTGTTAGTGTAATTTACTCCCATTTTGTGTCCTGCTGAAGACCCTTAATTAGGACACAGGCCCTAAGTGCCTTAATTATTAGTTTTTAACCTAATTAATAATCAGTTCCCCTGCTATACCTCTTGACTTAATTCTTTTTTTGTTGAGTTTACTTAAAGAAAGTAACATTACATACAATGGAGTCAGACTAAGCAAACTGGCTTGATTTGGGTCTCTGTTTATTATTCCCATGATCACTGCCTTTGATTGTTGTTATTTTGCACTCCCTTGTTACCTTAACTTGTGTTACTCTTGTGGCCTTCTTACCACTTTTAATTGTCTTATCCATTTTTTTTTATTTTAGGATTTGTATTTTGTATTTGGCAATTGGATTGTGAACTTTCAGCTGTATTATGCAAAGGTATTTTGTTTAGTGTTTTGCTCTTCATTTACATTTTAGCATTTTGGTATTTTGTCATGGTTTCTTTTTAAATTAAGGGTTTAATTTTATATTTCTTTTAATTACCTTTCTTCTTTTAGATTCTCCTGAATTAACAGCATATCAGTGTCTTGTGTTACTTAGTCTTTGTTTACTTCACTAAATAATTAATAGCTTTGTTTTATCCAGATATTTTCTTTCAGTGTCTGACACTTCATAACAGACTTGCCTTTATGATTCAGCACATTCAGTTTACAAACAGTTTAAATGATCAGTCTTATGCCTGAGTACCTATCTGACCCGAGTCCTGCCTGAATGTCCTAAAAGTTTCTTTTTCTTGGGAGCACAATTTACTCACATAATCCCATAGTGTTACACGAGAATCTTTGTTACTCTTAGGGTAGAGTATAACTGACATATTTGGAATCCACTGATCTATTTAAGGTGGCAGGTTCAAGTGCCTCTTCCTATAGCACTGGGCATAAGGCCGGAGTCCAACATGTCAGGCATTCCAGTCCATCACAGGGCACACTCGTGCACACACACACTAACTTAGAGCTGGGAATTCCCTTTCTGAGTGCTTCTTAAGACTGTGTAGCAGCACACAGTGTGACATGAATTGATAAAACTCTAGAAACACTACTGATATTTTCCTGATTTGTAGCTCAAATATAGAAGTGTGGATAGTGATGGAAGATTAGGTGAACTAGAAGGGTTCTTTTCAACACTGTATTTGACTTGTACGTAGAAAAAGAAATGCGGTGAAGGAATTCCATATTTAAGACAGAACAGTAGACAGATTAGGAGAGCATGGGGGGGTGGGGGTCATGAGAACTCTGGAAAGGGGTGTGTGGTGCTCCCGATATCAATGCAAAAGGACTGTCCAAGTCTTTACAGTCCTGGTGCTCCCTGTTTTGCTATATGGTTGCGAGACTTGGACGCTATCCAATGACCTGAGACAAAGACTGGACTCCTTTGGTACTGTGTCTCTCCGGAAAATCCTTAGGTACCGCTGGTCTGACTTAGTGTCGAATGAGTAGTTGCTCATGAAGTTCCAAATAAGGCACATTACCAGCATTGTGAGGGAGCGTCAGTCATGGCACTACAGCCATGTGCCGTGATTCCCCGAGGATCATCTGACTTGCAGGATCTTCATTGTTAA
Organism: Erpetoichthys calabaricus; assembly: GCF_900747795.2. Classification (NCBI taxonomy): domain Eukaryota; kingdom Metazoa; phylum Chordata; class Cladistia; order Polypteriformes; family Polypteridae; genus Erpetoichthys; species Erpetoichthys calabaricus. The sequence continues at coordinate 183,728,058 of NC_041394.2, read as the reverse complement.
GGACCCGAGTGGCTGGACCAGGCCAAGGGGATGTCCACGTAACACCTGGCTGTGGCAGATAGAGGGTTATTTCCGGAGGGTGGGACTGGACCGCATGTCTGCCTGGGGGGTTACCAACCAGGATCCTGAGCTTTTTCCTCGTATGGTGGGTGTGGCAATATGCTGTATGAGTACATGCTCCCTAACCTGACCTGAGCTGACCTGTTTAAAGGTTACAAGCATGTTGCCAGTATAAAGATCTCTAAAGACTGTTATACTTAATGATTTCCATAAACTATATACTGTATTGGGAAAGAAGGGCAGGAATATGAAATTATCATGTAGAGGTGCTTAGAGAACAGGGTCTCTACCTTAAAGTGTTTCTTAAATTAGCTTCTTATTTAGAGCGAGTGATACACAGTCCGATTGCTAGTAAACTGATGATAATAACTAGAACACAAAGCAAAGTGCACAATCGCTCTATTAATATACAGTGGTGTGAAAAACTATTTGCCCCCTTCCTGATTTCTTATTCTTTTGCATGTTTGTCACACAAAATGTTTCTGATCATCAAACACATTTAACCATTAGTCAAATATAACACAAGTAAACACAAAATGCAGTTTTTAAATGATGGTTTTTATTATTTAGGGAGAAAAAAAATCCAAACCTACATGGCCCTGTGTGAAAAAGTAATTGCCCCCTTGTTAAAAAATAACCTAACTGTGGTGTATCACACCTGAGTTCAATTTCCGTAGCCACCTCCAGGCCTGATTACTGCCACACCTGTTTCAATCAAGAAATCACTTAAATAGGAGCTGCCTGACACAGAGAAGTAGACCAAAAGCACCTCAAAAGCTAGACATCATGCCAAGATCCAAAGAAATTCAGGAACAAATGAGAACAGAAGTAATTGAGATCTATCAGTCTGGTAAAGGTTACAAAGCCATTTCTAAAGCTTTGGGACTCCAGCGAACCACAGTGAGAGCCATTATCCACAAATGGCAAAAACATGGAACAGTGGTGAACCTTCCCAGGAGTGGCCGGCTGACCAAAATTACCCCAAGAGCGCAGAGACGACTCATCCGAGAGGTCACAAAAGACCCCAGGACAACGTCTAAAGAACTGCAGGCCTCACTTGCCTCAATTAAGGTCAGTGTTCACGACTCCACCATAAGAAAGAGACTGGGCAAAAACGGCCTGCATGGCAGATTTCCAAGATGCAAACCACTGTTAAGCAAAAAGAACATTAGGGCTCGTCTCAATTTTGCTAAGAAACATCTCAATGATTGCCAAGACTTTTGGGAAAATACCTTGTGGACTGATGAGTCAAAAGTTGAACTTTTTGGAAGGCAAATGTCCCGTTACATCTGGCGTAAAAGGAACACAGCATTTCAGAAAAAGAACATCATACTAACAGTAAAATATGGTGGTGGTAGTGTGATGGTCTGGGGTTGTTTTGCTGCTTCAGGACCTGGAAGGCTTGCTGTGATAGATGGAACCATGAATTCTACTGTCTACCAAAAAATCCTGAAGGAGAATGTCCGGCCATCTGTTCGTCAACTCAAGCTGAAGCGATCTTGGGTGCTGCAACAGGACAATGACCCAAAACACACCACCAAATCCACCTCTGAATGGCTGAAGAAAAACAAAATGAAGACTTTGGAGTGGCCTAGTCAAAGTCCTGACCTGAATCCAATTGAGATGCTATGGCATGACCTTAAAAAGGAGGTTCATGCTAGAAAACCCTCAAATAAAGCTGAATTACAACAATTTTGCAAAGATGAGTGGGCCAAAATTCCTCCAGAGCGCTGTAAAAGACTCATTGCAAGTTATCGCAAACGCTTGATTGCAGTTATTGCTGCTAAGGGTGGCCCAACCAGTTATTAGGTTCAGGGGGCAATTACTTTTTCACACAGGGCCATGTAGGTTTGGATTTTTTTTTCTCCCTAAATAATAAAAACCACCATTTACAAACTGCATTTTGTGTTTACTTGTGTTATATTTGACTAATGGTTAAATGTGTTTGATGATCAGAAACATTTTGTGTGACAAACATGCAAAAGAATAAGAAATCAGGAAGGGGGAAAATAGTTTTTCACACCACTGTATCATAGAAAGCGTGGAATTTAATCATTCATAACATACTGTATATTCTTCATCAATCTGTGTAAAATGCACTGTAATTCATCTTAAAATTGCACATCATAATGATCTTTCTAAATTAAAATTACCCAAAATAAATCAGACACAGGATCCTAATTATGAACAATGCCATGTCCTTCCAGCCTTGTAAAATCAAATGTTTTGGGACTATTTTGAGGGAAGGTATTTGCTTATTTGTCAGACAGTGTTGGATTTACAATTACTCCTAAGTCTTTTAAAGCAGTGTTCAGAGTTTACATCAAGTGGGATAACCTCAAAGTGATTTTACTATACTAACAGTAAGTTTTCATGTGTTGATTATGACTAACGTATCGTAACTTTTTTTTGGTATATCAAATTAATTGTATTTTTCATTTGACTGTTTTTTTTTCATATATGGATTAATTAGTTATAAAATTAAATAAAATTAAATCTAAATTTAAAAAAATCTTTAGAATATGAGAGGGAAACCAAAGTACCCAGAGAAAGATGACATGCCAACTGGGAGAACATGAAAAAGACACCCAGAGAGTGACTGGGCTGGGAATCAGTCCCCTGTGAAATAGTCTAAAATGGTCATTAAGCATCACAAAAAATGCCAAAAAGTAGAATAAGGTTATATTTAGAATAAATTGATCTGTTTATTCTTATATCAGGTTTTAACTTTAATGATCAAGGGCAGCTTCCCTGTCAGTCTGATTAAAGTAAAAATTCTCCTAGTCTGAGATCACAGGAAGTGTCTTGAAATTTCTACAAACTGACTAAAAAATGAGACTCAAGATGTATATGTTGTATTGTATATATACAGACTTAGACTTTAACAGAGGAAGCATGAAGTGAATTCTCACTGGTGTTAACTAACTACACAAAATTAAAAGCATTGCCTAGCAGCTAATGCACTGAAGTGTAAACCACAAAGCAGCCTCCTGTGACCCTAGGTGAGTCACTGAACCTGCTAGAGTTCCGGTCGAAATGTAGTTCTGAACTGCTTCAAAATTGTGTACATTTTGATCACTCATTTGTATACAGTATATAAATGATTTTTATAAGCCACCTTGGATAAAGGCGACTGCTAAATAAATCCATGAATAACAGTATAGAAATCATTTGGCATTTATGCTGGGCAGTGTCTTTTGGACTTGGATTCCCGGGAGATTTTTTTTTTTTTGACCAGCTTAACTGGAGTTTTTTTTGTTTCTTTCCTTCCAGCCATCTGATCTTATTATATTACTCATCTTTATAGACTTGAATATGATGTTATATGTAAGGATTTTACTTTTCTGATTATAAATCTGTGTTACGGCAGTTCATTTTGATTTATTTATTTTTACTTATTCATTATTATTCTGGCCTAATTTAACTTGTAACAATTTTTTGACATCTTGTAAAGCACTTTGAGCTCCATTCTGTGCAATAAAAATTAATGTAGTTGTTGTTAATCTTCTTCTTTCGGCTGCTCTCGTTAGGGGTTGCCACAGCGGATCATCTTCTTCCATATCTTTCTGTCCTCTGCATCTTGTTCTGTTACACCCATCACCTGCATGTCCTCTCTCACCACATCCATAAACCTTCTCTTAGGCCTTCCTCTTTTTCTGTTCCCTGGAAGCCATATCCTTAGCATCCTTCTCCCAATATACTCAGCATCTCTCCTCTGCACATGTCCAAACCAACGCAATCTCGCCTCTCTGACTTTGTCTCCCAACCGTCCAACTTGAGCTGACCCTCTAATGTCCTCATTTCTAATCCTATCATCCTCATCGCACCCACTGCAAATCTTAGCATCTTTAACTCTGCTACCTCCAGCTCTGTCTCCTGCTTTCTGGTCAGTGCCACCGTCTCCAACCCATATAACATAGCTGTAGATAATAAGAACATTTTTATATCTGTCCTTATTTTTGAAGTGGCCTTGTAGAAAGTCATTTGCTAAATAATAATAATAATAATAGATGCATTTTTGTGTTTGTGTTTTTTTGAAGTTGCTTTGTGTAATAATAGTAATAATAATAATAATAAAAATAAGTCAATGTAAAATGCCCTGGGTTGGTGTTCACTGCAAAACTGTACATGTTTATTTGTACAGTCCAGACAGTATTTGAGATTATTTGCCTAAACTAAATATTTAAGCATACAGTATTCTCTACAGTTTCTTCTACATCATTAGCCTCTGCAACTTTATTCGACACGTCTTCTGCAGAAAAAAACTTCTTTGCACTTTTTTCCATGTTTCTGCACTTTTTAATTTGCTCAGCAACATCCACTTCTAAATACTTATTATTATGGAAAATTCACTAAAAATATTAGAGAAATGCAGTATATAAATCCTGATTAGTAAAGTCAATCAAATTTGTAGATAAAATGGATATTTATTGGGTATAATGTAAGTATAATGGTTTAAGTAAATTATACAGTTGAATCGTAAAATATTCAGACCCCTTCACATTTTGCGCACTTAATTTTTAAATAGATAAATTTGTAATTTGTGCCTAGTAGAGAAAAGCCAAGCAAAATGACACCTTTTAATTTGTGCCTATTAATTTACACACCAATAATGACAAAGTGTACGTTTTTAGGAAAGTTTCCAAATGTATAATCCGTCATTCATATAAGTGCTCAGACCCTTAATTCAGTACTTTGTAAAAGCCCCTTTGTTAGCGTGGTTTACTCTAAATGTGCAGAAAGTGAAGGGGTCCGCACACTTTCTGAATTCACTATACATTCACAGAATGAAAAGTTGAAACAAGAAGTGATTTTATAATATTTTTCATATGCTCAGTTAGAACCTTGCTAAAACACAGTATACTGCACCTCATTAGGGTGTATGTATAATACACACATACACACTTACTAGGCCCCCTGCTCGCTTTGTGAGCCCACCCCATCCCCCCGACTCTGGGGCACACCACAAGCCAGCCACTTCACGTCTCTGCCGCTTGCATTGTGGAGGGGGTGGCTGAGTGCTTGCTTTGGAGATACAGATGGATCACCTGCTTGCTTACTGCTCCTCCTGCTATGCTGCATGTTCTGCTTGTAGCGCTGCTTGTCGATCATTTAAAACCCTGCACAGCAGCTGTCCTTTGGTCTCACTGCTTTGTCTTGCGGGACGTTAAAGTGTCTCTCGCAGGACGTCCGGGCTGATTATTACTTTCTTTATTTTCTGAATTTGCACATTGATTATTATTGTTCTCTTGTGCATCCTTTTTTTCTTCTATTCTCTCCCAACGCTTTTGCATCTCTTTTTGATGCGCTGCCCTGTCTTCTTCATTTAGTCGTTCACGTGCCATCTACAACGTATAACATTGGAAGTAGGGAATCCATTTGCTGTAATTCCCGGGGAAATGGGAATGGCCAAGCTCGCATATATAGCATGTAAAGGGGAAAAATCGATCAAGTAATAACAGAGTTATAGTTGAAAATAATTAAGGTGGCGCCATTGCTGCAGCATGCACTTCATCAGACAACAGCTTTGAACAGCAACTTGAAATTGCAATGCGTCAGTCTGTTGCATCCGCATTATCTGTGCCAAGAAACTTGCCATCACAGAATGATGATAAGAAACTGGATGCATCAGTAAAAGCTGAAATGGCGGTGTTTCAGCGCAACGGCAAGTGCGGGCATTGTTTAGAACAAGTGTATCAGTATCTGATGATTGTGCTGCCTACTTCGGTGGATGCAGAGCGTACTTTCTCAGCAGCTGGCGTACTTCTGCATGAAGGTGCGGTCTCGCATGGACGACCGCACGATGGACACATTAATAATAATAATTCATTACATTTATATAGCGCTTTTCTCAGTACTCAAAGCGCTATCCACACAGGGAGGAACCAGGAAGTGAACCCACAATCTTCCACAGTCTCCTTACTGCAAAGCCGTGGCACTACCACTGCACCACCGGTGAGGACGTTGTGCTTTCTACGCACTTATTACCACAACTAAAGATACATGTACTTATATGACAGCATGAACTGCTTGTAGATAAGGTTAGTCTTTTATTTGTGTCAACATCTTGCAGTTGTTTTATTAAAAATAAGTGTCGGTCGTTCTAAAACCGTTCACATGTGAGATGCCCGTGCACTGTGTCATACCTGGGAGCCCGGGATTCCCGGGAATGAAATGTGGGATTCCTGAATTCCCGGGAATGGAGAAACCCATCCGGGAATGGATTCCCTAGCTGGGAGCACATGAAGTGTGTCTGCCAAAAACATTCCAATTCCATTAAATTTTTTGTAAGTAGGGCGTGATGTGCAAAAGTCACCGTCTCACAGGACTTGCTTCCTAAGGTTGTAATGTCTAGTCTCGCGTGAAGTCAGAGTGTCTCTCAGAGATGATCATGTCTCGACCCAAGATTTTTTTATATAATAGATAGATATATATACAGTAGGTATATATCTGTGATGCTCACAAAGCAGACGTCTACAAGAAGATAGCAAAGTGTTTTCAGGTAGCTGTTTCCTCATTTATTAAGATATGGCAGTTAACAGGAATGATAAAGGTCAAGTTGAGGTCTGAAAGACCAAGAAAACTTTCTGAAAAAACTGCTTGTTGGACTGCCAGAAAGGCAAATAAAAACCCGTTTGACTGCAAAAGACCTTCAGTAAAATTTAGCAGACTTTGGAGTGGTGGTGCAATATTCTACTGTACAGCTAAACTTCAACAAATGTGAATTTCATGGTAGAGACAGCAGAAGAACATCTTTGTGTCCTAGCCACAAAATTCAGTGCCTGAAGTTTGCAAATGACCATCTAAATAAGCCTGATGCATTTTGGAAACAAGTCCCGTTGACTGATGAAGTCAAAATAGAACTTTTTGGCCACAATATGGAAAGGTTCTGTATGTTTGGAGAAAAACGGGTGCCGAATTCCAGGAAAAAAACACCTCTCAAACTGTTAAGCATGGGGGTGGATCGATCATGCTTTGAGCTTGTGTTACAGTAGGTGGCACAGGGAACATGGCATTGGTGGTGGGAAGAATGGATTTAAGTAAATACCAGGAAATTCTGGAAGCAAACATCACACCATCTGTAAAAAAGTTGAAGTTACAAAGAATGGGTCTTACAACAAGAAACACACCTCAAAATCTACAATGGAGTACCTCAAGAGATGCAAGCTGATGATTTTGCCATGGCCCTCACAGACCACTGACCTAAACATCATTGAAAATCTGTGGATAGGTCTCAAAAGACCTATGCAAGATGGCCAAAGAAGCTTGCAGAATTAGAAGCCTTTTGCAAGGTTGAATATGCAAAAATACACCAAGTAAGAATTGAAAATCTCTTAGCTGGCTACAAAAAGCATTTACAAGCTGTGATACTTGCCAAAGGGGGTGTTACTAAATACTAAGCATGTCTGGGGCCCAAATTTTTGCTTCAGGCCCATTTAATTTTTTTTGGTATTTTGTACTGTAAATGATGGAAATAAAAATGTAAATGTGCTTAAAATTTTAAAGAAATGTGTCATGTTTAACCTTATGCCTTTTTGTGAGCAGTTCATCGTCTGCTCATGTAACTATCCACAGTAACAGACATTTATAAGTAAATGTGCCCTGACATGGACTCCTGTGCCTCGGATGGCTGGGTAAGCTGTCAGCTCCTTGTAACCTTTCAATAATATTTTAATGTGCTGGCAGCAGAAATCAAGTTTTACTTACAGCCATAAACAAAAAATGTCCCCACAATATGAATCAAATACATTTGATAAGGTCTGGTCACTAAACGGAAACCAAATTCAGATTAATGGTCAGCCTCTATGCATATTGGCTACACTGACACATTTGAGCCAAACCTACCATTCAAACCTGTTATGCATGATGAGCATTAAAAATAGAAAAATTTACAAAGCGTTCTCATTCCTTACACTATCATCTGGATAAGATACCTCAGTTACACTTCCATTCACGTCTATCAAAACACTTCTGTAGCCTAGTACTGAATGTTTTATTTTGTTTTTTCAACTGTGCATTGCCTAGCTGTGCCTTCCTAGGCTGCCACTCACTTAATGTGTCTTCCCAACAATCAATAGGACAGATCCTGCAGGGTTGCAGTGGCTGGAGGTGTTAGCAGGAACCCATTTTAGAATTAGAAGTAAATTCTTGCTTATAATGATACAATTTACTTTTTTGTTATATGACTTGAGAGTGCAAAGTCTGTTCCATTAGCAGTATAACTGCTGCCAGTTAAGAAAGTGGTTGGAACAAGGGTGTGACCCTCCAGAAACTGAGTTTTCGACTCCCGATTGCTGGTTTCACTCACACACTCATTCATACGGGCCAAAATAGAATCACCAATTAACCTAACCTGCACTTCTGTGGGATATGGGGGATAAACACTACACAGAGGCACAGGGAGAGTCAGCAGGCTACACACAGACACACTGACCAGGCATATGATTCAAACTCAGGATGCTGGGTGTGTGATACAGCAGCGCTAACCACTGTGCCACCCTGCCACCCACTGTGTTTGTGATTATGTACATATAAGTTGTAGCAGAAAACATTTTATATGCAACTTTTAATCTCTTAGTCTTTGTTTTTAAAGGTGCACTTTTTTCACTTGGTGGACTCAAATACTTCGATTCAGTAGTGCAGAGTAACGATGAGTGTAGAAGAAAGGTAATGAAGAGAGTGCAGGCAGGGTGGAGTGAGTGATGAAGAGCGTCAGGAGTGATTTGTGACAGACGGGTATCAGCAAGAGTGAAAGGGAAGGTCTACAGGACGGTAGTGAGACCAGCTATGTTATATGGGTTGGAGACGGTGGCACTGACCAGAAAGCAGGAGACAGAACTGGAGGTGGCAGAGTTAAAGATGCTAAGATTTGCATTGGGTGTGACGAGGATGGATAGGATTAGAAATGAGTACATTAGAGGGTCAGCTCAGGTTGGACAGTTGGGAGACAAAGTCAGAAAGGCGAGATTGTGTTGGTTTGGACATGTGCAGAGGAGAGATGCTGGGTATATTGGGAGAAGGATGCTAAGGATAGAGCTGCCAGGCAAGAGAAAAAGAGGAAGGCCTAAGCGAAGGTTTATGGATGTGGTGAGAGAGGACATGCAGGTGATGGTGTGACAGAGCAAGATGCAGAGTACAGAAAGATATGGAAAAAGATGATCCGCTGTGGCAACCCCTAACAGGAGCAGCCGAAAGAAGAAGAGGACTCAAATCACAATTTTGTTACGGAAAGTACATTTGTTATGATTTTTTTTTTTTATGTCCATGCATTGTTTCAGATTATCTTGTGTTTGTTAGACTTAAATGTCTGATGTAGGTTAAGTGCGTTTGTGTTTTAAATCAGCGAGGACTTGTTTCAGCCTGTATTGTATGCCTATGTCAATCACTTTTGGAACTGCATAGAACCACAAGATGTGAGTGTATTTGTGTGTTTATAACTTTTTATAATCATACTACACCAATAACACCATCTGTCCATTTTTTGAAAATAATATTTCATGGTCAGGGTCCCTTGTACCAGGAGAGTTGAAACTTTAGACATTGGAATCAGGGCACACTGATTCACACACCCACAGTCTTTCAGCATTTTAGTCATCAATCCGTTTAAAAGCATAAATTTGGGCTTGAAGTCAGACATGCAGACATGGGGAGAAAACACAAACACCACACAGCTAAGAACTGAGCACTGTAAAATGATGGCCTCTTTATCCATTGTGTACATGCCATGTTCCACTAATAAGCCAAATCTTACTATAACTGCTTTCCACTGAATAAATGAAGGGACTAATGCATCTTGATAAAAATGATTATTACTCATTTGAGTGATGGCCTTTATCCAAGGTAACTTACATTTAAAATACTGTCGGTTACATTTATTTTTCCAATTGGAAGACTTGCTCATGGTCACACAGTGTCAGTAGGAGGATTTGAACCCACAACCTCTAAAGTCTAAAATCTTAAACCACTACACCACAGCACCTTAAAAAAAATCCACAGTTAAGCCTGCCCAAATTTCATTTGTGAAGTCAACATTGCCATATGCAGAATTACAGCAGGAATAGGTGCTTTATTTTAACTTCTGCTCAGGTAGTAAAACTAAAGAATTTCAGCTGACACTAAACAGTTTCAGATATTTGGAATTAACCATAACAAACCTCTCCTGGTCTTTAGTATTTTAGTCCATGTTGAACTGTTGCACAAACAGGACAGATTTGTATAACGGAAGACGATTGTCCACTACTGGGCAGCTCACACAATATGGCCCACTGCTACGGTAAAAGAGCACCGGTCTGGTTTTTGTTCTGCACTCTTTGTAAGCAGGGACTGATAAAATGGGGTTTCCCCACTTCCATCACTTTTTATGTATTTTGAGATGCTGCATGGGACCTGCTTGGTGGGGAAATTCTGGCAGGAGTGTGAGACACCAGCATGTGTTTGGATTGTACATTTTTGTACCAAGTATAAACCAGGTTCTATGGGCCTAATTTGAAGGTTACATTTTTTTTACATGAACTCTTCTTTCATTCTTCTGTTTTTTTTTTTCTTCTTTATCTTTGCTTTGTTTGTATCACGTGACTTTCTCATGACATCATTCACTTGATGTGCCCTGAGGTTTGTGCGTTTGCAACTGTGGTTATGCATGTATGTGTATGTTAGTGTGTGATTATAGCTGTCATTACGACTGTAAATGTCACCACAGCGGCAAGGAATGTGTGCGTCTGTGCCTTTATTTTGTATAACTAAGTAGAATCATGTTGGTGAGTTTTCTTTATACAGTTTATGCTTGGCTCCTTTGTCTCCATCGCCCATTCTCAGACCTGACCTAACAAGCCTTTGGCCTGCTGTCAGGAGGGCGTCACTGTACTGAAGCATAATATTGCTCTAGGCAGGGGCGAGGGGCTCTGTGCCATCTCAGTTAAAGGAACAGCAAGGCAAGTTTAGGGGCAAAACCTGTAGAAATTCCGTCTTTGCATTATTGATCATTCAGTTAGCATGAGAGTAGTGACATCTTGGGCCATTTGCACTGACAGAGATCTGCTGATCAATGGTCACTGTAGTGGCCACTATTACCCCATTTGTAGCGCCCACTTTAGCTAAGTTACTGAAGCCATGCTGCTGCTGTAAGGCATGAGGAGGAGTTAATGACACTCACCAGTCACTTAAGGGAAGCAGCTTTTTTAAACAAAAAATACTAATGGCATTTATTTCCAATGCCATCTACTTCTCATTCTGTGCCCCTTAATTCGCAGACTCTATTTGGGTTGTAACATTTTAGCCTTATCATCGTGTAGGGGAGCATAGCGGGCACAGTGGTTACAAAAATAGCCTGACAGGTTTATGCGACTGGTTTTGAATACAAGCCTGTGTGGAGTTTGTGTGTTCTTGCTGTGTCGGTGTGGATTTCCCCTCACATATACTTATTTTATTCCCTTGTCACAAAGTGCTGTGTGCTTAGCTAGTGTTAAAGCGATGCAATGGATTGGTGCCCTGTCCTGGGTTTGTTCCTGCCTTGTGCCCAATGTTTGCTGGGGGAAGCTTTGGTACCTGAAAATTGGATTAACTGGGTTTGATAATGGATAGACATTTGTTATTCTTGAGTATTAATTGTTAAGCACGTAAAGAACCTAATTTAGTCAATGTGAAAGTTTGTGTGGGCCCTGTGATAGAGTGGTCCCCTGTCCCCAATGTGTTTCCTTTCTTGCACTCAGTGCTGCCAGGATGAGCCTTGAATTGGATTCAGAAAGTATTTATGGGAATATTTAAAATTTCTCCAGCTTGTTAATGGATATATGCTGTAGAGGAACTGAAAGAAAAAGTGTGTAGTGTGTGTATCAGTGGTCTGCCACTGAGAATTACTTCAAAAAATGAATGGATTTTTTAAAAATAAAGACAAATAACAATGGCCCTGTCTGCTTTCATGCTCATTCCTTTATTACATATGTCACAATTTCAGGTCATCTGACCAAAACATACTTGCCCTCCACATTAAACAGAGGACACTGGGTAACTGATCATTTAAGGACCGCCGCTCCCAGGTTATAAAACTCTCTACATTCAATGGTCTTTTACAATTTGTGCTTTGAAAGCTAATCTTTTTAAAAAGGCTTTTGTTTAAGTGCCGACTGTAATTTTGATTGTATTATCTTATTTATTCTTCTGTTTTCTAACTTATGTATGTACAGTGTTATTGAGTGTCTTAATAAATAACATGTATTGTTATTATGATTGATTGATGAAACTTTGGTGCCCCAGCGATACTTTGGTTAAGACTGCCACCACACAGCACTGGTTCACTGCTGGCTGATGTTTGTCCTTGCTTTGTTCCCATTTTCTCCTACAATTCAAAGACATGCCTTCACATAGTTTACTAATTCTAAATTAGCCTGGCATGAGAAACTGTGTCCTGTGATGGACTGTTGTCCCTTCTAGGCTTGGTCCTTGCCTTGCATCCAATAGGAGAATTGAGTTGAGATATTCAGGAGATAGTTAACGTTCTGTGACACAAATCCAGTCCATGTCATCAGAGCAAATGAAAGCTGGATAACAACAGGGAAAGAAATATAGAGAGTACGAGAGAGAGAAACAGACAGGAGAAACAGAAAGACACCATTAAACAGATTCAACAGCATGTCCCAGTCTACAAATCAACAGTGGGCAGTACTCCTTTAAGGACAATGGTGAAAACAGCAACAGTGCTCTGCCAGGGAAAAAGGCACAGAATGCTGACACTAATGAGCGGGAAACTAAAGGAGAAGTCCTTTTAGAGATAATAAAATGTGACCCCGAAGGGTCTCAAAACATTACTGTGTAAGCGCAAAATAGCAGCTTAATTCCTTGAATCAGACGTAGTTGATTAATTAAGTAGTGTGTTAAAATCAGAGATAGATAGATAGAGAAGGCACTATATAATAAATAAAATATGTAAATAGATGGATGGTGGACAGACAGACAGATGGACAAGGCACTACATCATACATAGACGGATAGATAGAGAAGGCACTATTAGATTGATAGATGGATAGACAAATAAGGTACTATATAATAAATAGGTAAATAGATGGGTAGATAGATAAGGCACTGTATGATCGCTAAATACATGGATAAATAAATAAGGTTCTGTATAATAGATAGACTTGCTTTATTTGTCCCAAAGGGCCAATTAAAACTTTACAGAAACTCAAGAGAAAAAAAATATAACAGTACCAAGGAAAAGAAGAATAACTGGTGCACCACCCTGACATTCTGCTTTTACTGGAAATGCATTATTTATTTATTATTTACTATTACTTGGGCCATAATATATAACCTTATATGTTCCTCAGAATGACCCATCGTCACAATTAGACCCATATGCTTAGATGAGGGAAAGGATTGTAAAACTGTGCAAATAAATATGTGACTGTGATATGAAGATGTCAAATGTAATGTACAGTGGAGTCCTGCGTCCTTTATCACAGCTGCCCCCTTTACCACCGTGCCACCCTTATTTATTTACTGTTATTTTCACAGATAAAGTCAAACAAATAGGAGTTTCCATAAAGAGAAGCAGTGTGACCATCCTGCCCTTTTCTCATTGACACAGTAACATGATGCTGATGAGCTGTCCTATTTCGACATTATCCCCACATTCATCATATCCTGATCCGCCCTGCATCACTTTCTTGGCCTCGTTCTTCTCTAATCCAGTTTAGTACAGTAAAAACTGCAGCAGAAATCACTTCAGTCAAAAGAGTTCTTCCGTTTTGATTTATATTTAATATGTGATTATAATACCTGCGACAGTTAATTGGACAAAGCAGGTGCTAAAAATGGTTGGCTGGATAATGCGAGTATAATATAATAATGGAGGTAGGCTTTGAAATTAAACTGTGAAAGCCGAGTTTTTCTACTCACGTGTTTTGTCCACAATTCTGAGAATAACACCCCCAATGTGAAGATCTCCAGCTACGCTGATGCTGACGGGGGGAGCTTCAGGTCCCAGATCTTCCACAGTCACCTGCAGGTCCCAGTTAGCCATCGTAGGATGAAATCCTGCGAGACAATGAGGAGAATGTTTGACACATCTCTGGCTTGCAACATCTGCTTGTGTTTCGGTGAGAGGAGAGTGGGTATCAGCGTCCGCTGATGCGAGATCTGAATGTGAGTGTTGATTATGTGATGGCCATGGAGTGACTGGGGAGAGACAAACCTCAGTGGGCAGTGGCTGAGGTGAAATTCAAATGAAATGTTTATCCAAAAATAATTTACAATTTTAACTTTGTAATTCAGATCTAGTTTCCTGACTAGGAGCACAGGAGCTTGTCTTGGCATAAATGAGCGTAGCACAAGAATTGACCCTGAATGAGCTTCCAGGCCATCACAAGGTGCACTGGGACAATTGTGTAGTGTGCCATTGGTCTGTAAGAGAAAGAGGAAGCTCATAAAGGGGAACTGACATGAACAAATGGAGAGCATGTAAACATCACAGAGATGGTTTAGCTGATGTGCTGACAAAACAGAATCTAAAAAAAGTATTAAGTGAGCTGCTGTTGAGATATTACTCCTCAAAATGTATGACCAGTTGGTTCCACTTGTGCCCACTTTGCATTTGCCCATTTCGGCAATAGAATATATTGCACTTCTAACAGTCCTAATAAAGGGCATGTTCTTTATTGATGATGTAAATTGGGTTATTCTGATTCTGAATGGCCAGCCAAACAAACTTTATGCAAAATGTGGCTTGGGCTGTGGGAGAAATCTATTGAAATGATGCTTTTCATTGAATTTTAGACTATTTTTGACAGTGACAATGACTTTAAAGGGCCAATGTATCTGGATAAATACAAGTGATTGAGTAAGGAGACACATGTCTGGAATATCTAACGGGGAACACTTGAATCATTTAAACAAAACTTTCACCACAGAGCTGTATTGTCCAAGGGCCATCTGCTGAATCCACTTGCGTGACTTTGACAAGCACACAGTCATGCTCAACAATCAAACAGAGTTGCTATTTAACCTAACATGCCCATCTCTGGAGAAGCAAAAATTGTAGCTCCTAAAGAAAATGTGTCTGTGCACAAGGAGAACAAGCAAGCTTTACTCTGATAGGAAATACAGTCCAGACCTTGTAGCTACCCAAAGGCAGGAACCCATCCGTTTTCTAAACCTGGTTATTCTAATTCCGGGTTTTGTGTGATGTATCAGATGACATTATTTTAAGAGTGAAGTGTTGTGGAAATGTACTTTACATAAAAAGTAAGGTCTTCTCGATTTAATAGAAAGCAAATTTGATACTGTTTCTTCATTTTATAAGCTACTTTTTCTGGATTTATCCAATTTGAGAAGGTTGGTTGGTTCACTCGACTGAGTATTACCTATTTTATTGTTACGATATTAGTGTTTGTGTTCTTACTGCTATTCACTTGAAGTACACATCAACCAGCAGCAGCACGATTTTTTTTAAATAAAAGATTTTTCATGGTGTCTTGATTACATCTGACTCAAAGTAAAACAGGATGCTGGTCAATCACAGGGTACAAATACTCAAAATTTGGGGTCACCGATCTAAAATGCACGTTTTTGACTTGTGCGACTGTAACCAGAGTGCAAAAGAGAAAATCCCCCATCACAGACAGGAGGAATGTCAAAACTCCACACAACTTGAGAACCAGGCTCCAATTTGAACCCAATGCCATGTAGATCTGAAGTAAATGTACAACACCAGTCCCATGCAAAACCAAGGATCATCATCATTCTGCCATATTTTATGAAACTCTCAGCATGCAAACAACTAAGGACAGCCTCCCCAAATTCAAATCAGATCACATTTTGTATGATGAGTGTTGCCAAAAATATAAATATCTTGTGTCAAAAGTTTGAAGTTACACTGTTCTATAAGGTTCAAGTCTGATTTAGTTTGAGCCTTTTTTGGTAGGGGCCAGGCAGGCCTCTTCCAACTGACTCATCCAAGTGTAAAGTCGCGGAGGCCTAGTGAACTAGAAGTTGTAAGCTGAAACGCTGAGTAAGACCAGAAGCTAAGTGCAGTGTACCCAGCCTCTCCTCCTTTCCTTAGGACCTAATAATCAGGGTGTGATCTCCACATACTATACATCATATTTGGAGCCACCCTGCATTACTCTGCTCAACATAAGACCATTAGAGTCATGTCCTGTGAAATTCTTTCTGTGTCCATGACTCGTTGACTGATCACAGCTCTCCTTGTGATCGCTCTTGAAAAATCTTAAGAACAGAGCTCTGTTTACAGGGTCCTCAATTCTGAGTGCTGGTGTCAGTTTCAGATACCAGCCATTCCAAATTCTCTACTACTCTCCT
This sequence comes from Erpetoichthys calabaricus, assembly GCF_900747795.2. NCBI lineage: Eukaryota > Metazoa > Chordata > Cladistia > Polypteriformes > Polypteridae > Erpetoichthys > Erpetoichthys calabaricus. Next base: position 183,711,684 of record NC_041394.2, on the reverse strand, counting down.
TTTAGAAATCTCATTGGTAATTGTCTTGCCAGTCCCATCCTATTGGCCATCTTCTGGTTAGCTTGTCTATAACGTGTTCATTTATCCATATTCAAACCTGCTGAGGTGAAGGCGGTGCCAATTCAAGGAATTTATTTTTGACAGTATAATGAAATGGACTGCACTTTGAAAACACTGGAATGTACTGGCTCAACACATTACCAGGTTGTGTGGTGGGGTGTAACTCTTTAGGGACCTTCAAATCTTGACTTGATGTTATTTTGGATAATCTGAGTGAATAGGATGGAGCAGCTTGTTGGCTCTGTTCATGTCACAATTGTTCTAATGTTCTGATCATTACACTGCGCCAGAAGTATCTGATGGTATTTCATGTAAAAGGACACAACTCCAGAGGTGGCTTTGGCCTGGTAACTAGCTGTGTGGCCATTTAGCACATCACAAAGACAAGCATGTTAGGTTGATTACTGACTTTAAACTGACTTAATCTGATTGAGCATCAGTGCGATGTGCTGGAAAAACAAATCCAACCCATGGAGGCCCCACCACGCAATTTACAGGACTTAAAGGATCTGCTTCTAGCGTCTTGGTCCCACAGGACACCCTCAGAGGTCTTGCCTCAAAGGTTCAGAGCTGCTTTGTGGGTACAAGTGGAGCCTACACAATAATAAGCAGGTGGTTTTAATGTTGTGGCTAATTGGTATATTTTATATATAAACATCTACACGTGTGTTGTGTGTGTGTGGGGGCCGGAAGTGTTAAGTTATAGCATAAAGCTCAAAGAAAGTGAAAAGAGAGAAACTCGCTTAGCCACTAATACACAAGCGAGGTGAGCACATCGGCAAAACGAAACCTCCAAGGAGAGAGAAACTCGCTTAGCCACTGATAGACAACGGATCCGAGCACATCGGCAATATGAAACCACCAAGGAAAGAGGACCTCGCTTAGCCACTAATTGCACAACCGATGCGATTGATCAAATGAAGTGCCAGAATCCATGGTTTCTAGGAGCCCGGGCTTTTTACAGCTCGGGCTTACACAGCTAGTATAAATATATATCTCTGTGTGTGGGTGTGTGTGTGTGTGTGTGTAGGTCTGTGATATGATGTGCATATTTATAGATAGGAATCTACAAAGGGAGAGAATTAATTATGTATCTCAAAATAGTCTTTAATTCCTGAGTTTTCAACACCTGTCAGGTATCATCATCATAGGAAAACTACTTAGATATTTCATATATCTTGCCTTCTGTGTGTTCCTCCTACACCTTTATTCCTCCTTGTATGTCTCAACCTGTCTTACCTAGCATCTCCGCTCTCTTGATTGCATTCCTGTAAAGCCTGCTTCTCAGACTCAAGGTGCATTGCTCACCTTTTTGACTACCACCAGTGCTAGACGGACACCCATTACACACCGAAAACATCATTTGTGTTCTTACGAATATGTTCCATCTTTTAAGGTGACTCTCAGCATTCCTCCTACACCCTCCTTGGTATAGTCTCGTGTCACCTCTGTTGCCCATTGCTTTCTACCTTGATCATATTTGACTGAGCAGCCAAAGCAAAACTGGCCAATCAGACCAAAGCCAAAGAGACCATTCAAATTCTTTATAGTAGATTCTTATTATTGAGTATCGTCTTTTTCCCCTTTAATGATGACTGTCTGATGCAGAAGCAAAATGGTGGCACAGCAGCTTGTACTCCTGCCACATAACTCCATAGACCTAGGTTCACTTCCTGGCCCGGATCCTGTCTCTGTGGAACTTGCACATTGTCCCTGCGTCTGTATGGATTTTATGCTGCTGCTCTGGTTTCCATGTTTATCTCAAAGTTGTGAAGATTTAGATTGATTGGCATCTCTAGAATAATTCATTTGAGCGAGTGTGCCCTGCATTGGACAGGCATCCTGTCTTTTATAGACATTAGGTATGGACACATCCCTTTATTATGGAACACAGCTTTTGGTTTGGGAAAAAAAGCAACTTGTCCCACCCATTTCCTGAATCCACTTAAGCCAACATTAGGGCTGCAACATCAGGGCTGAGGTAGGAGCCAACCCTGGCTGGGGCACCTGTCCATCAGAGGATCCAGCCACACTCAGTCAGAACAGGGTGGTGAAAAATTTCTAATGAATCTAAGACACGTGTTCAGAGGGGGGGGGGGGGCAAACCCATCTGGACCCAGATGGAACATGCAGACTACGCCCAGACAGTGACAGGGCCACGATTTGTAAGCTGGAGCGATAAAGCAGCAGCATTAAGTGCTGCCACCCCCAAATATGGAAGTCATGATCAGCATAATCACTAAAGGCTTAATCATGTTTAAAATACAATTTGAATCATGGGGTACTTCTGAAGTGTGGTGGTCTACTTGGGCACAGCCTGCACTGCACAAGGGAAGTCCCAAAACAAAATAATAAAAAAAAAAAAACAGAACTACTCAAGTGCAAAAGTGGAAACCGTGAAAGACCGACATTTCATGAGATTTCTTCGTGTTTTGTAGGTTTTCATCATGGGGAGCATCCTGCTCGTGTTAGCCGATTCTCTGCTTTCCTTCCCATCCTCACCTCATCTGACTTGCCTTCCCAGAAAGCCCTGGAGAGGGGCACATGAAACCACCAGAATGAGATATGGTTATCGAAGGCGAAATGAGTAAGCTAGTCAAGTGACAACTAGGCCACTCTTTGCATGTCACATCTTACTTCCTTACTTCCTAGGTTGTGCGCTCGCAGGGGCGTAAGGCCACTTTGACTAAACATCCCAAATTAGCAATTATGACAACAGACAACAAATGAGAACCTCATTTCAAATAGGTCACTTGGGTCAGGCTTACTGATTTGAGAATTTGAAGTAAATCTTGTTAGCGGAAACCATATCAATATCCAATTTAACAGTTCAAAGAGGAACCATATTTAGAGGCCCCATAAATATCAAGACACAAGACCAAGGCACAATGAAAACGAGGAAAACCGCCCTGTGATCGGCCCTCCACTCCCTTATGAATGTCCTTCCACCAAATAGCTGTTTGGCCTTCAAGTAAGTTGATTCTGCAATGGCAGCAATGGTTGGGTGACTGTTCTCGACAGAAACACCAAGAAGGCTATTGAGTTCTCCACCCTACACTGAGAATACCCCATTTTTCTGCAAGCCCACTAGAAAACAATAAGAGCAAGTATAGAAATGTTAAGTTATTGAGAGAGAAACACCCAGTGTCAGAACCACTATGCTCAAAAATTTCCATTAGTGGTGACTACAATGCCAGTTACAAGCCGTGTGCTTCTTCTTTCAACCCCACCCACCATCCCATCCCCTCCCCAAAAGTTTCATTGCAATCTTACCCACTCCAGATCGTTAAGATGCGTGTCTGGCCAGATCAGTTCAGCTCCAAAGTGAGAGTGAGCGTACGAGAGAGGGGGTGCAAGGCAGACAGCGAGTGAGCGACACACCTTTCTGCTCTCTCCCTGACAAGTGCTCCCTACTTCACTCGCGTGGCTGTTGCTGCTGGCTGCATGGGCCTGCCTCAGCTCGGAGGAAATTTTTTTTATCGCTGCTCTTGCAAGTTCCTGCAAAACTGAAAAAAAAATGTGGTTTTCAGTTTTCAGTATTTTATAGCCTACAGGGGCGGGGGGGTTTGGTGTGTGTTTCCTGTTTGATCAACTTGCTTCTTCACTTTATGACTGCTACACACCCGGCCTCTTAGTCACAAATATGCATACTTCCAGGCCGCCTTCACTTTTTTAGGTTCCTTCAACTTTATTTTAGCTTTTTGTCTTAGACAGTTGAGACCCATTTTTGGTGGAGGGGAAGTAAGCCTGAAAGGCTGGAGGTTGAGCAGAACTCCAGCGACATGTTGACCGCTTTGTGTCAGTAGCGTGGTAGCCGCATGCAGCTGTCCACTTCTGAGTAGCACAGCGGGCAGAGCTCACCTGCTGGCTGTTCAGAGACTCCATAGACCAAGAGAAGCCATCCGTCAGTCGAGTAATCAATCAATAATCAATCAGTTAAGCAAGCAATTAATAACTCTGTCAATCAGGGAAGCCATCCTGCATTCATTCATTTAGTCAATCAATTGATCATACAATTCATAATTGAATCAATCAATTAATCAATCAGTGAGCAGGAATTCAATTATTTAATCAATTAATTCATAATTCACTCAATCAAGCAAGCAAGCAGGCAATTAATCATTCAACTAATGAATCAATTCAACAAACAAGTAATTTCATACATCAATTAAGCAATCATATAATAATTCAATAATTCGATTAATTAATCAGTCAAGCAACCAGGCAATTAATAATTCTGGCAATCAGTTCAACAATCAAGCAATACTTTAATAAATAAAGAAAAAATTAATTTGATCAATCAAGCGAGTAATTAGTAATTAAATTAATGAGTGAAACAATCAGGCAAGAATTTAATTAAGCAAGCAGTTAATAATCCACTTATTCAATCAGTGAAGCCATAAAGCAATAATTCCACTAATCAATCAAGCAAGCAATAATTCAACCAATGAACCAGCCCAACAAACAATGAATAATTTAATACATCAATTAAGCAATCAAATAATTCATTCATTAATTTAATCAAGCTATTAATAATTCACTCAACCAATCAAGCAGGCAATTAATAATCCAACCAATCAATCAGTTCAACAAAGTAAATACTGTACTTCAGTTAAGCAATCATATAATAACTCAATCATTCAATTTAATCACTCAAGCAATTAATAATTCACTCTATTAAGCATGCAGGCAATGAATAATTCAACCAATCAATCAGTTAAGCAATCAAGCAATAGTTTAACAAATCAAGCAATCAATTATTCAGTCGGTCTATCAGGCAAGCAAACAAGCAGCTAATTCACTCTTGCAATCAATTAAGCAATCAAGCAATAATCCATTTGATCAATCAAGCAAGCAATTAATTCATTCCATCATTATAAATCAATTACATGATTCAATAAATCAATTAAGCAATCAAATAATCTCAGTCAGTAAATCAAGTGAGTAAGCAATCAAACCACTTGATAAATCAATTTACAAAATCATTCGAGCAAACAGTTAATAAGAACTCTAAATCAGTCTAGCAAGCAATAATTCAATCATTTAACTAATTATGCAATAATGCAATAAATAATTTAATCAGTCAACCAATAAATCAGTTACACAAGCAATGTCGCGGGTGGCCGGGTAAGGGCTCTGACCAGGATGCCTTCATAATGAACGACGGAGGGAGAGAGAGCATGCACAGGCCATTATCTCCCCTGGATTTCTAGATGGCAGCCCCCCTAGGTTGCAGCGGTGTCTCGAATTCCCACAGAGCACGCTAGGAGTTTCAGTTTTCTGGCTCAGCCCTGTTGGGTTGCTTCCAAAACCAAGGTAACAGGCCACTGGGAATACTCTCAGGTGCTACATAAAAGAAGCCCCCTGTCGCAGCTCCAGGAGCCAGGAGGACAAAGCATAAAAGGAGGAGTGGAGGAGGAAGAGAGGTGATCAGGACAGTGAGAGAAGAAAATGGGATTGCTGTGTGCTTATTGTGGCTACTGTGGTGGGAAATACTTACTGAAGAGTCTCCCACGAATAAAACTCTGTCGTGCTTGTATACTGGGGTCTGAGCCTATTTGTTATGTCAGGTTTAGTGGAGCACCCCTTACAGTCTACAGCAGGCCATCAATAATTTACTCAATCAAATAATGAAACAATCAAGAAAACATTCACCCAATCAATTTTCTTTTATTTGTTTTAAATGCTTTAGTGAAATTCAAAGGAAAAACAATTAACAGAAAGTAAATTGAAAGGAAAAATTGATAATACACTGATAACAATTCTTGCTGATGTTGTTTCAATTTCAGGCTTAATCAATCAATGAAGCAGTTGACTCATCTGGGCAAACTATTTTATATGGCACGCTGCACGAAGCACATTACAGACTATAAACAAAAATTCAGTGGAAGGGGTTCTAACTTACCAAGCCGTTCTCCAGCTGGATTCATTCATTTTCAAGTTCTTAGGTGTAATGGGAGGGGTAAGCACAGCAAAGCCAAGAGAGAGCAAGCGAGACTGAGATGTCCTCGCAGACAGAAGCCCAATTGGCTCTCTGAGGCTGGAGAAGGTCTGCTTTACAGCTTCAAAGAGTTACTAGCCGTGCTGCCCGTCTAGGACAGGCTGAAATCTAAGTAAGCAACGTACAGTACACCTCAGTATTAACACTTGCAGTGCACAATTGACTGGAATGGATTTTGTAATGCATGTAGTAATACAATGCATTGAATTTGTCATTCCAACAAATGGCACATCACAAACATTTGTTGTAATGAAATGCATTACTATGTTATTGCATACAATGCATTTTATTACTACAAATGTTTGTGGTGTACCATCTGTTGGAATAACAGAGACAAAACAACCAGATGGATAGCCAGATAGACATACACGTTCTTTTAATGAGGTGGACTATTGTCTTTAGTTCTGTTATCTAAAAGGTCTGCTCTGTAATCTGTAGGTGTTGAGAACTTGAGTTCAAGTTCTGCTTCTGCCAACTAAGCTGACAGCAGTGGTGCCACTTGAGTGAACACTTCAGCCAACACAACAGGAGGCTGTAGCCTACCTTGGCAGCATTGGGCACAAGGCAGTAACAAGCTCTGGAAAAGGTGCCATTCCTTCACAGGACACAACCATAAAGGCTGATTTAGGATCACTGATTAACTTAAAACACAAATCTTTGGTATGCAGGAGGTACCTACACAGACAAAGGGAGAACATGCAAGCTCTACAGAGACAACACCCAGGCTCACTGGCTTCATGAGGTAACGGCAGGAATCATCACAACACCACGCTGCTCACAGTTGAAAGTAACAAGACAAAAATCCGAGTTCATTCAATATGTGACAAGTGACAAGCCTGCATAGTAATGGATGGGCTGACAACAGATTGACAATGCAGTAGAATCGGGACCTGTACAGGCTGTAAAAAGCAGAATCAGTTAGAGACGTTATGGATGTAGCAAGAGAAGAAAGATGTCTTTAAATCTGCCTTCAGTGCGATGGAGGCTCAGAGACAGAGCAAAAGGAAAAGAAAAAGAAGTTGAAGCATAACATGCAAGTATCTGGCAGGCCTCAGTTTATAAAGTGCGGTAACAACACATAACATGCAAAAGCCATTTAAAAAAAATACAAGATTAAGATACAGGACTGGACTGAGCCGTCAAAATAGAGAGCAATTTTAAAATAAGGGTTACACAAGAGTAAATGGATTATCAATGCATTTTACACTTAGTTGGCATTTTAATTGGTACATCTATGTAGTGGCCTGTGTGTAGTTCCTGCTTTCAGAACAGCAGGCCTTCATCTGGACAGCATTTGTACAAGACGCCGGACGTATTGCTCAAGCCTCTGACTGGCTGACTGAAAAAAAGGGCATTATTAGATAGATAGATGAGGTGCTATATAACAATATATGTAAAGAAAAGGTGCTATAGATAGATAATGACCCTTAAAAAGGACCATCAGTTCCACAATGGCCACAGTACTCCTGCTGTAAGATTCCACTCCCACCTGTGCCTATTCCAAGTCTCCCTCTGCTCATGTGATATCTGAAGTAAGAGCTTCCTCTTCCTCCCTACCATTTTTAGGCAAGACAGGCCAAGATTAAGACTTGCTGGGAACCACATGCTAAAAGAATGGAATTCTTGAAAGAGAGCGTCTTAATAGAGTAGTCTCATCCCTTCATTGAAGTCTCTCTCTCACTCAGGTCCTTTCCATCAATAATTTTAGTTTTGGTAAAATATTTTGGTGTACAGTATTATTATTTTTTGAATTTGTCACACTAAAGGTCTGGTTTATACTTCACACTCAGAATGCTTCCGTGCATGCATCATGGCTGCCACGTGTTCCCAAGATTCTTTTGACGTCTCCTCTGAGCACCTTGTCAGAAATTAATGTGTAAGTTGCAGTACTAGCAAAAATATGAGTGGCGTGTTAGTTCAAGTTTTGGTACATGACGTCAGGAAAGTTGTTTAATATCAACATGTGATGGCAGGCTTGCAGCTCCAACAGAATCATTGGGAGTGCTTTGCTGTTTGATGAACAGTTCGATGCAGTGAAGCATTTATTTTAAGTAGCAGGCCTACTAGTATATCAAATCATGGTGTGGGACTACTGCAGGCGGTAACCGAGATCCAGGATTGTGCTCTGCTCTTGTATTAGTGGGGGCCCAGGCCAGATGTACATTTTCGGGGGGCTTTGGCTTAAAAATGTTTGGGAACTCCAGGGTTAGTCTGTTTTTAGATAACTATATAAATTATATTTCTTTGACTAGACTTTACTTCCCTGACCCTGTTAAAACCTTCATTTCTCGTTCACCCCCTTGTCCACTTGACTTGGCCTACTTGGTTGCTTCCATTTTTCCTACTTGACAGCACATTAGTGTTAATGCAGCTCACTGGTTTGTACTGCACCACCACCTAGTGGCCTCAAGCTGCAGTACACCATAAACCTGTTCATGCTGCACTTGAAGCTCATATTTACTATCTGTCTGGGCACAAGTGTGGTGAACCTCATACGAGATTAGCACCCCTTAATAAAATGGCTGCTTTACACTCTTCACATTGTAAGGCAGGGTGGAGTGACTAGAATGGAGTGTGCTAGCTCTATAAAACTAACCCTGCAGGACCCCTTACACGGACTTTTCACACTTCTGCCATCTAAGAGAAGATACTGCAGCATCAAAACCAGATCTGCCAGGATGCAGGAGAGTTTTTACCCCCAAGCTGTTGGACTCCTTAACACCAGGCTGCCCCCTGAGACCTTCCACACTACCTCAACCACCTCTAAAAACAGAACTTTATACATTCGAGCCACTGTCCTGCAAAGACGAGTGTGCAGGTAGAAAAGAACTGAAAACCTCATACTGACCAAGTATTTTGACACTCTTGATATCCTTCTGCTGTGAAACATTCTGACCTGTCATTGTTTACACGTCTTAAAACAACTATTATCATACACTGGTAAATAAATAATAGATGGATGATACAGAAATTATATTACAAATCTATTGACTGTATTTATGTATCTAGATTGCAAATACCATACATTGCATCAATGTTCATATTGCTAACTACACATCAATATTGCTGCTACTTCTTTGTCTCGTCTTTGCACAATGTCTTGTGTTTTAATTTTCAATTTAAATTCTATTTTTAATTTATTATTTGCACGTGATGTTGTTACACTGTGGACCCCTGAGCTTTGCAATTTCGTCTATCTGTATACTTATATATGGTTGAGATGACAATAAAGTTCGCTTTGACTTTGACATGAAGGGTTTGGCTGAGGAATTGTACTGCAAACTACAGGGCTGTTGATTGAAGTCTCAGCTCTGGCTGTGATGTTAGCCATGTTGCTTGTACTGCTAGCACTTAGAAATATGATCTCCTTAAAGGGGGCTATAGGACTTATTCTAAAAGATTTACTCCCAAATTAATCTTGCCAGAAGAAGGGGCCTTAGTTGCCACAAAAGATTGCTCACCACCTTTGTTCAGGCGAGTGTTCATGTGAATCTGGTGCAACTTCCTAGGAAAAGAGGAGAAATGAGAGGAGGCGCCGCAAAGCCAAATGGGCAAAATAAAGGAAAAGTGCACTAAAAAAAAAAAAAAGGCTTGAAACTCTGATCAGCCAATCAGCTTTTACTGCACATGGTGCTCTGCATGGAACACACCATCATACTACGCTATATAAAGCAAACATCATGTAAAACTCAAAACACCAAGATCACAAATGAGATCTCTCAGTAAAATTCAGTGATCTTTGGGAGAGACCCATTTGAAACCCCACCCATTTATTCTGGTTCACAACACCATAAACATGTAGTGTACTGAAGAGATAATGGCCAAAATGGAGAAAACAAAGAACAGGCCTTTAGAAGAGCTAGCGGGCACCATGCTGTAGAATCTATGGCCAGGATGTGGCACCATTCTTCTATGAGAAAGTTAGTCAGCCTGTCAGAAAGTAATACACATCCTTTCCAAGGAATGCCCTTTTCACCCAGAAACCTTGTACAGAGCAATTTTCCCCTACCAAATCTGTATTACAATATGATTAAAAATTCAATCAGTACAAAGTTCCACTAAGTTAAAATGCAGAGTCAGTCAACTCTAAATGCTTTCAAAGAGTACTCTAAGGTAGCTCATCACATAGAGTAGTAGACATATTTTCACATTTACAGACTATGGTGAACATCTTACTAGAACATCTAAAGAAAAACGGAACAGAAATTGTGCCTCAGCAGATTTTAGAATTTTTGCCAAAGTCTGGAGATTTATGCTGTTCCTTGCAAAAAAAACAAAAAGATATTTGTTCCAGGCTTTAGAAAACATCGGACCTCACTTTCCGATTGGTTTACTTCTGATTAGGATAAGTCAATACCCAAGCAATGTGGTACAGGGTATATCTCTATTATATAAAAAAAAAAAAAAACTCTTGAGATGAGACGAGAAGAGACTATTGCCGAGAGATTTTTTCAAGTCCCACCCACCTCTCAACCATTTCCAGTTAACGGCCCAGGCCCACTGTCCTCTCACCTGTCATTCGTGTGAATGCTTTTGTCAGACACAGTTCCTGCGCTCTCAGCTCTTATAAATTTTTACGTTTTCCTTACTTTAAGTTCCCAATAAAAGAAGACTTCTGTCCAAATTTTAATGAAGAATTTCATCCCGAAGGGTTATCAACAAAAGAAATGAGTACACAGGCAATCCTAGCACCAAGAAACAATAAAGTCAAACAAATTTACATGAAAATTGTTCATTGGTTACACGGCAAATTGGTTAACTGCTTATCAATAGACTATTTTGAAACAGTTGGTCGTGATGTTGCGGAAGATGAAAACATCAACTTACAATATCCCGTAGAATATCTACAAGCGTTAATACCGTCCAGTCTTCCACCGGCCAAATTACTGTTGAAAGAAGGATGTATCGTAATGTTATTGCATAATTTATGTATGAGTGATGGGCTATGCAATAGGACAAGATTAGTTGCATTCAAAATTGGTCAAATTCTGACATGTAAAGGGCGACAAGAAAGGCAATGGAGTACATCTTCCGAGGAAACCATCTTGATATGCCATTTTGCTATGACAAATTACAAATCACATGAACAAATATTCAAAAAAGTCAGTTTATTTATTAGAGAGAAAGAAACAATACTCACTCACGGTCAGTTATACGTTGTGTTGTCTAATTACTCGCTGTAATGTAAAATAGTTAGGTCTATAATGCATATGTAACAATTCCCATGAAAATAATGTTTAAATTGTACAGTCGCATCACCATATGCAAACGAGCAGGGGGCAGAGCCACCTAGTGAAATCTCAATAAAAAGTATCAATACATATTCTTGTCTCATCTGGTGTTATTCCAAACAATGCCATTAAAGAATTGAAGAAAAGTGCAAAACCCAAACTCTTGACAAATACAAAAACATTTATTTCAAAATGTTTTTTGTTTAGGATGTTCCAAAAACAAATGACCTTGCACGGCCAATGCTTCACAGCAACATTCATGGTTAAGGCCCAATTCTTGATGTACACAGTTTAACTTTTAAGTTTCAAAAATGCAAGCAAAATAGATTTGTTAATAGAAATTGCCGAACACACATAAGCAGTGTATCTTATTGGAGATCCTAACCAAACAGTGGACAGATGAAGGAAGTGAGTGCTGCAAAGCAGCTAGATCTCGACCAACCAAACAAGCTGTTCCGCCTCACCTTTTCTGGTTCATCTAGCAGTTAACAGCACAGTACCAGTTTACTGACTTCAGCCATGACTAGCACAAGAATTAGACATGCCCATGATCAACAATTGTCCACACCATTTTGACAAAACAAAACATTAAATAGGGTAGCCTGTGGTTCTTCAAACTCGATTGTTTTTCATATCACAATATCTATTGTGAAGCTTTATTGTTTGATATCAGATATACCCATTTCAGTATTAAGAGTTTCTTATGGTCCTGGTGCAGAGAAAGTTTTTAAAATTATACACTGTGGATATCATTTTTACTGTATTACACACATTTGGATGTAAACCCAGTATTTGTGGTTGCATAATGTTTCTATTCTCTGGACTAGAAGCCTGTTCATGTAAGCAAATTTCATTATTTTGTATTAAAATGAGAAACCAAATAAGCCTGTCCAGTATCACCAAACTTTAACATTTGCTGGTGTACCACTAGCTATTCAACTTTCCTACAATCAGAGACACAAGGAATCATAAAGGTGTGCAGTACAATTCTAAATGAAGACATTGCACATAAATAACACATTAAAAAAATAGAATATTTGTTAACAACTTTGGCAAAGTTATTTGGCAAGTCTATTCTTCAAATTCCGATGAATTTTCTATCATTTAAGACTAAAAGTGAACAATACAAATCAATATGAATACAATATATTATTATACATATACATGCAAAATAAATTTCTACTGATGATTGAAAAAGAATTAATATAAATGCTAAAACTGTGAGGTACAGTGGCATGATAATAGGCAGTTTTGTGTAATTGGTCCATCTTGTTTCAAATCCTCTTGCCAGTTGCGGTGTGCCTGGATTTTAATTCCACATCTCCACAGACATGTAGGTGAGGTGACTTAGCCCTCTGCAAAGAAACGGGATTAGGCACTGCAACAGACTGGAGTCCCATCCAGGGTTGGTTTCAGCCTTATCCCCATACTGCTGGGACAAGCTCCAGTCTTAATACAACCCTCTGTCGGACTGAATGGGTCAGAGAATTTTATGTTGACTAATATATGGGCCTCACAGTTCCAGAGTCCTTGGCTCAAAGTTTGTAGAGTATGTTCTCATCCTTTCTTTATATTTCTGGCTTTCATTCCACATGCCAAACCCTGGCATACTAATTTATTTGGGCCCATCATGGGTGTATGAATTTGACCTGCACCTAGAATTGCCAGAATAAGCTTTGGATCAGACCAAGAAGTTTATTAACGAGATTCAAAAATGGGATGAACTATGCATTTGTGAAACAGCAGCATGACAAATTGTCTTGGGCAATGAAACCCCAGTCACAAATGGTCAGTGCATGATTAGCGATGATGAGTAAGCAGTAGCAGATGTGGTAAAGGACCTTGCAAGTAGAGAGTTCATCTCCAGGGAGTTGTGGGCCCTTTCTCGGAGTAGTTCATACAATGTGCCACATGCCCTTTCAAGAAACATTGGGTTGAGTGTTGTAATGGACTATCAAGGTGCTGGGATTAAGATCTTTACTTCCAGATATAATTACAGGTGAATGGGACTTGCCATCTTCCTTATGAATAGCTGCTGGTAGCAATGTGATCAGAAACCTTCACATCACCCTGGCCACAGCCTCCTCAATTTAAGAAGTCATTTGGCAGGGAAGTAGAAATGTGCAGCCGTATTTGAGAGGGACACTGGTAGTAACTGGTTTATCAAAATTAGTGATTTATTTATTTTTTTTTTAAGAAAGAACCTGGCATGGTAAAGTTTAGTTTTTTACATTCGAGAATATACAGAAAGTAGAATTGGGCAAGATTGAAGGCATAGCTGTGATTCAATCCTGCCAAGCTTTTAAACAGAAGGCTCACAATGTAGTTGATCCAGAAGTCACTTCAGCTTAGCAGTCCTAAAATTTTACAGGACATTCCCAACTTCATAACTAATTCTAAGGAGGGTCCTGAAGTGGTCACACAGTGAGGCTTAAAAGGGCCAATGGTAACAGACATCTGGGTGTGAATGGGGGTAAAGCATCAGGCAAGAACTATTTCTCCCTGGTTTGATGGCAGCTCTTCATTTTTAAAAATTCATTGCTCCTTTGGCAGTATAATATAGGCTAGCTGAACACTTTGGAAGTGTTCCTAAAAGATTATGCAGTATGAACATTCCGTGACAAACAACATCTGCATCAAAAGCAATAGTCCAATTTGTATGAAAACACCAAACTGTCTTATAAGGCAGTAGAGGCCATCATGGATTTGCCAATCTAGTGACCCCTTACTAGCACTCAATTCAAGAATCTTTAGTTTAAGACTATCACTGAAAATGAACTAACAGTAGTCCAAGACTGTCTGCTTCAGCTGCAGTGTGTGAAGAGCTGGGGATGATCCCATGTCAGCCTGGTCTCAGTACGTGTTGACGGTAAAAAGACACCACTCAGGTTTGGCGTTGTTGCAGTCTGAGAAGGGGAACAGAGACGCATACTAACTTGAGACAACCTTGTGAGCAGGTTTAACAGACATAGTATGGTGGGTAATGTTACAAAGTGAATTCTGCATGCAGACACTCAGTCAGTTTTATGGTCAATTTGCCATTAAAATATGGAATCAATATTTTTATATTTGGACTGAAGTAGAGTGTGATCCTCAATCAAATATATTTAGCTCAGCTATAGAAAAAGAAAAGATGCATGGAAATATTTAGATTGTGTAACATAAGAAAAAGAAAAATACAAGTCAGAATATATATGTAACTGTTAATCTTAACGCATTTGGTGTCCCCAATTAGGGATCGCTTGGCCGTTGGCTCAGAAAGTGTGCACTGAAAGATGCTACCAGTTCCTTCCCTACAGTAGCCATTTCAAGTGTCATTTTTAGCATAACTGAAAGCATCAGTTGAAATTAACAATATAAGCCAATATGCATATTTCCACCTTCACAGTGTGCTGCACTGCTGGGCAGCTTTTACATATTGAATGTGCAGAGGCCTCCAATTAACAACAAACTCCATATGCTGACTACTATTCCCTTTTGTGTTCTTGATGTAAATTATTCGCATTTCTTACTGTCTACCAGTTAATGTTTTGCTGCCCAATAGCAATCAAGATTTTTTTTTTTTTTTTTTTTTTTTAAACACTGAAATGATATGGTAGTGATGAGGGAAATCATTTAAAGATGAATGTGGCTATGATCTTTTCATAGAAAACTAATGTTACATAAATTCATTCATGCAATGCTTAAGGCATAAATGATGCACATTTCAGAAAGTATGTGCAAGCTGTTGAAAAACATCCTCTCTGCACACATGCATGCTGCAAAGATGGCCAGATAACCTTTAAATGTGATATATTTTTGTACCTCCTTGCATGTAAAAGCGTCTTGTATTCAAGAAATACAGTCATCACTCAAAATTGATCCCACATAAGCATTTTCCACATCATACAGACACGGATACCATAATTATCTGAGAAGCATATTTATTATGACTTGGCAATATTTTCTTTGACAAACATTGCTCATCTCTTATCATGGAGTACTTGCCTGTTAATTCCTTATTAATTACCTGCTTAACTACATTGTGACAAACTATAATGTTGATGGGGGTATGAAAGACCTTCATGAGTTTTAAAAATTTACTATCATAAATCATCAGGAAACATATTTATACATTTCTGTATGTGAACAGACTGGCACAGCCGCACAGTGGAAGTGCTGCTGCCTCACAACAAGGGGACAAAGATTCACACCCTGCGTGGCATTTGCATGTTCTCTCCTTGTCTGCATGAGCTTCCTGCAGGAGGTCCATTTTTATCCCCCAGTCCAAAGACATGCAGGTTCGGTGGACTGGTGATGCTAAATTCTACATGCTAAAATAAGTATGTGTGTTCACCCTGTGATGGAATGGGCACCGTCCAGGGATTTTTTTTTTATGTCTTATGCCCAATGTATGGCAAGACAGACACCAGATTTTCTGTGACTCTGCTGTGGATTATTTGGAAAATGAATGCTTGGATGAATATTTATGAACAAAAACAAAAGATATCTTCCTCTTCAAATAACTTTATTGGATTCTTTTGCTTCAACAACTTTTCTGTTAATGTTTTAAATTCTCTGTGCTTTGCTTGGTGCTGTGGAATATTACACTTTAGATAGTAGTTTGGTTGGTTTGCCAGAGAAATGGACAAGAGAAACAAACAAATGTAAAAAGCAAGATGGCAACTATTCCGTTGATGTGCATTAAAAAAAAAAAAAAAATCTCTCTCTCCTAGGCGTGATCAGGTCCAACCATAAGGTCAATTTTTCCGGTAAGCTTTCTTTTCTATACTGTAATAAAGCAGTACAAAAATGAGGCCACCCAGATAGAGACTGAGCAATACTTCAAAATGGCCAAAATTTGAACCAAAAAGAAAAAAAAAAAAAAAAAAAAAAAAAAAGGCCCAATAGATTCAGAAGATGCTCTCCTGGGGAGCAGAGCACTAAGACCAAAGAGGCTGGAGAAGGTTGAGCCTGAGATTGAGTGTGTCTGGGCACCCCAAGCCCTGACCCCTCCAGCCTCCACTGCACTCAGTTGCTTAGCTCACATCTCAGACAGGCCTAAGAGGATCTGTTCTTTAGTTGACTTAACTTTCACACACCAAGAAATGACATCCATCACCGGATAGCAATAAGTCCCACATCAATGAGCTTTTGAATCTTCTGTGCAATAACTGGGTTCCTCAAGTGGCTGTAATAAGAAAAGATCAAAGTCAGTAAAATTATCAAGAAAAAGTATATATACTGTATGTCATGGTGTTCTGATAAGGATGCCCTCTGATTTTCACTTTGGTCTTGCTGTAATATATGAAATATAGATAACAATTAGATTTTTTCCTTTTTTGGATTACCTGTTATATATACAGTATAGCACCTTTCCCTCACTTGGTAAGTACTTCTTATATTCAAAAGGGTGCAACAGGAATAAAAGCACAGAAAAACCACTACGTAAAGCAACAATGGATACACAGCCAGATGAATGAGCAAATGGCAATGGGGCTACTTAACGGACACAGAAGACATCAATTGTGATTGGATAAACATGAAACCAAAGGGCGAGAACTGTTTACACAAGTAAATGTAAACATTTGAGTATATAACCAAACTTACTCGCTGAGTGCTTGTGGATCCTTCTGCATCTGCTCCAGAATCATCCGCATGGCAGGATCACTCATGATTTGCTGTACTTCTGGGTCTGCCATTGCCCGTCGCTTCACATCTTCGGGGTTATCATTGCGCATATGTTGTGAAACTAAACAACGCTGGTAGCCCTCTGCTGCCTCCTATAATAAGGAAAACAAATTTGATATCAGAAAAGGTCATTTTTGATATAAAGATTCCAAATTAAATCTCACAAAAATGGTACCAAGTCAGAAATTCACAATAAACATCTGTGAACTGCAGTTAAGGTTTGTATTTCTGTATACGTAATGTGCGTCTTCCTGCAATAGCTCAAATCACTGTTCATTAAAAACAAAAATCTTTCATGAACTGGCTTCTCTAATAGCCTATTCTTAAAAATCATGTGTACTGTTTTACTACACACACCCAAACAATTTTAAATATACATCCATTTTACCAAGAAATGAATCTCAGAAATTAATACGTTTGGTGGAAAAAATCTAATGACATTCACTTTTTCAATACTTTTTATTCCCACTTTTGTGACACTTTCTGATCACATCAGCAGATAAAAGCAAAGATCAGCCAGTTATGTGAATGTTAGTCTGTTGTATGGTAGTGAGCATGAAAAAGAGGTGAAGGCAAGCCCAATTTTTTAATTGTACATTTTTGCATTAATTTGCAAATATAATTAAAATGTACAAGAACAATACATTAAATGCATGCTGATCAAATAGGATTATGGCAGTCAAAATGCTATTTTTCATGATCAACCACTTCTACTGATTAAAGAGGTGTGAAACTGATCAACTGTAAAATTTTAGGACGGTAATCACTTACAGCTTGAAACACGCATTACAAAATGCACAAAATTGTGTCACATTTAGATGAGATGATGCCAAATCCTTATATTGCTGATCTTGAAGCATAGTTGTAATTTAAATAAAATACATTTACAATAAACAAATTTCAAATACAAATAAGTGAATATGCCCTGCAATTTACTACCAACCTGTCTAGAATAGGAAAAAAAACACTTAAGAGTAACACGGCAACTTTTACTGCATTGTTATATCGGTAAGACTGTCAAGATGGAGTTTATAATGTCATGCATTCAACAATATTAACAATATTTTTGTTCAAAGATTAAGGATTATAAATATTTATTAACCTTTCTATTTATGAAATATGAGCAAATCGGTTTAATTCCTTTGGATAATATAAAAGCAATTAATAGAACAATGGCAAAAGCAGAGCCTTATCTCAAGAAACAGTAACCAATAAGGACATTCCATGAAAATGAAGTGTAAAATACGCATTTAAGAATACTAGATGGCATCTTAAAAAGACTTTCAAACAGCTCACTCAGTCAGAGTTTTTCCTTCTCAGATATTTGAGGCATGTTATGTTACATTAAATATATAATTCAAATTGGCCCAACTTAAGCATTAGTAAGCTAAGTATTTTTCCAAACAGGTAAGTGTGTGTGTGTTCTGTATCTATTTGTTTCAGTGCATTTATATCATTAATAAAAAATTGGTAGGTTCAATCCCCCCATCTCCCCTAAAAATACCAGATATGTTGCATGGCCTTGCAAAATTACTCAATATTACTTAGTAACAACCAAAGGAAAAAAATCAATGTGGTACACTTAGGTTTCAAGCCACTGAAGCTAACTTTTTTTGCCATTGATTTAGGTTAGGAGAAAAGAAGAATTCAAGACATGTTGTGGAAACTAAGTTTGGACAGGGACAAAACAACTGCCTAAGAAGGGAACAGCTGCCTTAAAATTGCCATCCAACAGGTGACCTTTGAAAAACAAGTGCCACATATTATGGATAAAAAAAGAATATTAAACAAATTTAAGTGACCATTCACATTGTGAAATCTGAACAACAGCTGTGAAAATGAAGATCAAATAAGATAGCAATAAAAAATAATGTATAAATTCAGAAAAAGCATACAAAAATGATATCTAAGTGTTTGGATGTTTCAGTTCTACAAGTGGAAGCTATATATTAAAAAAAAATTCCATTCTCTGCCTAGATAAAACGTTAGCCCTCACAAAACTCTACATAGAAGATGAATTGTGAGAGAGGATGACTTCAAACAACCACCACAACACTGAAGGAGCAACTGGAGGAATGAAGCACCAGTCAACAATACCAAGAGCTTCACAAAACACTGGTCTGTCTAGTAAGATGGCACAAAAGAAGTCATTATTCAAAAAGAACCATGAGAGATTCCATCCTGCCAAAAACAAGAGAATAACACATTTGCAACTTAGGAAAAGTTTTTGTGGTCATTTGAGACCAAGACAGAACATTGCAAATACTGAACATCTTGTTAACAGAAGGAAGAATGGAATTGTGGAAAACAAGAAAATACTGCAAGAGCACCTCTGTAAGCTTAAAAAAAAAATAAATAAAAAATAACTTGGGCAAAAGGTTACATATAAGCAGGACAATGATCCCAAAGTAACCATGGGGTGGCTTATGGCAGTCAAAGCCCTTCAACCCAATTGAAAATCTGTGGCACTATTTAAAAATGGAGGCCCACAAAACTCACCCAACAACTTTAATAGCCTGGAGGAAATAGGTCAAAATCATTCATG
The DNA here is from genome assembly GCF_900747795.2 of Erpetoichthys calabaricus. NCBI lineage: Eukaryota > Metazoa > Chordata > Cladistia > Polypteriformes > Polypteridae > Erpetoichthys > Erpetoichthys calabaricus. Next base: position 183,692,177 of record NC_041394.2, on the reverse strand, counting down.
AATAGCATACAAAGCGGAGACATTCTTACTCTGAAAGACTAAAGCAGCCATTGCTTCAAACAGTAGATGAACAATACATTAAAAGTGTGTTGAACGAACACTTAACACCAAAAGATTGTTTTTTGCTTGTTATGATTTTACTTTAAAACAATTAACAATGTCACATACAAAAACAAATTATGAGTTTCAGTACTTTGAAATAGTACATCACAGAAAATAAAGTATTCAGATTCATGAAGAACATGAAAAAGTATTCAGATTCATGAAGAACATGAAGAATTCTCTTATTTTACTGGATAAATTCTACACTAAAATATTAGGGCTCTGTAGCTAAACTACAAAGTGATATCTTAAAGCAGGCCTATTCTAAATTCTAACAATAGCAAAACTGACTCAATAGTTTTGGGTTCAAAGGTACTTTGGAGAGAGAAAACCTGCAAACGCCCTATAGACAATAACCAGGACGGGAATAAAACTTTGAAGCAAACCTTTTTCTTGAAAATCTTAGGCAGCAGAACTAAACATAGTAATTGGCTACGATTTAATAATTAAATTTACTCTTCTGCAATTTATTAGAGACAAATGGTAAACATGAAAAGAACGAAGTGAATTTAACTGTATTAGAAAAATGCTTATCCCCAATCTTTATACTTTTTCCCCCCCCCCCAAATGTGACTGTTGTATTTTTTGTTTAATTTTGCAACTATATTCTATATATACAATGTTTAGTTCTTATCTGTTGTATATGTTACCGGCAATATAAATGCAGGCATTGTATAGAATGCCTAGGTGATATATAGAATGCTGAAAATTAGACGTCATGAAATGATTAATATTTCACACATTTCCTAGGAATTCTATAAAATTACAAAAGACAAACCGGCAAAGTATAAAATACTCCCACTAATGACGTTTCTAATGTCACATGACTTTCAACACTTGCCTCAGACGGAAAATTCTCCATTTGCATTTCAGTGCAATTTAAAATAAAATTTTTCCTTCCTTGTTGCAACAAGGAGGTTCATATTTTATTTTATTTTGTTTTCCTCACTAAGAACGTCCAATACTTTATTTTGTATCTCTTTCGTTTTCATATATGTCTTTTCAATAAAAGCCTTTTCATGACTCTCTTTTAACACTTTGCCTAGATAGCATCTGTCATTCTATATAATGCCTAGGTATTACATACAATGCCTAGGGAAAGTATATATAATATTAAAATAATTCGGATATTTCATACTTTGCCCAAAAACTCCGGGAATTCTATATATTGCCTGCATTTCATACACTGCCGGTAACATATACATTAAAACACAACATAATTCAGCATCTAAGTGGAGAATTTGCGAACAGAAGTTTCAAATGTAATGAATCCAATGATCCAACGAGTCCGTGAACAAGGATTTAGCCCTGTGGCTTCTACACTTTACAACACAACCCAGGGAACGGGAGGGAATGACTAGGAGACGATACGTGGTCTTCACGTCAAGATCACGGAAGACAAATAAAAGACTCACGAGATTTAAGAGAATGGCCACGGAACGTCTCGCGGGGTATAGAACATGAGATTCTTGCAAGACACGCCCTACTTGCAAGCAATATCAGAGCATGGCCAGCAAAAAAAAAATTTAAAAAATTTAAGTAGTGTAAAGGCATGCAGCACACATAGATCCAGGGGTCTCAGTGCATATAAAGGACAATATGTTATAAATGAAACCGACAACTAAAAGATCGCATTAGCGCAAACAAAACAAAATTATTCATCAGGTCCAGGTGTAATTGAAAAAATAGCTGGACAAAGCGAGGTCAGAAATAAAAGGCAAAGAGCAGAAAACAAAGTCTTTTCACCTTCGCATCATTCAATGCACAAAACGTAGATTTACACAATAATGGACCATACGCTATGAGAATCTGTGGTCCTGCAACAGTTAAAGCATCAACAATTTCAAAGAAAACACAATTCAGTCAGGAGTATATTTATGATCACGGAGAAGCGATCACAACACAAGCAGCAGAGACACGAAGTGGCAAAAAGGACAGCGGCTGTACAGGCTTTAAAATGATCGACAGGCAGCGTGACAGCAGCTGCCTTCCCTTCACAACGCGAGCAGCGTTATACGTTCTGCAAGAAAGATTTAACCACGCCCGGGGCCGGAAATAAAGGACAATTATCATTTTTACAACGTCACACGAGACAAGGCAGTGAGCCATCATTTAAAATAAGTCCACAGACATCTAACCTAGCAGTTGTTGGATTGCTTTTGGCAGACACGCATCATGTGCTCCCAGCATGACATGTGACAAACAGAACAGGCAGCTCGCCAGCAGCAGAAAGACAGCAGATGATCCGACGGCATATCCTTAACGTGTGTTCAGCCGACCCCCCTTCACAACGCGAGCAGTGTTATACGTCTTGCGAGAAAGATGTAACCATGCATGGGGCCGGAAATAAAGGACAAGTATTGTTTTTACAAAAAGTTTTTAAAGTAAAAGTGAAAATAATGCATATGTAACAATTCCCATGAAAATAATCTCTTTAAATTGTATATCTGGTAAACCAAACACGAGGGTGGGCGAGCGAAGCGAGCAGGGGGCGCAGCCCCCTAGTATGGAATAAAATTAAAAGTGAATATGAAAAACGAAGATTTACTGCTTGGTGAAGTGGATTTTAAAAAACAACTATGAGTGCAGCTTTACCTTTGAAGAGGAGTCAAGGTCAAGAGCCTTTTGGTAAAAGTCCATCGCTTTGCTAAAATCCTTCATTGCTTCCAAAGCAGCAGCTTTGCGCGTGTACCCTTTGACTATAAAATAAAGTGTGAGAGGAAAAAAAAAAAAAAAAATATATAAAATATAAAATCATTGTAGAATGGACATTAAAAACACCTGGCAAGTCATGGCACTAGTAAAGCAAAACTACACATTTAAAAAAATCATAATACTGTATTAATTCACCTCCAAGTGAGGAGATGCATCTAGAATGGAACAAAACAAAACTATACAAGAGTATTAGTAATACACATGCTACTTTGCAACACTAGCTCATTTTTACAAAGAATACAGTACCCACAAGCACTGCATTGCACTGCATAATTCGCACCAGATTCACACCAAGAAAAAACACTTAAAGGAGTACTCAGCAGCTCAATGCCCATTGTTACAATTATTCATCATTTATAGCAGGTGCCTTTACCCAAAGCAGTTTACAAAAGCAAAGTAAAATTAATAAATAGGTAGAAGGCACAAAACAAAAAAAAAAACACACACACACAACTTAAGTCTACTTTTTTTTTTTTTTTTTTTTTTTTTTTTTTTAAAGATACAACTCTTTACAACTTGCCAATAAACCAACTGGACCAGAAAGGCAGCACCAACTATTTTACTGTACAGTCATTACAGACCTAGAAGATCAGGTACTTCACGTAGTAAACAAACTGTACATGTCAGGTTAACACCACTGCCAATTTTGAAAAGTGATTTAATACATTTCTTTAAGAATAAACTTTATAATTTTAATATTATATACTGGACTATTAGTGACAACATTGCTGACATTAGTTTGTATGCTGCTATGCTGTAGGAGCAATATTACACCATAATAAAAGCTGAATTCCTGCAGAGATATCAGAAAATGTAAAATTTAATCAAGTGCAGGCATCTAATAATAAAAAAAAAGTCCATTCTGTACTTACGGAATGTTGGATCCAACTGGATACATTCTTCACAGTCCTAAAATAATGGGGGGAAAAAAGACCTTCAGGAAAAGGAATGTATTGAAGTTTCAATGCAGGGATCAGGGCAATTATACAACCTCTAGCAAACACACTGCACACAATTTTTTTTTTTTTTAGAAATCTCACAGAAGAGTTAATCATGGATAGGCTTACAACTTACTTTTTTAAACCATTTTAGCAAAAGAAAAAAAATAATGCACAGAAAATAAACCGATAACCATTTAACACCATTTAAAACAGGTATGTCTAAGATTGTAACAGGTCATCTTCTGCCGCTTTCTGCCTCCACTCCCTCTCTGGCAAGTCCTGACCTCTTTCCTCTGAGTCTCTTCCAATCAGCAGTGGCTGGCTCCTTTTAAACAGATCCTGGGAGTGTTCCAACTGCTTCATCAGTATTACCTGGAATCACTCCCAAGCGTGATGCAAATCCTCTGCCTGACACTGCAGCTTTCCCTGGCGGCCCCCATGGAAACCAACAGGGCTGCATCAAACTCTCACTCCCAGTCTGAGCTGCTGGAACCCGTGGTGCCACAACCACCCATGACGGCTGCTCTTTAGCGTCCCAGGGAAGGTAGTGCCTCATAGGCACTCTCTCCACAGGTTCTTCATCCAATTGGGCCGCCGGTCACAACATATAAAAATTTGAATTTCAGCTTTAACTTTACATAACAAAAATGAGGGCAGATTTTAGAAGAGAGGGTAGATGGTTATTTTTTTTCATCTTCCCAATCACAAGATTTCACATTAGAACCTAGATTTTTTACAAAGGCGTCTTCTTGTATACATTTTCTTTGACCACTGTGGGTCAAGCGATACTTCAAATAATCGTTTCATTCCTATAAGAATTTCAGGAATTCAGTAATTCTGAAAACATAATTTGTTGAGACATTGATAGCGTTAGACTACAATGTTGGTTACCAACACTGCACCAGATAACAAGAACTCATTAAGCTTAAAATTGGCTCACACCAAGAAGTTGTTAAAATAGCTGAACACCACCTAGCCTACTAAAGAATGATTTCTATTCTGAACCTGAAGCAGTACGATGGTATACCATAAGAACATTCTTATTTTTGTTTTACATTTAATGTTTGGATTCAAGCAATGAGGAAAAAAAGAATAATTCCTTCTCATATGATTAAGTCCTGTGTGTCTTTTCAACTATAAAAAAACTCAACTGACATTCTAAGTATTTAGTTCATAGTGGTGCAGTGAACCCACATTAGCAATAAAAATCAATTTATGTTAATTGATAATTTTCAATATACATCAGGCAAAAGGGATTATGAACATAGTGTTTCTGATCAAAGAAAGTCTCTCACGGGTTCTATAACTTTACTATTCTGATTTCAGAATATTTAAAAACATTCTGTAAGATAGTGATTACATACATTGCTTTACTATTCATACTTTCAAAAGCTTACTGATTACACCGGGACAACACATTCTTTTTCCCCCCCCAAAAGTTTTGCTTCCGGAAAATGTTTGTAATTGTGATAAAACCGCTTCAAGGTGATCACAAACATTTCTGATTGACTGCATCATGAACAAATTTGGAGAAAGGGGACATTAACTTTAATTAAATTTAGCAAGTTTAATTGCTTAATGACGGTGACACAATGCATTAACTCAACTGAACTTAAATGTTTTACTGCTGATTATCTTTTGTACTTGGCATCTGATGCTTCTCATTTCAGTGTCCAATGATAGTTGGCCAGCACTGATGGATTCCACTTGCTCTGATACCACTTTGTCGTTGTTGTGTCCCAGCAAAACCTTTCACATTGTTTGTTACAGGCAGCCAGAAGATTAGCAGAGAAGTGTGAATTTAGAAAATTAACCTTAAACAACAAGTTGCACTTTATAGTTTTTATTCTTGAAACATGTCAAATAGCTGGAAGGAGTCTGGTGCTCTGTAGTTATGAATAAAATTTTTAGCATTACCTATGAATGCCTTCCAGATTGAGATTCTCTCAAGCCCCACTAGTAGGCCTTTGAAGTGCATGTCACCGACCATGTGTCTAATATGTGGACAAACAAAAATGCCATAATTGATTTTGGCATTAGTTATTTGTGGAAACACCTGTCTTATACAGTGGGGCAAAAAAGTATTTAGTCAGCCACCAATTGTGCAAGTTCTCCCACTTAAAAAGATGAGAGGGGCCTGTAATTTTCATCATAGGTATACCTCAACTATGAGAGACAAAATGAGAAAAAAAAATCCAGAAAATCACATTGTCTGATTTTTGAAGAATTTATTTGCAAATTATGGTGGAAAAAAAAGTATTTGGTCAATAACAAAAGTTCATCTCAATACTTTTTTATATACCCTTTGTTGGCAATGACACAGGTCAAACGTTTTCTGTAAGTCTTCACAAGGTTTTCACACACTGTTGCTGGTATTTTGGCCCATTCCTCCATGCAGATCTCCTCTAGAGCAGTGATGTTTTGGGGCTGTCGCTGGGCAACATGGACTTTCAACTCCCTCCAAAGATTTTCTATGGGGTTGAGATCTGGAGACTGGCTAGGCCACTCCAGGACCTTGAAATGCTTCTTACGAAGCCACTCCTTTGTTACCCGGGCGTGGCGGTGTGTTTGGGATCAATGTCATGCTGGAAAGACCCAGCCATGTTTCATCTTCAATGCCCTTGCTGATGGAATGAGATTTTCACTCAAAATCTGACGATACATGGCCCCATTCATTCTTTCCTTTACACATACGTATCAGTTGTCCTGGTCCCTTTGCAGAAAAACAGCCCCAAAGCATGAAGTTTCCACTCCCATGCTTTACAGTAGGTATGGTGTTCTTTGGATGCAACTCAGCATTCTTTCTCCTCCAAACACGACGAGCAGAGTTCATCTGACCATATGACATTCTCCCAATCCTCTTCTGGATCATCCAAATGCTCTCTAGCAAACTTCAGACGGGCCTGCACATGTACTGGCTTAAGCAGGGGGACATGTCTGGCACTGCAGAATTTGAGTCCCTGGCGGCGTAGTGTGTTACTGATGGTAGCCTTTGTTACTTTGTTCCCAGCTCTCTGCAGGTCATTCACTAGGTCCCCCTGTGTGGTTCTGGGATTTTTGCTCACCGTTCTTGTGATCATTTTGACCCCACGGGGTGAGATCTTGCGTGGAGCCCCAGATCGAGGGAGATTATCAGTGGTCTTGTATGTCTTCCATTTTCTAATAATTGCTCCCACAGTTGATTTCTTCACACCAAGCTGCTTACCTATTGCAGATTCAGTTTTCCCAGCCTGGTGCAGGTCTACAATTTTGTTTCTGGTCTCCTTTGACAGCTCTTTGGTCTTGGCCATAGTGGAGTTTGGAGTGTGACTGTTTGAGGTTGTGGACAGGTGTCTTTTATATTGATAACGAGTTCAAACAGGTGCCATTAATACAGGTAACGAGTGGAGGACACAGGAGCCTGTTACAGAAGAGGTTACAGGTCTGTGAGAGCCAGAAATCTTGCTTGTTTGTAGGTGACCAAATACTTATTTTCCACCATAATTTGCAAATAAATTCTTTAAAAATCAGACAATGTGATTTTCTGGATTTTTTTTCTCATTTTGTCTCTCATAGTTAAGGTATACCTATGACGAAAAATTACAGGCCTCTCTCATCTTTTTAAGTAGGAGAACTTGCACAATTGGTGACTGACTAAATACTTTTTTGCCCCACTGTATACTGAAATGCTTCACCTTTCATGTTCATTGCTTCAATAAAAAAATTTCAGCAGCTTATATGAAAAGGAGGCAAAAAAATCGTTGTTGGGTCAACAAGTGGTTTAAATACATTTTTCTGTTTTAGAACCAAATGATTATGGAGGGGCCAGTTCTTTTTTAATGTGATGAGACTATTTAGCATGGCAATCCAATCAAAAATGAAACACTACTTGGCATATTGGAGTACTGCATTGTACATAGCAGTGATACTACCTTTAGATCAAGACAGATGCTCCAATTGTCATACTTATACAACATGTAGAATTAGATCACGCAATCACAAAAACAGGCAATTGCAATAAAATGCTAGACAACAAGAAAATAAAAGGTAATTTGTGATCAGCTGCCAAAATCCATTAAAATGTTCAAGAAGCAAAGTCTTCCTTGTCCAGTGTTATAAAAGGAATGTTGAATATGGAATGTCTACAGTGAAACCTACAGCAGAAACTACTGAAATGAATTACAGGTGCCACAGTATTAAAGCTATCAAGGTCTTTCATATCAAGTGAAACAACCAATACATGCATAAAAAAGCTGACGAGTCAAGCATAGTTTTGAATTAAACAAACCTTGAGAGCTAATTGGAACTCCAGCAGTTTGGTGTAACAGGCAGCTCGGTTGCTATAAAGTTTGGCATCATCTGGATTTCGACGAATGGCTTCACTGTAGTGCTTCATAGCCTGAGGATAGTCACCTGGGAATTCAAAGCAGACCGTAATGAAAACAAGTCCTGCAACCACTTGATCTGAGCATATACATTAGAAAAATACAAACCAACCACTTATAAAAGGCTGAATCATTCCTCTCTGTTGTATAAACCTTCTGGTTTGGGGGAAGAAATAAAAAAATCCTATTCTCAGCACTAACTTTCTCTGCTCAATGCGGAAAAATACTGCAAGGACAACCAACTCCTAAGCTATTTTGCATGCGCACATACAAATGCATTTCAATATCCTGCAAAACATCATCAAATGCCGACTTAGACCTATTATATATTGACAGGCCATTTTAACCTGTAGAACCAATGATCTTCTCTTTTAGAACAGATTACACGTTGGATGTTTTTATGCGTTATTACCTAACAAATGAGCAGAAACATACATTAAAATCAATGATGGCAGTGTTCAAAATGTGTAACAGCTGGACAAAAAATATGACATTGGAAAACTTTTTTGCTTTTTGTAAAATTAGGGCACCTTACATACAAGGTGAAAAGATGACATTTAGGATGTTTTAATGGGTTGTGAACAAACACACTGCCCTAAATGTAGTTGAAAATCTATTAAAGTCAATGGAGAGTCAAAACTGACCCAAAAGACAGGGGCAGGAAGAAGCTGTATAAAATTATGGGATATAGTAGTATTTTATTAACTGTTTATTAATTGGGGGGTAATTAAATGTCACAAATTTTCATCCTGAACAAATTAAATTATTGATTCCAAACACAAAACTGGGTCAAATTTGACCCAAAGACACTAAGGATTACAAAAACAAGGACTCTTAATCAAAAGTAGACAGACTGCAGAGGGCAAGTTAGCAGCTTTCATAACTTAATACACTTAATCAGCTCTTCTTTTCTACTACTCTGGAAAATTGTTTTTGAAACAGGTATTAAAAGACTAAGATTTTTTAAACCGTACTATTATAGTATTCCAGTACAGCTCAAGGTGTTCCTCCACGATCTGAATAAATACTACTTATTAGTTGCATGAAGTAATGACAAATAATTACCCCAAAAAAACACAAATAAAATTGTACAGAGCTAAAAATATATTGGGTTAATGTTAATAAAGATCAATTATTGACATGAAAGTAATTAATATTTAAGTATAGTTAAGAAATGAAAAATTGATCATTTACTGTTGTGAAACTATAAGCATTCATATCATCACTATTTCATTTAGCAAAAGCTTCCTGAGAGTATCACAGGGTTTAATGTTCAAAGCACTGACTGAAGTATTCAGAGATTCTTGCTGAGAGCACAGTTGGTTTCTCAGGCACTACACAATGACGGTTTTTCCCTTGATGACCGTTATCTCTTAAATGTGGTAAGGGAAGTGATTTTGTCTATGGCTGAGGCCTTTTGAGGTGGAGAGAATGTCAAAAATGGTTACCATCTACAATGTTAGCACTTGCAGTTCAGTCAATTGTCTTGCTGATGTAATTTTACTGGCACAGTTCTGCCAGTAACTGAAAGATTTTTTTTGTGTCTATTAAAAGTGAAATCTGAGGAATGATACAACAGTGAAGAGGCCTGAAGTGTAGGTAAGACCAATACATTAGATAATATACACCCAGCAGTGATGCATACAATATGGTGCACCTGAGGTTTAATATTAATACAGGGTTTTTGTCAAACAACTTATTAGGAGAAGAAGCCAGAATGTGGTGGATACGGACAGAATGTGATTTAATCTGAATCAAATGGTGGTAAGAATTAAAGAATTACAGTTTAGTCTTAAACAGAAAGGAGTTTAAATAAGAAAATGAAAAATTCACATCACCTCACAAAACTCTTGGGACAGTTGGTATGTTCAACATACCAGGTTGTAATGCCGGTGTTACAGCTTTATAAGACATTGATAAATTGTTGTAGGAATTAGAATTTCTTTGGCTACTGGATGGTAGTATGGTTGTGCTTTTTAAAATGTGTGCTTTGAGCAAGTGTGCAAACTAAAAAAAGACGCATTTCCCGTGACACAACAAATACATATTTGCAGCAGGGTATGCATACAAATTTGGCGTGTAAAAGCATTAGTCATGGTGGCAGAGCAGATGTGCATCCAGACCCCTTCTTACTGTACCTTTCTCACCATTTACGGTCATTCTGGCACAGAGAGCAGATGGGCAGCTATGGTGTATTTAATAATTACTGCATTAAAAAAAAGAAAAAACCCCAACATGCTTCATTTATGATTGTGTGTATTTTTAGCATCAAGGCTGAAGGTGTCAGGACTGACAGCTATGTCCAAAGCTGGTCATCCCAGAAAAGTTCCTCTTCAGGCAAAGAATCTCTGGTCCTGGAGACAAACTTCATAGTTCTAATTTGCTTGACTGACCAGAAATGCAATCTTACAATATACTAAAACTCTAATAGGTGTAAACTTCAGTGCTGAGTGTGCCTATTTGGACTCAAGAGTTCTAGATATTGTTACTTGAAAACCTTATTATCAGAACCCATCCATCAAAGTATTAAAATATGAAATATATTAAGTTAATTGATAAAATAACACTGTAAACAGGACTTGACATCGGCGTCCTGCCTATTGGTGGCTGTGAAAAATTACAATATGTAAGCAATTCAACTGTGAATCAAGGGGTTTGATGCTCAATTTACAATAAAAATTCAGAACACATTTTTTTTCAATTTACAACAGAGATGCCTCACAGTACCCAAGCAACAGATTACAGTAAACAGAACCTTATCCTGCACAATGTACCACTGCAGGATTGCTCGGTTTAAAAAAACACCATTATACAGGACTACAACATACACAATAGTTTTTGCTTTTCAGTATTGGTTGAGTGTTCATTTGCAGTTTTATTATCTCTACTAGTAAACAAGCAGACATCCAGTCCTCAAATAAAGGTGCTTTATACAGAGAAAGCTAAACATTGTATTTTGGCCACATATTCTTTTGATTTCAGTATGAAAAAATGCCACCTAACAGCTAGCATATCACTGATCTAACTTTTCTAAGTATAGCTCTTCAAGCAAAATTTGATGCAAGGATATAAAACCAATGTTTTCATATAGGCAGAAGTTGTATTTGGCTATCTCCATGTTTGTCAGAATATGCCTCAGCAAAATGCTTCACGCTCAAGTAGATGTCCCCTCCATTCTTGTTCCTTGCTGTTACATCATCCTCTTGTGCAGTTTGCTCTAAGAAAGACATTAGCCTTAATAACTGGAGATTCCTGCTTTCCATAGTTTTTGCTTCACTAGGGGAGTACTACATCATAAACGTTCAAATAAACCCAAGATTATAGTTTCAATGGTTGCAAGTAATTGTGCAATACACAACCCTTAGCATTTTACATCTATATTGAATGCATTCCTAACTAGCACAACCAATGTTGCATTGCCTTCTCTGGCCATATTTTGATATAGTTTGTCAAAACTCAACTGCATAACTGTGATACATAGGAGATTCTTGAAGGGAGAAATTCTTGCTAGGGTCATAACAGTTGACTTTTAAAAATATAAAAGCAAAAATAACCACCACAGATAAGACACCCAAGGATAAAAAGAAATACTAGGACCCGAAATAAACTTAAAATATCCTGTTTAAATACAACGGAAGGCAGGCATGTAATTGAATGCAAAAGGCTATGTACATAATGAGAACGTTTCCTGCTTACTGAAGAGGCAAGCAGGATAAATACACAGTTGAGAAACTGGTATCCTGGCTCCCTTGATGTGCCCAACCAACTACTCAATATCAAAGTAAAAAATATGCTCTTTATTATCCATCTATTTATAAAATCCTTTACTGGATAATCAGAAGCCATAGTCTATCCATGTTGCATGTCATGCAAGGCAAGAACACAAATCAACGTACAAATGGGATGTCAATCAGTTACACAGTACACTCACTCATACCTACAGTCCTTGACATTAGATCAATATGAAGATGCCAGTTAATCTAGCATGCATATTTTATAAGACAGAGGGAGGAAAACAGGAAGAGTCACAGAATACCCAACCGAGCACACAATTAAACTGCAAAAGGATAAGAAAAATCTCAGACAAAATATGGGAACCTTTTTCTTCGCCTGAAAAAAAAACTTACCATCACAACAAACATTAACATATGGTATTGTCATTAAAATTAAAATCAGTATCTGATGGAAATGTTTATTGAAAACATCACCACGAATACCTAGTTTGAAACTACTACTGTGTACAACTGAAGTATATCATACGGAGAAGGAGTGGAAACTTAACTGCATTAATCTGTAGTATATTTATGAGAAAAAATGTGTAGCTTGAGTCATTGATATATTTAACATTTAAACAAATTGTTCAAACAATATACAATTGTGATCAACTTTATAAATTCTGCCCTTTTATATTTTAGATGATCATCAGATTATAATTTAGCTTTCTTTCAAGCTTAAACAGAGAATTGTAAAATATTCACAACATTTCTGCTCAATTGTAATTTAACATTTCTTATTCAACTCATCCTCAATCCATTTATTACTGATGCACACAGTACAATGGAATATCCACTACCATTAGACCTATAAAGTGAAATATCACCACACAGGAAATTATTCATAGAAAATATTTACAACAGTGCTCCACTCAAACATTCAGCAACTTTGACCTGTTAAAACTATACGTTTGCTTCTAGTTGCAATGAAAATATCACTGATTTAGTTCAAGATAAGTGTTTTTTATATTCAAAAATCACAAGGGCAAAGAAAACGGCAAATACTACTTTATTAACATATACCTTTCTGGAAGAATTCATTGCCCTTATTCTTCTCTTCCAAAGCTAAATCTGGGTTTATATATGCCAGCCTCTCTTGTTCCTTCAGAATCTTCTCAGCCTGCCAGATTGGGAAGAAAGTTTTAACTTTACCATTATTATGAGCAAATGTATAACACGGCAACATACAGGAATCCGTCAATGGTAAGTAAAACCCCTGCAGTCCTATACTAAGATGTGTGTATTAAATGGACAAACAAGTGAATACTCCAAAGAGCAGTGAAAACAGGGTAAGATTACCTGCATGGAAATCCTCTTCCAGAAGATAGAAAGGAATTTTCCCTATAAAAGATTCTTTTGCCTCAGATAAACCTTCCACTCAATGCAAAGCATGGCCCAAGAAACGATAGTTACAGCAAAACTACACATCTTCTATTCACAGTCTAGCCAACTTACATACAAAAGAATATCCATATTGTTTGACTCATCCACCTAACTGCAAGTTCAGACTCCCATTTCCCTCATTGCAATATGAACTGATGAGGGTGTATACAGCATACTGCTGCAAGTGCTCCACTAGATATCTGGATCATGTGTTATTCCAGCGTGTCCGACATTGCGGAAAATTTGCTACTAGTGTAGCTCTCTTCATTCCCAAATAAACATAATACTATAATTCAAACATGGCAACCAGGAAGACATACCATTAGGCGGTTTTTTCTAGTCTTGTACCCAGCTGCATTTTCAGATATAGTCCATTTACAGATTTGAATAATATCAGGAGTTTTCCAATAATTAGCAATGTTCAAAGACTGTTGCACTCAAACATTTCTCTCTTCTTAAGGGATCCAATTTGTCCCATAAATTAATAATTTTGTGACCTTTATACCAACCTTGAGGATAGATTGGAAATGCTAGATTTTCATTATAATATACTCTCATTAGAAAAAAAAAAAAAAAAAATCTTCAAAAAAGGTGAAATTACATGTTTTTTGATTCACTGTAATGGTACATTCTTGCCTTTCACCTGAAGGCATGAAACAGGAGGTAAAGGCTGCCCTATTAATGACCAACTATGCAATTGTGGTTTTGATGCAACGACTCTGGTACAACTGCTCTACTCAGATTTTTTTTTTTTTTGATAAACTAACATTTTTGGTATTATGTACAAGATGTGCTTTGCTCCATCTACTCTTTCATAAGCAGTCTTTTTCTAATCACATAACTGTTTGTTGGATGCTTCTTTATGAATGATGCACTTTTAGCACTCAAATCAATGTCATGTGTAAATACATCAATAGCGGAGCTTTTCAGACATAATTATGCAATAAATCAAGAGATGGGCTGCTGGAACAGTATCTGTCCATGACAAAGGGGTTCACTGTTAAGCTAATGAAGAGGAATTTGGTCACTACGAAATACATGAAGTGCTAAATCATTTTTTCACTGAATCCCTTGCATATGTGGCAGTTAATCTCCTAGACAACTTATGCCCAGACAGGACAAACATCCAATAAATACAAGTTTATGAGACAACTGCAAGATGAGCAAGTTATTTCCTTAAGGAGGGTGTAAAGAAGGATGGATACAGGGAAGGAAAGACAGAAGCAAGCAGTGCAGGAGAAGTGGAAGAATGAAAAACTAAGCAGACATATACAATCATATGAAAAAGTTTGTGAACTCCTCTCAGCCTGCATAATAAATTTACTCTACTTTCAACAAAAAAAAGATAACAGTGGTATGTCTTTGATTTCCTAGGAACATCTTATTACTGGGGTGTTTTCCAAACAAAGATTTTTAGTGAAGCAGTATTTAGTTGTATGAAATTAAATCAAATGTGAAAAACTGGCTGTGTAAAAATTTGGGTCCCCCTTGTAATTTTGCTGATTTGAATGCATGTAACTGCTCAATACTGATTACTTGAAACACCAAATTGGTTGGATTAGCTCGTTAAGCTTGAACTTCATAGTCAGGTGTGTCCAATCATAAGAAAAGGTATTTAAGGTGGTCAATTGCAAGTTGTGCTTCCCTTTGACTCTCCTCTGAAAAGTGACAGCATGAGATCCTCAAAGCAACTCTCAAAAGATCTGAAAACAAAGACTGTTCAGTATCATGGTTTAGGGGAAGGCTACAAAAAGCTATCTCAGAGGTTTAAACTGTCAGTTTCAACTGTAAGGATTGTAATCAGGAAATGGAAGGCCGCAGGCACAGTTGCTGTTAAACCCAGGTCTGCCAGGCCAAGAAAAATATAGGAGCGGCATATGTGCAGGATTTGTGAGAATGGTTACAGACAACCCACAGACCTCCTCCAAAGACCTGCAAGAACATCTTGCTGCAGATGGTATATCTGTACATCGTTCTACAATTCAGCGCAATTTGCACTAAGAATATCTGTATGGCAGGGTGATCAGAAAGAAGCCCTTTCTACACTCACGCCACAAACAGAGTCGCTTGTTGTATGCAAATGCTCATTTAGACAAGCCAGATTCATTCTGGAACAAAGTGCTTTGGACTGATGTGACAAAAATTGAGTTATTTGGTCATGACAAAAAGCTTGCATGGTGGAAGAAGAACACCGCAATCCAAGAAAAACACCTGCTACCTACTGTCAAATTTGGTGGAGGTTCCATCATGCTGTGGGGCTGTGTGGCTAGTTCAGGGACTGGGGCCCTTGTTAAAGTCGAGGGTCAGATGAATTCAACCAAATGTCAACAAATTCTTCAGGATAATGTTCAAGCATCAGTCACAAATTTGAAGTTACGCAGGGGTTGGAAATTCCAACAAGACAATGACACAACACAGTTTGAAATCTACAAAGGCGTTCATGCAGAGGGAGAAGTACAATGTTCTGGAATGGCCGTCACAGTCCCCTGACTTGAATATCATCAAAAATCTATGGGATGATTTGAAGCAGGCTGTCTATGCTTGGCAGCCATCAAATTTAACTGGATGGAGAGATTTTGTGTGGAAGAATGGTCAAAAATACCTCCATCCAGAATCCAGACAAAGGCTATAGGAGGAGTCTAGAGGCCGTTATATTTGCAAAAGGAGGCTCAACTAAGTATTGATGTAATATCTCTGTTGGGGTGCCCAAATTTATGTACCTGCTAATTTTGTTATGATGCATACTGCATATTTTCTGTTAATCTAATAAACTTAACGTCACTGCAGAAATACTACTCTTTCCATAAGGCATGTCATATATTAAAAGGAACTTACTACTTTGAAAACTCAGCCAATGATAAACAAAAATCCAAACAATTAAGAGGGGTTCCCAAACTTTTTCATATGACTGTATGCTCATTCACTAGACCAAGGAAAATAGTGCCAAGTGAGAAATGTCTTAAGAATACGTATTTGTGTTTACAACCCAGTAGCTGTTGGATAGCCAAGTGTTACAAAACACGAGTCTCAGCCTAGACAGGTAAAATGCATGTTAAAAATCAAAAGGATTTCATATATTAGTTGAAAGTATTTCACAAAGTAGTACATTATTGAAACTACTGACTGTCGAACTAATAAACATCTTTAAAAACATTTTTACCTGCTGGCACTTCTTCAGCACATCTGGAGTCCTGTGTTCAGTGAGACTCTTATTGAAGAACTGAATGGCTTCTTTATATTGCTCCTGTTTAAAGTATGAATTCCCAATTCTTGCATAAGCCCTGTCATGAAAAAGTTAATGGTAGTAAAATTTCAATAGTATAATGAGCATTTCAAGCAGAATCATTTATTTTTATTCTCAAAGAAAAGGACCACCATACTCACTTGGCAATCTGTCGATAGTCTTCGCGGTTTTCCCTGCCAACTTCAATAGCTTTCTCACACAGCTCTCTACAACGTGCATACTCAGCTTTCTCAAAATATACAGCTGGCAAAAGTGAAAAGGTTCAGTGACCCAGACAGAAAATATGTAGTACATCAAAAATTTACTTATAATTGTTTTTCCATAACAATTGAATTTCATTGACTTTTACAGTAAATGCCTTACCTGCTTGGTTGCTAAGATAGGTCATGTTAGAAGGATCATGCTCTAAGGCTGCCTCATAATGTTTCAGTGCTGTCTCAAAGTCTTTCTTTTTGTAAGCATCATTGCCTTGCTCCTTCTCTTTTAAAGCCTGTTAACACCAGAAAGCTTACTAAATTAAAAGTATGAAAAGACTACCCAACACATGACATTTTCCCACATTTACAAACCAGGAAAGAAAAATGCATTAGTGCTCCATATCTGTAATCTGGAAAAAAAAGAAACATCAGACCTACAAAGACCTAAGAATTAAATACCAGTAAGTTAAACATGCGTAAAAATACGTTGGTGGCATCTCAACCTTTCTAATAAAGCAGAGTTAATCACATTGCCTCAAACAGCCTGTTGTGATGTAAGATTTTGCATATAACTTGATATTTTGTATGTCTTTATTTGTAATTTAGGCAAAGCAATGTAATTTAGTGTTACATAAGTGAGTGTTTACCCTTCCAACCTTCCCACCCCCCGAAATGTGTCTCTTTGAATTTTACAACAGAGATGGGGGGGGGGGGGTGCCTTAAACCAGTTTGGCGAGTGTTTCTCTGCTAAAGTCTTTCAACCCCCGCAAGGAAGCTAAGCTGTACTTTAACATATGGTTTGGGGGGGATGGCAGGTGTTAAGATTTTCTTTGCCCCATTGGTCTGAAGCATGGCTGTTTGGAATTGGCTTCTATCAGAAGCTTTTAAGTACCATGATGTCCTATTGGCTGTAGGGGTTGGACAGAAAATTTATAAATCTGCTTGTTCAACCACATTCTCTCTCTCTTACTAACCAACATATGATGATGAAGTATCTCTCTTACCAAACTAATGAAGACCACCACATCATGAACTGAAGACGACAACACAATGGAGAGCACAACTCGGCACAACTTGAGGCAGGGCAATGCAGCCTGTTCTGAAGAAAGCTGAATGATGTTTTAACTAGGAGACATTTTTAAGTAACTAAAGTCTGTGTGCCGCCTGAAACTACACATCACCATTTAATCAGGTTGTATGGTTGCCAATATTCAAATGTACTTTGCATATTGTTATTATTTCTGACTATTATCAATAATACATTATTTTATGTGTAACTTAACTCCTGCTTGTCTTTTTACTACACCTAATTGCCTGAGGTTATAGATATAGAAGGGAAGGTGGGGATAAGTTATACACTATAATACATTATAAACAGTCTGTGAGATTAGGCATTTTGATAAAGGCTACTTATTAATAACTAGACATTAAGCCCGTTACAATAACGGGCGCTAGAACAGTAGTGCATAAACATTAGTAGGAACAGTCTATATTAAATGGCAAGGGACCGTCTATTTTCTGTTACAGTAATCCTGGCTTGTATGTGGCTGTAATATGCGTCACTGTATTGTGTGCCTTTAATTTTCTCTCGCAGAAATACGTCTCTCCAGCAAGTATTTTAATCTGTGCTGGCGTGCAGCTGATTATTGTATGTGTGTCATCTCCCCAGCAACGGATTTTATGTGCACGAAAATAAATACTTTTAAAAGTCATCCTACTGTAACATCATGAAAATTCGTATATTTAGGAAAACCCCTTCAACGACTGTCACTTTACACTTTACTGGGCCAAGTTTGTTAATCGCAAATCTGACATCCTCAGAATGAACACTTGCACAACCACAAACACTAATCCCACCTCTTTGGGGAAGCTGGTCTCCGCGTCTCAGTACCCGATTGGATATTTCGTGCGTTATGTTTTAGGTCTTACCTCATTTACCGAAATCTGATTGGATCGCCGTGCAATATTTTATAGGTCTTGCCCTCTCTGTCTTGTGTGATGCGTCAAGCGGCCTTTGAAGCATCTGCTTTGAAGCATCACACCGTGCCCCGCACATGCGCACTTCACCAGAAGACACACACACACGGACACATGGACGCACACAGGGGTTTTATTAAAGAGGACAGATACAATAGGGGAAAGTAGAGCAATATATATTACTCTACCAAGACAAAACACAGCCCTATGAATAGTTTCTTGTTATGAATACTTGAGGCCCTGAATAATTTTCAGATCTTTTAAAATACAGTGTTTACAAGCTTTTTAGTAGAATTCTGTGCAGTGCATAATTGTGGTGGTTGAAATGGCTCCCCGTTCTCTATGTAAAGCACTTTGAAGAGTGAGAAAAGTGCTATATAACTATAAATAAAGAATACACAAGATAAAAATGTTACAAGCATGTACAGAAAAATAATCAATGGGGTTGTAACATCAAGTAAAGTTTTTACATGTTGATTATTCTCCTGCTTAATGGATTATGGATATATACCACCCATACTCCCCCCTGTAAAAGCATTTTATTCAAGAAGGACATTATTGCTCTTTTACCTTCTTCTTGTTCTCTGGTAAATCTTCATCTTTAGATTTTGGGGTAGCATCTTCTTTCTTGGGAGGTGGGGGAGGAGATGGTTCTTCATCTTCATCGTCAGGTGCCAGATCAACACCAGTGAGCACACTCAGTGTTGGTATCAAACGTGGGTCCTGCAGATTTCTGAGAAAAGAATGCAAATTACCAGTAAATAAATATTTGTGACAATCAAGAAATTTTTTTTATAAAAAGAAAAACATTTGAACCCTTTAACCTAATTAATATTTGCAAGGGGAAACAGCACACAGGTTTTGTGCAAGGGCATGAAGCCATTTAAATGTGACTACAAATCGTGCTGAAATATGTGAGTGAGCAGATGAGTGCTCCTATCCAGCGCTGGTTTGTACTTTACCACCATAGATTTGCAGTTGTCACACATGTGTGCATGGAGGCAATCTAAAGGCTTAACTGGGAATAAGATGCAGAGTCAAGAGGCTGATGAATGGTACTAATGCCTTTTCTCCCTCTTCCATAGAACACCAGAAGGAAAACCTACCTAAGACTCCACATACTTCTAATGCTACATCACACCATCCTGCAAAACTTCACTTCCGCCTGAGATCCCACCCCTTCCTGTCCTCCATCTATAAAACCCAAGCCTTCCCTGTCGTGGTCAGTCTATCATGACTCAGTCATTTATGATTACATATTGCGCAAGCAACAATTCATTTAGCGCTCTAAAATCATAGACAAAATGTGAGTTTCTGCCAAATTTAATACGAATGCATACCAACAGCAGAAAAAAAAACAAAAAAAAAAACAGTACATATCTGGAAGAGCTGTTTTTAACAGAATACAACTTTCTGTATTTAAAACACATAGCTACATTTCAGCATTCTTTACCATTTTTAGCATGATGGAAAACATTGAAGTGCTGTGTACAAAGTAGCACTGAATCTGGTGGGCTGGCAAGTAGTGGTGGGAGGCTGGGGATGAAGAAATCAATTCTATACCTGCACATATAGTTACAAAAATTTAACAATACCAACAAATTAGTGCTGGGCGGTATACTGGTTCATACCGAAAACCGTTTATTTTTTTTTTATGATATGGATTTTTCTTATACCGCAACACCGGTTTAAATTGCCTAAATGACGTTCGGAATGTGGCGCAGCGGGAAACTGTTCAAGTGGGGACCTTTTTCACTGCTACACCGCTAAACACAGATTTGTTGCACTAGGGCACTTTTTCACTGCTACACCACCAAATAGTGGGTGGTAGCATAGGTATGCCGCGCGGTGAAAATGGACAGAGAGCCGAAAAAAAGGAGTCACGTCTGTCAGCTGGAGATGCTTTAGTTTTAAAAGGTCAGATGTGTAAATACTGTTTCTATACTACTGGATAATACTGCAAGCCAAGTTGTATTTGTTTTATTTGTTTTCAATACAGTGTAATGTACCTGGGTACTGTGTAATAGTGTGATGACATGTTGCCTTTATTCTTGACATTTCCACTTTAATCTTGACGCTTATGACGAGAATAAAGTCGACATGTTGACTTTATTCTCGTAATTTGTCATTAAAGTAGAACATCGTAAACTAAACTTCAGCGTAAAATGAATATTTAATTTACTAGATTTTCTCAAACCCCATCATAAGTTATATAGCACATTAAATGCTTTGTGTTAAGTGATTCTTAAACTGACCTCTTCTTGCACTAAGAGGAGGTACCCGGCAACGATCGCCGCACAGAATACATTCACTTCATGATCTTCCTGCTCTCTGAACATTTAGAATGCTAAGATAAATACTGTACTTAATATAATTTTCATGGTGAAATGCATTAAAGCATGCATTAATCATATGGAGGCACGGTGGCGTGCCTGCCTTGCATTTGCATGTTTTTCTGGTGGGTTTACTTGGCGTGCTTCAGTTTCCTTTCAAAGTCATGTAGGATGTGGGGTTTTGTTGTGCTATATTGACCCTGCTAATGTATGTTTTGCTTGTATTCATCCTGCGATGTGCTGGCGACTCGTTCAGAGATGGGCGCAACTCTGAATGGATGGCATAATTAAACATGTATAATGAAGATATTTTTAAAGTTCTGAACACTCCGTGTGCTAAGTTTATAACTAGTTTTAATTTCACAAAGACGTTTATCGTGTGGTGAAAGAAAAAGGAAGGACAGGAACTGGGGTTTTGGTAGCCTACGTCACATAGAGACAGCATGCATGCAATAAAGATAACCCGCTCAGAAGAACATGCATTGAATTCTGTGTTCGTGTCTCCGACCAGCACATCACAAACCCAACATTTACACAATATTTAAGTTAAAACCTGTGCGATAGCTATTCATACATCCAGGTTTCTGGAGCCTCGTCACACCTGCCATAAAGTTCTCTACACTGAACATACACCTGGGGACCCCTTACTGCGAGGGAGCAGCACTACCCGCCTCACTACCGTGCATGTGTAATACCTGCTTTAATGCATTTCATCATGAAAATGATATCAAGTATCAAGTATTTATCTTAGCATTCTAAATTTTCAGAAAGCAGGAATATCATGAAGTGAATGGATTCTGTATGGTGATCGCTGTCTTCTCTTAGTGCGGAGGAAGTCATTTTAAGAAGCCTAGTGATTAACCACTGGGTCGGGGAACATAACACAAAGCATTTAATGTGCTGCATTAATTTATGACGGGGTAAATTAAGTAATTGATTAAACATTGATTTTAGGAAGAAGTTTAGTTTACGACATTCTACTTTAATTATGAAGTAAACTATGAGAATAAAGTGGAAATGTCGACTTTGTTCTCGACATATAGTTTGTTTTTTTCTTCCCAGTATAGCTTAGCTTGAAGCAAGGTCCATATTAATGCAGTTTGCCTAAATGATGGTTCAGTTGGTAAAGATGTCATCACCAAGTTGCACTTGTTTTATTTTATTTTAATTTGGTGAATACTGTGTAATGCACCTGGGCTTGAAGTCTTGAAGTAATAGTGCAACTATCAGTAATAATACTATTATTTATTTTATTGTTATTATTTATTAGTTTAAATATTATGCAGTTTAATGATGATAAAGTTGTTTAAAAAGTCACTTTAACGTGTCAGTGGACAGAGATTGTTAACATTAACAGAAAGTGTAGTTGGTTTACAAAAAATATTTACCATTTATTCCTTTTCTAAGACATATTCGGTGCAATACAATTTTTGACAAGCACTTCTGGATATTTACTAAGTCTAAATGCCTCTTTGTATGGTTGAAAATATGTTGTCAAAATTATAGTTTGTTTTTGCAAAATTTGTTCAATAAAAAGGTTCTATATTTTGACTGCATCTGTCATGCAATGTGACACCTTCTCCATTAGTGCCACCCCCTTGAAAACTATCACTTTATGGGGCAATGCAAAACTGTATTAATACTTGTGTGCACATTAAAATGTTTTTTTTTGTACATTGTACAATACTCTTGACAGTGGAATAGGTTATTCTTAGCCAGTAATTGCAGTGGAAAATGTGGTTAACATCCACT
The DNA here is from genome assembly GCF_900747795.2 of Erpetoichthys calabaricus. Taxonomy (NCBI): domain Eukaryota; kingdom Metazoa; phylum Chordata; class Cladistia; order Polypteriformes; family Polypteridae; genus Erpetoichthys; species Erpetoichthys calabaricus. The sequence continues at coordinate 183,669,396 of NC_041394.2, read as the reverse complement.
CATGCATGGGGAAAAAAATACAGTTGAATACCATGAAACTGGGATAATTTAGAAAAATACCGTGATATAGAATTTTGGTCATACCGCCCACCCCTACAACAAATTATTGAAATGTTATGTCATTTTCTAATCTACTTAGTCCTGAAATGGGTCTTGTATTGGAGCTTATTCCAGCTAGCATTGGACACAAGGCAGTAACAAACCCTAGATAGAACACCAGTTTATCACAGGGCTCACACACACACACAAGGGCCAATTTAGAATCACCAATCCCCCTAACCTACATCTCTCTCTGGACTGTGGGTGGAAACCGGAGTACCCAGAAAAAACCCACGCAGACATGAAAAGAACATTCAAGCTCCACACAGGGAGGACCAGAAACATGAACCCTGGTCTCCTTACTGAGAGGCTGCATTGCTACCACTGTGCCACCTTAATTATAGAACTGCATCTAGAAAATTTATTTTATGCTATTTATGCTACAAGACCAACTAACACCCTATACAGCAAATACAATGTTAACCACTATGGACAAATTGCTCTAACATGGTGTATATTCAGCGCTGAAGTGCTTTGTCCCTGCACCCTTTTAATATTTACATTTTAAGGAGCTATAACAGGACCTTAAAAATGTTTCAAACATGCTGTGTGTCTGAAAGAGATGGCAGCAAATATTAAAAATAAAGTTGAGAGAAAATGCTATTCTGCCATGATACAAATTAAAGTCTCCTTATATTTATGATAAATGCTAAAATACTAGGAGTAAGTTGCCCTAAAAATGTCATTTTAAATTACATTTCTATGTTTTAGTTCTGATACATAAGGCTTTGATGCTAATTTATTTATGACCTGTGTACAAGTTTCATTTCAGACTATACACTTGTCATTCTTATTGTCTTTCTCATGTAGAAAGATTAGTCTTTTTTGTTTTGTTTCTGTATCTTCAGCAAAGTTTGGTTTTTAATGCAATTTTTAAAAATATATTGGCATTTTTAAGGTATGAGCTTTTGTCCACAATTATGCATGTTACTTGCTCAATGCATACTTTGTTAGGTGAAGCTATATTTAGTAATTTACTTAAAAACTAAAAGCACACCTGCATGAATTTGTTTGGATTACAACGGCAGTCAAGCTGGCTTGACTCCAACTCCACAATGGAAATTTTAAAACTTACCAAATACTCCAAAGCCATAAAGTTTCCAGTTTCAAATGATCATCTGTGTTTCAGATGTAGACTTAGGACAAGAAAACAAATTAAACTTAAATCTGCATAAACCATTTGAAGCCTGCAGGGAGCTGAAGAATATCCCAACAGCACTGGGCAGGAAAACAGCTTTGGACATGACAAACGCCACTGCAAGGCTCACTTATACACACTCTCTCACTTCCACTGGGCCAATATGAAATCTCCAGTGAATCAAAATGTCATGTCTTTGGGTATGTCAGAATAACAACCAGAAAGACAAGGGGAAAATGTACAAACTCTAAATAGACTATTCTTTTCTGTGTTCACAACAACTTGTAGGAGTGAACACAAAAACACAATACAAGTGATAGGCATAAAAGAAAAGGTAAGCTGTAGCAATTTCCACATAATTGTGAAATGTTATAAAACGGTGAGAAAATTGTGTCTACAATTGCCATCCCTTCAAAAATTGTAACACTGATGTACATACTCAACACTGATACACCGATGAATAAGTTAGACAATATGCCAGCACAACCTTTAAGAACACACATAATTAAGCCAATGGCATCTTATGTCTCCCATGGTGCATAGTAACAAGTACACAGGTGAACCACACAGTATCTAAGCAAAACCCATAATCTAAATATAAAAAGTGTGTTTATTTGTTCCCTTTTGTTTAGATTGTTGCTTTCAGCTTATTTTGGGGAAATGTTAATGGGATAAATACCAGTAAATGGATGGAAGGAGAATTGTGTCCAGAGCTAACTGCTTATTGATGGGTGGAAATTCATAATTGCCTGCATTATGGGAGAAAGTGATCAAAACACACTTTATAGCATTTCAAATCTATGTAGCCCACGCTAAACTTTAGAACTGATCAGCAACAGTTGATTTTCTCAAGCAACTCACTTTTCATATAGCATAAGTGTTAATTTTAAATTGGTTTTATTATATTTCTAACATGTACATTACCAGTTGCCCTGAAACTCATGAAAAGTACCTACGTCTGTCTTTCTTATAGTCATGTTGTAGTGATGGGATACATTTTTGCACTGATGTATTCTGGCTCATACTGATAACAGTTACCATCAATTTTAAATAAATTTGGTACAGCTGACAATTTAAATGCTTAGAAAATTAAACTACCCAATAAAATATTTAAAACAAATAAAAAAATATTAAAAAAGCACAACTACTGCAATCCAAATAAGTTCACAGCTTTAGTTTTCATAAAGCCAGCACCTTGTCATCATAACCCCGGGGTCAAAGAGGTTAGAATAATAAAGTGAGGACACTTCATTCAATAAAAAATGAAGATATTTTTAATGAAAAAATCTTTTGGAAAATGAAATGGCTTATATGTGCACAATCTCAAAATTAAATAATAAATATGCAGGAACAACTTCTGAATTTGTCAAGTTGTGAAACTTTTGAGATTGGTTGTAACTGAAAGACACAAAATATCAATTTAACAAAAGTACATGCCTGGACAAATGGCTGTCTGCCACAAATGTGAACAAAAATCAAAAAAGCCAAATGTATCCCATAAGCATTTGCATGAAGTAAATTGTGAAAGGGTATCATTTTCAGATTTAGCCTAGGCTTCAACTAAATTTTAGAGACATGATTTTTGGGCTATTTTCACTTAAGGCATTTTTTTTTTGTTCTGTTATGTTTCTTCAGTCAGCTTAAGCTCAATTTTGAGACATTCTAAATTGCACTATATTGTTAACTCTTTATACAGGATTTAGATATTTACAGGATAGGTTCCAAACTTCTGTACAAAAGCTGGACTAACATAAAATAAAAAGAATAAAATACAAAAAAGTATGTTGATGTTTTGCAACAAAGAGCATATGGCACTTGCCAGGTCACTCAAAGCCTTAAATTTATATGTAACCACACACACACACACAAAAAAAAAAAAAACTCACATTCCTCCTCCTCCAAAAGGATTGGCTCGCAGCTTCTCAATTAGTTCCCTGTAACTGGGGTCTGACAGCAAAGGTCGAGTACGAGGGTCAGCTTCAAGCCTCTGATAGAGGTCAGGGAGTGAAAATGGATTCATCAGCTTCCTCTTCTCTAAAAGGAAACAAAAAAAAAATTACATGTGGCAGAATTAAAAGTGAAAGCTACAAAAAACAAACCAACACAGAAAATAAAAAAACATACATTGATGAATTTTATAGAGGTGCACTTAAATAGCTTCAGCTACTAGATTATATTTTTAAATCAATCCTGTGATTTGTCTATAATACATGATCTTCCACACTGTAAAGACAATCAAACCAAATTGTTTTGGTTTGTATGTTGATCCAAAGTGTTATTTGCGAGGACTGTTATCTCCTTCCAGGCATAACACATAGTTAACTAAGGCCATGCTTTTATCAATACAGTAATCCCTCCTCCATCGCGGGGGTTGCGTTCCAGAGCCACACGCGAAATAAGAAAATCTGCGAAGTAGAAACCATATGTTTATATGGTTATTTTTATATTGTCATGCTTGGGTCACAGATTTGCGCAGAAACACAGGAGGTTGTAGAGAGACAGGAACGTTATTCAAACACTGCAAACAAACATTTGTCTCTTTTTCAAAGTTTAAACTGTGCTCCATGACAAGACAGAGATGACAGTTCTGTCTCATAATTAAAAGAATGCAAACATATCTTCCTCTTCAAAGGAGTGCGTGTCAGGAGCACAGAATGTCACATAGAAAGAGAAAACAATCTCTAGCAAACAAATCAATAGGGCTGTTTGGCTTAAGTATGCGAAGCACCGCGGCACAAAGCTGTTGAAGGCGGCAGCTCACACCCCCTCCGTCAGGAGCAGGGGGAGAGAGAGAGAGAGAGAGAGAGAGTTTGTTTTTCAGTCAAAAATCAATACGTGCCCTTCGAGCTTTTGTGCAGCATGTCGTTTCAGGAAGCAGCTGCACAAAAGATAGCAACGTGAAGATAATCTTTCAGCATTTTTAGACGAGCGTCCGTATTGTCTAAGTGTGCGAACAGCCCCCCTGCTCAATCCCCATACGTCAGGATCAGGGAAAGTCAGCGCAAGAGAAAGAGAAAAGTAAGCAATCTAGCTTCTCAGCCATCTGCCAATAGCGTCCCTTGTATGAAATCAACTGGGCAAACCAACTGAGGAAGCATGTACCAGAAATTAAAAGACCCATTGTCCGCAGAAATCCGCGAACCAGCAAAAAATCCGCGATATATATTTAAATATGCTTACATATAAAATCCGCGATGGAGTGAAGCCGCGAAAGGCGAAGCGCGATATAGCGAGGGATCACTGTACATAATTTAAACTTCCTAAAATAGGAGAGGTTTAGAGCTCATGCAAATATAATACAAAACCATAATAACCGTTCCAATATCCAGTTGATTTCACCACATCTAAAAGTGGCCAGAAGTTTTAACTTTCAAAGCTTAATACTGTGCATCCGGAAAGTATTCACAGCGCATCACTTTTTCCCACATTTTGTTATGTTACAGCCTTATTCCAAAATGGATTCAATTCATGTTTTTCCTCAAAATTCTACACACAACACCCCATAATGACAATGTGAAAAAAGTTTACTTAAGGTTCTTGCAAATTTATTAAAAATAAAAAAAACTGAGAAATCACATGTACATAAGTATTCACAGTCTTTGCTCAATACTTTGTCGATGCACCTTTGGCAGCAATTAAAGCCTCAAGTCTTTTTGAATATGATGTCACAAGCTTGGCACACCTATCCTTGGCCAGTTTCGCCCATTCCTCTTTGCAGCACCTCTCAAGCTCCATCAGGTTGGATGGGAAGCGTCGGTGCACAGCCATTTTAAGATCTCTCCAGAGACGTTCAATCGGATTCAAGTCTGGGCTCTGGCTGGGCCACTGAAGGACATTCACAGAGTTGTCCTGAAGCCACTCCTTTGATATCTTGGCTGTGAGCTTAGGGCTGTTTTCCTGCTGAAAGATGAACTGTTGCCCCCGTCTGAGATCAAAAGCGCTCTGGAGCAGGTTTTCATCCAGGATGTCTCTGTACATTGCTGCAGTCATCTTTCCCTTTATCCTGACTAGTCTCCCAGTCCCTGCCGCTGAAAAACATTCCCATGGCATGATGCTGCCACCACCATGCTTCACTGTAGGGATGGTATTGGCCTGGTAATGAGCGGTGCCTGGTTTCCTCCAAACGTGACGCCTGACATTCACACCAAAGAGTTCAATCTTTGTCTCATCAGACCAGAGAATTTTCTTTCTCATGGTCTGAGTGTCCTTCAGGTGCCTTTTGGCAAACTCCAGGCGGGCTGCCATGTACCTTTTACTAAGGAGTGGCTTCCATCTGGCCACTCTACCATACAGGCCTGATTGGTGGATTGCTGCAGAGATGGTTGTCCTTCTGGAAGGTTCTCCTCTCTCCACAGAGAACCTCTGGAGCTCTGACAGAGTGACCATCGGGTTCTTGGTCACCTCCCTGACTAAGGCCCTTCTCCCCCCGATCGCTCAGTTTAGATGGCTGGCCAGCTCTACAAAGAGTCCTGGTGGTTTCGAACTTCTTCCACTTACGGATGATGGAGGCCACTGTGCTCATTGGGACCTTCAAAGCAGCAGAAATTTTTCTGTAACCTTCCCCAGATTTGTGCCTCGAGACAATCCTGTCTCTGAGGTCTACAGACAATTCCTTTGACTTCATGCTTGGTTCGTGCTCTGACATGAACTGTCAACTGTGGGACCTTATATAGACAGGTGTGTGCCTTTCCAAATCATGTCCAGTCAACTGAATTTACCACAGGTGGACTCCAATTAAGCTGCAGAAACATCTCAAGGATGATCAGGGGAAACAGGATGCACCTGAGCTCAATTTTCAGCTTCACAGCAAAGGCTGTGAATACTTATGTACATGTGCTTTCTCAATTTTTTTATTTTTAATAAATTTGCAAAAACCTCAAGTAAACTTTTATCACGTTGTCATTATGGGGTGTTGTGTGTAGAATTCTGAAGAAAAAAATGAACTGAATCCATTTTGGAATAAGGCTGTAACATAACAAAATGTGGAAAAAGTGATGCGCTGTGAATACTGTCCATATTCTCCGATTTCACACTCCTTAGCATTCACACTCTCTCCACACAAAGTGCCATCCCCAAAGCAACAATGCAGGTGAAGAACATATTAAGTTTCAGTATGTTCTGGAAATAAACATTATTAAAGTTATGGCTGTTGTACAGACAGCATGCTACTAAGAGTTACATTTTCATACTAAAAAGTTTGATAACTCTAAACAGGGTCCACGCAAGTTGAGAAATCATCACTACAATAAACAAGGATACAAGATCAGCTGAACGTGCTTAATTCATTTTAGTTCAGTACAGAAGGTTTTACTCCCTGAATCTGTTTAGCCCTATCCATTAACTGAACCTGTTTAATCTCCACCATCAACAGGGCTGCAGGAACCCAGACCCTACTGCAGCACCAGTAGGGCACACAAACACATACAGTGACTCGCATTAGGCCAGTCTAGAGTTGCCATTCCAGTAACATACACATCTCCGAAATAAGGAAAGAAAACCTGTAAAACATTTTTGTATAAACAATCAGCAATGTCTCTAACTTTAAAATTTTTTGCAAGAAAGGTTAGCATATCAGCATGCTCTTCTGTAAGGTGTGATTTTATTGGGTTGCAAATGAGCCCAGACATACTCAATACACATGCTGAAGCACAGCTGGAAGTAAATGAACAAATGGAGAAGTTGTACTAGTGTTTATGCAACAGAGCACTGAAAAGTTATAACGTCTTACATCATATAGTAATGAAATGTAATTTTAAAATTGCCTCGAAAGCTTGCACATTGTAATCTTTTTAGTTAGCCAATAAAATGTGTTATTTTGCTTGACTTTTCATTGCATCCACAATGGCTAAACAGTACATCACCCTGCCACTATTGACTTGTGTGACAGTTTCTAAGCAGAACTGGTCAAACCAACAGGCAACACAGGTGGCTACCTTGCGTGGAGTCATCCGAGAGGAGTGTTTAAGATAATTTAAGGGGGGGGGGGCACGGTGTGGGCATTGACCATCTTTGCTTTTAAGCGCTTTACTAAACTAATTGTGTTAGCCCATTTAGTTGGTACTATGCAGTAGCAAATCCTGCATTTAGGCTTGCATCTTGTTGTCTTCTGTCCTCGTTTACAACAAAGCCCAAGTAATCCCAGATGCCAATCTCTGTCAGCTAAGCAGGCTAGTAAAGGCTTCAAAGCTGCTAAAGTTGCCATGTTAACAGCTGTGAATGGTTGGAAATGGAGCTGCAACTCTAGCCATGGTAAACCGGAAGTGTATTCGTAATAAAGGCTGTAGAATAAATACCATGAAGAAAAAAAAAAAAAAAGTGTGTTCTACATGTACCAGAGAAAGCCAGCTCTGAAGGAATGGAACAAATCATTACCTACAACAAACCATAAGTACACCTGCTTTGATTCTGAGAAACTACTGTACCAATTTAAAATTGGCAGTTAGGATAAAGCCAGACAATATATTATGGTATTGGTATCACTGTAACTAAACAGTCATAACTTCTGAAAAGGTTAGGTTTTTTGCTGTAATATTTTTCCCTTTCTATATCCAGTGGGGTTTGGGGGCAAGAGGTGTTTTCCATTCCAAGTAAATTTTTTGCTAGGAGTCTTGATTGTCACAAACCATGTAGTTCTGTGAAGTCTTTAGGCATGTTTTCTGCTGCTCCTCCACCAAGTGTCAATGGGGTTGGGTTAGGGGGCAGGTTTGAATGGAAACTACAAAATTACTTCCAGTATTAAACCCCCCCAAAACGCTGGTACTGAACCATTTTAAATTTGGTTATTTTTGGTACTTTTCCAATACTGGTATACCACACAATCCTACGGTATAGACGCTAAAAACTTAATTATCAAAATTAAGTATTCATTCTGACCACATGAACTGAAAGATCAGAATTCATTATGTGCCTTTTTTATAGGACAGAAAAAAGTTCAACGAAAATTTTATGTTTAAAAAATATATAATTTTTTACATCAACCATTTTGGAGCCTCTCCCAAGTCAGGGTACCGGTGGAGGGGTTGGTGTCAAGAAAAGCATCCGGCTGTAAAACAAAAAAAAAACAAAAAAAAAAAAAAAAAAACAAAACAAACCCACCAAAACCACTACTGGAATCTAGTCAAAATAGAGCAACCCCCAATATAAAAAAGGGGAACAGCTCAGCTACAGAACTGGATCTAATTTTTACATCATTTCACTTTGAATCTGGGGTCAGTGAGTTACTTTACTTACCAAAAGCTTATTTCTGCTCAGTTTTTAAACTACATTATATTAAATTAAAATTTAAAAAAAAATGTGCGGTCCAATAATACATGTAAATTACATTCTATTACCACTGTTATTTTTGATTACAAAAATATTCAACAGAAAAAAAGTAGTATTTGTCTCTTTGATAAACTTAAATAAAAGTGAAAAATGCCCTAATTTTAAAAAAAGTTAAACAAGTGGCTAAAAACATACCGGCTTCAAAATGTAACAAAACATTTTGTACATTAAGGCAATGTGGATCAACCACAGATAAACATCTACTATTAAGATAAAACCACATAACTTTCTTCACATCGCTACATTGTTACATTTACACATGCAATCTCTCCAATGTTAGGAGTACTCTTCTGAAAAATTGTTTTTTTTCCAGCCTACAATATTAAGACAAAAAACAAGTAACGAGTGTCCATCTCTGACAACTGATATAATTTTGAGCCAATTATCTACTGTCTGCACACAAAGTACCACATAGTCTGGTGGGCTGGTATTATACATGTACTTAAGCTTTCAGCTCAGGAGCAAAGCACCAAATTCACTTCATGTTACAAGATTCCGTGACAATCCATGCAGTTAATAATGCAATTCCTTGTCACTGTGTATTAATATTGTGTGTCAAGTGCTTTACACTTCCTAGCTTTTTAAGATGTTATGGAACTATGCTTTGATAATTGAAAAGGCATGTGTCGGTTGTGATTAAAGTAGTATTCCCTCTTGTAAACATTCTTCCCCCTTTACTGCAGAATAAAGAATCTAAAGAGTCTGACATGTTCTACACGGCAAGTTTTTTGTTTTTTTTTTTTAAACTTTGGCCCAGAATAATACTACTAAAACACAAAAACAGAATCCGTAAAGAAGTCATTAGATATATTGACTTTGATTAGGTTAGCTTTGTTAAAACTCCATAATTGAATAATGAAAACCATAATTTGAAAAAACAGCAAATAAAAACTCTATATTGGTTTACTAATCTGAAAACAGGTAATAGAAAAATATTTTTGTTAGTTTTGTAACAAATGTGGCAAAATATTAGGATTACCGTATACACTCGCATATAAGTCAGGTCTTGAAACCCAAAAAATGGTTCTTAAAAAAAAAAAAAAAAAAAAAAAAAAAAAAATTATAGACTCGACTTTTTTACATCTTCTCAACTCCTCCAATCTTGCACCAGTTTCTCAGACACATCGAATTTTGCTGCAGCTGCGCATTTACCAATTTCTTCCGCCACTTCAACGACTTTTAATTTAAAACCAGCTTCATATTTTCTTCTGATCGAACGCTCCATTGTAGATAAGGGATGCTCTTACGATAAAGGTGTATGAGGTTGTGTGAGATACAAAAAACACAAAACAGTGCAAACGTCGCTTCAGAATAGTTTGGGTATTACCGTGTGGTCACGTAGCACAATACACAGAGAAAAACAAAGGCAGTGTGCTCTGTGGTTACTCTCTCAGGTGGGCGTTAGCATATCATAATCTCTTGGACCAATAGCGTGAGTTTTCCGCATTCGACTTATACAACCAACATTATAAAATACTGGAAATTATAAGGTAAAAATCAAGCACCGACTTATCCGCGGGAGAACACAAATGCGAGTATATATATGGTACTTCATTCAGAGAAGTTTCTTTTCAAAACCAGATTAAAAGTAGGGGGCAGTGTTCCTACTTTTATCTCTCTGAAATAACTGCTGCTTCCATGTCTGCCCCCAGAAAATGTGTCTTCTCATTTAATTAGGCCTGTGTGCTGCATTTTCCATTATTTCTCTCTTAAGGCTTAGCCATGGGAGAAAACCAGCCAGTCGATACTTATGCTCCATAATGCATATCACACATACATTTTCTTTTTAATATTTAGATACACATTTTTTCTAATTGTACATGATGTGCAAATAACAAAAGTTTAGATTCTTCAGGTAACCATTCACTGCATATAAAGTTTTCCGATATTTTTACTTAAAATTGTGATGCCTGAATTTTTTCTTAATATCAAGACACTACAGAACAATCTTTAAGGCCGGGTTTATACTTCAAGCTACACAAACTGTGCGCCTGCAGACGCTACTGCTACGCAAGTGTTGTACTGTTTCTACTTTTGTGCGTACATTGAAAGATTCCACCAGGTGGCAATGCGAGATATCATCACAGTGAGAAAACTCAGGACACCTTACCACAATAGCTCTGAAAAAGGATGATTACTGAATACATCCATCAATCCAGGGGGGGGCGCCCATTCCAGCAAGCAGGCAGAAACAATCCCTGGACGGGGCATCAGCTCATCGCAAGGCAAATACAAGCACACACAAACTACCTTCATTTTAACATCACCAAATCCCCAAACCTTCATGTCTTTGGAAGGAAACCAGAGCACACTATGGAAAACCACCAGGTAAACATGCAATCTCTAGGCACAGAACACCAAGGATGTGATTCCCTACGAAGCAGCAGCACTACCACTCTGCCCCTGTGCTGCACCCACATGTGTAATTATTAACAGTATTCGTTATTTAAAACTAAGATAATGATTTACCTACAAAATGTAATATACATACTTTAATGCATTTCATCATGAAAGTGATATCTCTCTATTATTAAAAAAAAAAAAATCCTGTGGGAGGAAATGACTAGGAGACGATATGTGATCTTCATGTTAAGATCACGGAAGACAAATAAAAGACCCGCAAGATGAAAGAATGGCCACGAAGTGTCTCGCGGGGATATAGAACATGAGATTCTTGCAAGACATGCCCTACTCACAAGCAGTATCAGAGCATGGCCAGCAAAAAAAAAAAAAAAAAAAATCAGTACTGTAAACGCATGCAGCACACACAGATCCAGGGGTCTCAGTGTATAAAAAGCGTATAAAGGACAATATGTTATAAATGAAACGTCCACGACTAAAAGATCGCATTAGCGCAAACAAAACAAAATTAATCATCAGGTCCAGGTGTAATTGAAAAAAATAGCAGGACAAAGCGAGGTCAGAAATAAAAGGCAAAGAGCAGAAAAGTCTTTTCACCTTCGCATCATTCAGTGCACAAAACGTAGATTTACACAATAATGGACCATACGCTATGAGAATCTGTGGTCCCACAACAGTTAAAGCAACAACAACTTTAATTTAAAAAAAAAAAAAAATCGGTCAGGTGTATATGTATGATCATGGAGAAGCGATCACAACGCAAGCAGCAGAGACACGAAGTGGCAAAAAGGATAGCGGCTGTACAGGCTTTAAAATGATCGACGGGCAGCTGCCCCCCCCTTTCACAATGCGAGCAGCATTATATGTTCTGCAAGAAAGATTTAACCACGCCCGTGGCCGGAAATAAAGGACAATTATTGTTTTTACAATGTCACTCGAGACACGGCAGTGAGCCATCATTTAAAACAAATCCACAGACATCTAACCTTGCAGTTGTTGGCTTGCTTTTGGCAGACCCGCATCATGTGCTCCCAGCTCTTAAAACAACGACATACGACAAGCAGAACAGGCAGCTCGCCAGCAGCAGAAAGACAGCAGATGATCCAATGGCATATCCTTAGTGTACGTTCAGCCGCCCTAAACCCCCCACCCCCCCCACAACGCGAGCAGTGTTATACGTCTTGCGAGAAAGAGATGTAACCACGCACAGGGCCGGAAATAAAGGACAAGTATTGCTTTTACAAAAGTTTTTAAAGTAAAAGTGAAAATAAGGCATATGTAAGTAACAATTCCCATGAAAATAATCTCTTTAAATTGTATACAGTAATCCCTTGCTATATCGCGCTTCGACTTTCGCGGCTTCACTCTATCGCGGATTTTATATGTAAGCATATTTAAATATATAATCGCAGATTTTTTGCTGGTTCGCGGACAATGGGTCTTTTAATTTCTGGTACACGCTTCCTCAGTTGGTTTGTCCAGTTGATTTCATACAAGGGACGCTATTGGCAGATGGCTGAGAAGCTACCCAACCAGAGCATGTATTATGTATTAAATAAAAATCCTCAAATACATTGTGAGCACGGGGGCTGTTCACACCCCTAGAGAATACGGCTGCTCCTCAAAAAACGCTGAAAGATTACCTTCACATTGCTGCCATCCTTACTGAGCTTACATGTGGCTGCTTTGTCAAGCGATATGCTCCCCGCACAATGCTTCGCATACTTATCCTCACGGGTGGCGCAGTGGTAGTGCTGCTGCTTTGCAGTAAGGAGACTGTGGAAGTTTGTGGGTTCGCTTCCCGGTTCCTCCCTGTGTGGATAGCGCTTTGAGTACTTAGAAAAGCGCTATAAAAATGTAATTAATTATTATTATTATTTTATTATTTATTAAACGCTCCAACAGCAAGTATTGATTTTTGATTGTTTATTTTTCTCTCTCTCTTGCTCTGAGCAGAGGGGCTGTTCGCACACTGGCCTAGAGGATACGGAAGCTCCTCTAAAAAATGCTGAAAGACTACCTTCACATTGCTCTCTTCCTTGCAGCTGCTTGGTGCTTTGCATACTTAAAAGCCAAACAGCCCTATTGATTTTTGATTGTCAGAGAGAGAGAGAGAGAGAGAAAAAAGCAAACATTCTCTGCTCCTGACACGCACTCCTTTGAAAAGGAAGATATGTTTGCATTCTTTTAATTGTGAAACGGAACTGTCATCTGTCTTGTCATGGAGCACAGTTTAAACTTTTGAAAAAGAGACAAATGTTTGTTTGCAGTGTTTGAATAAAGTTCCTGTCTCTCTACAGCCTCCTGTGTTTCTGTGCAAATCTGTGATCCAAGCATGACAATATAAAAATAACCATATAAACATGGTTTCTACTTTGCGGATTTTCACCTTTCGCGGGGGGTTCTGGAACGCAACCCTCACGATCGAGGAGGGATTACTGTATCCGGTAAACCAAACACGGGGGTGGAGCCCCATAGTCAAGTATAAAAATAAGGATTCTAAATGTGCAGAAATTTAATGCATTCTGTGTGGAGAGTTCTGCTTGCGGCTGCTGTCAGTTCAGGTGGTAGCTCCTGAAGCAAGTAGCCATTAACAACTGGGTCAGTTTTAGGATGACGTTTATGACGGTCTACTTTAATGTTAAAATAAACTACAAGATTTAAAGTGGATATTTCAAGATTAAAGACGAAATTCCCACTTTAATCACAAAATAGACCTTTTCACTGTGTCACACATTTTTTTTTTTCTCTGTGGCTCAAATACGCTGCCATACATTTGGAGGAGGGGGCGGGAGATGGCACAGAAGATGTTATGTGAGACCTTTAAAATGTATTGTGTCAGGATGGATAGATAGGATACTTTATTAATCCCAAAGGGAAATTCACATACTCCAGCAGTAGCATACTGATAAAAAAACAGTATTAAAGAGTGATAAAAATGCAGGTAAAACAGACAATAACTTTGTATAATGTTAACGTTTACCCCCCGAGTGGAATTGAAGAGTCGCATAGTGTGGGGGAGAAACGATCTCCTCAGTCTGTCAGTGGAGCAGGACACGATGTGTGCATGTACATGTTCTGAGCATCTTACTACATAATTTCGCCTGCCTCCTCACTCACTCACTCCTGTTCGTCCGTCCAAAGCTGAATGCGCAGTTGCCTTCTGCGCAGCTGCCTGAAAAACCTTACGAGACCGACATCCAACCCCAACATCGCGGCAAGCAGCGGATTTACGGCCGCAAAAATTCAAAGAGAAGGCGACTTCGATTAAAGCTCTAAGAGGCCTGAAAGGCGATTTCGACTACAGCTTGAGGCCTAATTACACATTCTGATTCAATTACGCATTCATTCAATACACCTATATCAGGTTTGTGGTGCTTATACTTATTACTATTCCATATTGTACTGGAACATTCATCATTCAATATTATACCATAGGCCTGGAAAATTCATCAACTAACAGTACAAGCCTGTACAGTAATGAGTAAAGCGGACTGCAATCATTACAAAACAACTTCTTCGTTACTTATCATTTGTTCTTCATACACTGCTAACACAAACTCGTGCCCGTTTCATCTTACGTTGTCGAAACGGCGCTTTGTCTAGTTAAGTATAAACCGGCACTAAGTCTGCAACTGCTACCTCTCATGTGCACTCAACCCTACACTTTCATTACACATTACAAATGAACTATCATCCACAAAAAACTATAAATCACCTGTGCTAACAATACAAGCTATCAGTTGCAATGTTGTCTTTAAAGTGACTTCCTTTCAGAAACAGTAGGCAGTTTGTCCAAAGACTCTACAAACAGTAACATGGCCCCCAATCACCTACTACCATAACAGCATTACATATATGAGCACACTAATTTTTGTTCTTGCCATCAGGATTTTAAGGGTTTGGGGCATGTTTTCAGCAGTTTGACATTTTCCAGTTTGATTTAGCATTTGTAGCAATGCACACTGACAAAACAGTAGCCACCGATTCTGCTCCCAAGCAACCCCAACCAAGTTCCAGTTCTTCTCTTCACACTCCCTCCCATTTTCTTCTACTTCCAGAAAAATGTTTTAAACATGAGACCACAGTCACCATAACTATAAATTAGCATAGAAAAAATCTTGCCTGATGCTTTGTTCAGATAGAAAATCAGGGACATTATCTGCTCCTCCAAGAAGTGATGTCCCATTAAAAAAGGAGAGAGAAAATACTTGCTTTTTCAATAGAGAGAAAAAACAACGTTCATTATCTACTGTATAACGCTTTCAGGGCGGATGTCAACTTTTGTCAAAAGGAGGGGTTGACAGTGGTAATCCACTGTAAATGGTGATAAAACCCACAATTGTTTTAGTTGGACTCTTTGCTAGAAGGAAAGTTAGCTTCTTTGGTTTGACCGAGACTCTCAAACTGAATAGCTAATACCGGCAAAAAAGGCATTGACATCTGGCGAGAAATAGAAGTGAATGTGTAAAGCAAAATACTCTGAATGACGTTTTGCATATTATTAGATTCTAATTTTGATACAAGTGATTGAAAACGAATGTGTGGTGCCAGCATCAGCTATCAATTCCCAGCTGATCGTGGTGCTGAACAGGTTAAGTTAGCCGACATGCCCAGGACAACATTCGCCTGGGAGGACCACCACTTACAACAACAAGAAGTACACACCAGATTACGTTGCACTGCAAAACACAATTGCTCTACTGCCCCTGCAACGTGAAGACAGCCTGGCAGCCAGCCTACCATGCATTCCTGCCTAACTGGCAGGCACAGCATGCAGCAACAGACGTTTTAGGTTGATTTCTGTGTGTGCTTTCAGAAAACTTTGTTTTTTCGGAAAACTAGGGGGCTTTGCACGCCAAATCCCCCCCCCCCCCCCCCAGAGGCCTGCAGTGCAAGCCACTACATATCACTGCCGCTCGCGTGCGAGGATTTCACTTTCACCAAACAACAAATCTTTTACTTCTCACGGATACGCTTCATTGGGAAGAAACACTACTTTTCCCGGATGGCAACATGAATTAAAGCTGAACAATAACTACACACTTCTGTCATATAACCTATGTCCATATATTCAATCTCTTTTTGCTCTTCCATTATTTTACCAAGTAATAATTTCCATTTGTAAGAGCTAATACGATCTTTACTATCAGTTTTGTGAGACTTTTAAATTTTAGTACTTTCATAATCTCTAACCTGCTCTGCATGTGTATTGCGCCATCATTTTTGAACCTCTTTACGATGTTCTACTTTGTCTTCTACTCTTTGTCTTTTATTTCTGACCCCGCTTGGAGCCAAGAGCACAGGAATCGTGTTTGACAATACCATTCACATGAATAAGAAGTGACTGGACCGTGGGTGTGGTTGTAAATGTTTCAGAGGAGTGTGGGACTTGACAAAATCTATTGGCAAACATCTTGTTTCGCGGGACCCGAAATTCTCTCTCACGGGAGTTGAAATGATCTCTGAGAAAGTCTCGTCCCAGGATTTCCTTTTATAATTGAGGGCTGAATATTTCTCTCTAAGAGTTAAAGAAAATATACAATTTGTTTTCTCTTTAGAGTCAAGCCCTAGACCTCTGAAATGAGGAGGAGTTTCTGGGAAAAATCTGATTTTTTTTAATATAATTAAATAAATTGTTCAGTGGGCATGGTTTAGTCTCTAACCAGCAACCATTTATACTAAATAGTATAACATCTCAAACTAATAGAATGTTTCAACAGACTGAAAAACAATATAAGAAATTTGTACCATTCAGTACAATGCTTCAGCTGTGCAAGTTGAACTGTATGAACAGATTTTGGCTATTTCATGCAGACACATGGGTTTCAAATACCCACTGAGGAAAATATCAGGTGGATATATAACTGGTGAGGTTTCTTGGGCTGAATGGCCTGTTCTCATTAAAACTGTTCTAATATCGCAACACCCCCAGATCCTAGTATCAGTACCAATGCATAAAAGACCATCGTCGTCTGCAACGAGTACAAACATTGTCTAAACTCATAATTTCTAACTGTAGAACAAAAATAGGTTAATCTTAATTAAGTACCGTTCATCTTGGCCATCAACTTTTGCAGTCCCTCTTTTAACTGCGGGTTTGTAGGATCATGCTTCAGTCCTTCCTCATAAGTTGTTTTTGCATGTTCTAACCGCCCCAAAAACTCCAGAGCAGCAGCTTTTCGAGAATATCCCTAAGACAGGACAAAGTATTAAGCTTAAAACTCAGCTTTTTCAGAGAATTTTTAAGTATAACTTTATTTACAACAGTGGAGAATTTAACTAAAGTAATTGACTATAAAGTCCAGATGAAAATTGTAAGTTTTCTAGTGACACACAGTGCGACTTTAAACAATCAACCTCTTATTCTCCAAATAGATTAACTAAACAATTGTCTTCTACATGCAGACTATTTTGGAATGAAATTAGCATTTAAGTCAATATGTGGAGTACTGCTGGTAAAAAAAAAAAAAAAAAAAAAAAAACAATAAAAATAAATCAAGATCTTGTGCTCACCTTGCCCCAATCAGGTTTGAGCTGCACAGTCTTTTCTGCATCTTCTAAAGCATGGTAGTAATCCTCTTTCTTGGCATAAGCAGCAGAGCGGTTGCTGTAGAGCACATGGTTTTTAGGATCCAACTGAATGGCATCTGTGTAGCATTTCACAGCTTCTTCAAGTTTACCCTCACTAAGGGCTTTATTGCCCTGGTCCTTTAATTTATTCACCTAGAAAACCAAGTCATAAAATACATCTTAATAGAAGTGCATTATGCTATAATAAAAAGAGGTTGCACAGCCAACTAAATTGTGTCTTTATGCATAAATAATGCATGCAGTGTCTCAAAAAAGGGTATGCAGATAAAATGTTACAAACAAAAACGAAATTCATATATATTACGCAAAGTGTAAATACCATGGCTATGCCATCAGTTACAGGTGAAGGCCTTCCCACTTAGTAGTACATACAAGCAAACTCAAAGTGAACCTTTAATCTTTTTTCAGAAATGTGCCACAAGCTATTCCTTCTGTAAAGAGTAAACATTTGAGTTTGCTACCTTAAAACAATTGAAAAATCATTGTTCAATTCAAATGTTTCAAATGAAAACTGTCATAGGATATTACATGAAAAAAAGCAGCTAAAAAGCACATATATAATTTCTGCATAATAAATAACAGTAATATTAGTAAACAATTGCAAAATTTTCTTAATTAAAATTAATCCAGAGTAAAGAATCATATAACATCCAAGAATGGTAACTATTAGAACCAGCAATTAATCCTATAACCAAAAATTTAAATAAATACCGTATTACTGAAAAGTTTAAAAGCTGTTTAAATTGAGATTTTTTCAAATGTTTGTTATTTACTATCAACTTGATCCTCAAGAGTATTAATTTAACCTACCTATCAATGGAAACTTTAACTGATGTGCACATAATTCATGAACTATAGTTAACTGACCAATGGAAAGGGACTAGGGTCAACTTCCATTTTATTGAAGCTTCAGTAAATTTCCTGAATGTTCTCACTTGTGCCAGTTCTAACTGACTTGTAAAATACCGATTTTGTCCACTAATTTCCAGTTTGCGTTTTAACGCTAGCGCAGAAATTTCACCAAGCTTGGCAATTTTTTATTTGGAAATACAAAGCATTTATGTATACTTTAGGGGTAGTGTTTTTTTTAGATTTACATTATCATGACTTGACTGAACCAAAGAGCCTCTACACCCACTTCCTTGGCCATTGTAAGACAGGTGACCAACAACACAATGGTGAGTCTGGCCAAGCTCCAGAGAACCTGTGTGCAGATTACAGAAACTTCTAGAAGGAAAACCATCACTGTGATACTCCAGCAATATGGACTTTCTGACAGTATGGCATGAAAGAAGTCTCTCATCAGTGAAAGACTCATGAATCCTACTAGGAGCTAAAAGGACTTTCGACCTGTGAGGGGAAAGAAAAAAAAAATCTCTAGTCTGATGAAACCAAGATCAGCATCATGTCACAGCTGAGGGAAAGTTTAATTCAGCAAAAGCAGGTTTTAATTATAATCTGCTCTAGGGTGCTCTGAACCTCGGACTGGGCCAATGTCCACCTTCCAACAGGACAATGATCCAAAATACAAAGCACAGAAGTCACAGATGTGGGAATGCCCTCGAGTTGCGCAGCAAGTGCCCCGACTTGAACTCAACTGAATATCTCTTTAGAAACAGTTGTACACTGACAGTCTTCACAGAACCTGACAGAGCTTGACAGGATCTGTAGAGAGGCAAAAAAGATACCCAAACCCAGATGTGCAAAGCTAAGTACAGTGGAACCTGTACCTGAAGTAATTTCCCCCATAGGATTGTATGTAAATACAATTAATCCGTTCCGGACCGTACAAGCTGTATGTAAATATATATATATGCTCTCTCTCTCGCTGCACAGGGAGAGACTGAACACGTGCGGAAATCATCGGCACGTACGCACCGGAAGGGAAACTGGCTTGTTCATCACCAGAGTGTGTGGTTGTGAGATGCAAAAGTTCGGCACACTTTTTGGTCGTAACCCGATTTATATGTGGTCTGAGACGTTCATGACCCGAGGTTCCTCTGTACTGAGTAAAGGGCCTGAATACTCATGTCAATATTTCAGTTTTTTATTTTTAAGACATTTGAGAAAAAATAAATCCTGCACTTGCTTTGTCATTCTGAATTACTGAGTATTGGTTGATCTGGGGAAAAATTAACAAATTTTAACACAAGGCTGCAAACACAGCAAAACTGAAAAAAAGTGAAGGGGTCTGAATGCTTTCCTAATTTTCATTAATTTTCTGTCTGCTTTTCCAGGTCTCCTTGTTACTGAAGCCATTACTAAAGAATGCGTTAGTGTGTCTGATGCTAAATTGTTGAAGCCTTTCAGCTGTCAGTCTTATTTGCCGGGGTATCTGCTCTATTCTTGACTGACTGGAATTAGTATACATTTACAGGATCAAACGACACAGGAAAAAAGCATATTCATAGGAAAATAACAGTTTTAAGCAATTAAAGCCATAACAAAAATAATTTCTGAATGTCTTGTCATAATTTTTCTGTAATTTATTTTGAGTGCAGAATAAAAGATGAGAAAAAAGACCAGGCAATTCAATAAGAACAATTAAAATTAAAACGATTCAAGGATTGTAAAACATGTTGGAGTTTGAGAACCACTGATATACTCTACTTGTGATTAAGTTTAAACTTACCGAGAATTACTCATCATACATGTTCTGCCTTGTAAACAGTGTTATTAAAATTACTGTAGTCATGCCATATAGTAAATTTCAGCAGCACATTTATATTTTGATTACTAAATATACTCACAAAACCTAGACGTGAGATACAAGCATTCCTTCTTCACTGTAGGCAGCAAAAAATAATTTAGTGTGTTTTGTTATGCTGCAGCTTTTTCCTGTCAAACTTACAAAGCTCAGTCATAGCTCATTGAAAAGTCCAAAAAGCATTTTTTTCATGGTATATAACTCATAAATGTGACCATAACTCAGTTTCTTTTTTGAAGGTCAGAGTTAATCTTTTTACAATTTGTATTGTATTTATTAATAAAGCAATGAAGGGCCTTGAGTAACAACCACTTGAATATAAAAATTGTTACTTGTCCCTCTATATGTTATAACCATCCCAAAAGGCTTGTTATTTTTCTTTTTAAGCAGGTTTGAGGCTCAAAAGTTTGATTTTAAAAAAATTGTTACTCAAAAGAGCTTAGGAGCTATGAAGGTGTAAACTTACAAATCACTGAAATGACACACCAATCCAACACTCTTTAAATCCTCTAATTTCAAACAGCTTGAAGTGTAAATATGGTATACCGTGGAATTGGGGGGGGGGGGGGGGGTTCTGGGGGAGTGGTTGGGTAGAGAGGGAGAGTTGCAGCTCATAAGGCTGGAAGGTAGATGCAATTCATATGCCTAGTTTAACCAAATTCAAATTCAAAAATGTTTAAAACAAAGGCCATTTGTTGAATTAAAATGTAATAACCCTACAAAAACTGATGACAACATGATGATCATTCAGAAATAAAAATACTGGATTTTTGCATGCTTAGTGAGCACAATGAAGTGACCAATTTATAGCATCTTGCAGTTGAAGGATGCAATTAGAAATTGCAGTTGAATGAATCGCTGGGTTTTAAAATGTAAAACATAACTCAGATAAAAGGACTGTAGTCCTTGCATTCTTCTTCTGAATATAACAGGCGAGATTACAGTTGTCCATCCTTTAAGTCATTCATTCTTTTTTACTAAACTGGCTTATACAATTTAGTCTAGAGCCAATACTCCTCTGGGGACTCATTTATAAATCTTTATAGATTCAAGCATAAAAGTATGTGTGCAACAAAAAAAGATTTACAAAACCCTGTATACACACATTTGTACACAATTTACTCTTAATAAACCAAGATCATCTTGTACATGTGTGTATGTGAACAAGCCTTGAACCGCTCCAGGACGCCACCCTGCAGCAACCATACAAGGATTAAGCTAATTAACCTCATATATAAGCAGTCCCAATGATGCAGACCTTCACTGACTGATAGAGCAGGTTCCCACCTGACATATCCAGACACCACAACCACCTGCATTTGAGGAGTCCAATGATGCACCCTTTACGGCAATGTATCACCCACTGACTGTGTTGTGGGGTCAGGGAAATATGTAAGGTGCCAGAGCCTGAGCTGGTAGTCACTATCACCTGGCACATGTAGTGACAGGATTGCTGTTACAATGAATATTGGCCATATGAAACTGCCAATTACAGCACCATCAACAAATCATCTGCCAATGCTTCTTTCCCTGCAAATAAATGAGTCCCGAGGAGACACCGGCCACTGAGCCACGGTGTTTGTCAGTCTTAGTAGCACAGATGACTTGTACATTAATGGTATGCAACTACTTATGGCTAATAAAAACAGTTTAATTTTGCTAGGCGCCCTTATTACAATACAAGTGCATTTAATTACCCTAATTACATTAGGAAAACCAGACACGCCTACAAATTTCCTTTTTATGTTGGCACACACAACTATACCATAAGGACACAGAACGTAGCATTTCATTAGTTGTTTATGCCTACCAGAACTGTAAGCATGATGGAGCTGAAGCTTGGCTGAGATATTCCTGACCTGTAGACCAACTCCCTCTGGTAGGTGTCTGTTGTCAGACACCACCTTTTGTGGTTTGAGCAGGATGATACTCATTAGAGAATGGGGCTGGGGTGAGGGTGTTGGCCTGGCTGGTACACAACAATTTACTGCCAGTATGCACCATTTGTAACAAAAAAAATGAAAAACCTGTAGTATTCCAAGAGAATGGCTCTTGGGAGGTCTAATTCAGTTTGCAGACTAGTTCATCATTTATTTGTTTATTTATTTTTTTGAGTCGTGTAGGGCAGGACAATGCTCTACCCTCTCAAAGACCGAGTGTGTAACGTAGCATTTTGCTGTTAATCGTGCTGCATGTACAAAACTTTTATGGAGACAAATGATATTGAGGGAGGAATTTGCAGCTTTTCTTGCCATCTATAATTCATGTTCTTCTGTAAGGTGAGAATAAAAACCTGTTTTTACATTAAATGGTATTGAATGAAATGAGAACTGCACTATCTACATAGTAATCATTGACGTCATGTCTGTGTGTTTAGTGATCACACGGTTTCCAAATCCTTCCGAACTGGGCCTTAGCCCACTCTTCCAAGCAGGCCAGGGCACGGTATGGTTCACCTGGCACGGAGTGATCACACTAGTCAAATGAAGTAGACTTTAGGGGATATATGCGGACAAACATGCTTGAGCATGGAACAAATTTCTAGTGTGAGTACACCCTTAAATAATGCTCAACTGGTACTAAGGGGTCCAAAGCGTTCCAAGAAAACATCCCTCATATCACTATACCTCCAACAGCCTGAACCATTGATAAAGGGCAGGATGGATCCATGCTTTTGTGTTGTTGACGCCAAATTCTGACCATACCATCCATATGTTGCAGCAGAAATAGTGACTCGCCAGGAAACATTTTTCCAGTCTTCCATTGTTCAATTTTGGTGAGCTTATGCAAATTGTAGCCTAAGACTATCTGTTCTTGGCTGACAGGAGTGGCACCCGGTGTGGAATCCTGCTGCTGTAGCCCATCTAATTTAAGGTTTAACATGTTATGTGTTCAGAGATGCTTTTCTGCACATCAGTTGTAACGAGTGGTTATTTGAGTTACTGTTGCCTATCAGTCTAAACCAGTCTGGCCATTCTTCTCTATCAGCAGCACTGAGTTGCTTCCAATGCGATTGGCTGATTAGATATTTGCATAAACAATCAGTTGAACGGTACCTAATAAAGCGGCTGGTGAGTGTATATTTATAGCTTTCTGTATGCAGTGAGTGAACCGCACCTGTGTTTTTACTTTATAATTATTAACAACAAGTGACTGCATTGGTTTCAAATCCTGAGAAGCGACAACAGACAGCCAATATATATTTATGAAAAGCTTTATAAAAAATGTTCTTCATTGCAAACACACAGCATTAACTTTCAGAAAAATGGTGTCTGAACATCATATTCATCACTTCTGTGGTTTGATCACGTTAATGCACATTATAATAATGGCTCAATAACATGAATTATTATACATGCGAGTCATCATTAAGCTGGTTTGGCTACATTTACCAACTTGATCAAAGATGCCATAAATATGCAAAATTCTCCCACCAAGTCTTCTTTTATAAATACCAACTTTTATGTGGAAAGTTGCATACACACGTTTCGGGCCTCTTTTAACCGCTGGACAACACTGGGCAAGAGACAGGATCCAAGCCTTGATTTTATAGAGCAGACCCTGCGACACAAGGCAAACTAACAGTCTGAAAGTCAGTTAACCTAACCCACAGTAGGGAAGTAGGGAGACCCAGAAATATGAGAAGAACAGGGAAACCCCACATAGGTGAACCCAGCTACAGCAGTAACAACTAAATATGATTTAATGCCAAAAGGTTCCATACTTGTGGACAGTCTACAAATTTCGAAAAATTATGCTCATTACCATTATAAAATCTGAGTCAGCACTGTAAAATTTCCACTTTTGTCAGTCACTTAAGAGGCCTCAAGCTACCTCATAATGTTCCTTTGAAGCACAAGGCAGAACACATATAGTATTTAATGCATTACCAAAAGCACAGGAACTACAGAGACAAACAATTAGTGGAACTGTGAAAAGACCTTACTTTAAATAAACTGGCACCCAATATTTGGTGTTCATCACTTTTCTTTTAGTTAAAGTATTGTCCAATGTGACAACTACAAAATGCGATGAATGCAGTGAGCACACATACAGCATATACTTCAGTAGTGTGGAAGAGAGACAGACGCAGTTTTCAATTATGAGCAATTACTGTAGTTAATGTCAGTTCTCTGGATAAATTTGAAGGAGTCCAAAGTCATAAGCAGTTGAAACCCACAGTATGATCACTTATTTGAAGTACATTGAAAATAGCACAAACGATTGCTTTGACAGGAATTCTGAAACAATGCATTGATCAAAAATGAGAATACAAATATAAAAGAACAAAAAAGAAACTCAATAGATTTTAACATTTGAATATAATCAAATCGTCTTTTAAATTTTACTTTTCATTAATTTTAACAACCAGCTAATTCTTCCTTAATGTGTTAACACAAACATTAATCTCATAAAAGGAAACACCATAAACCTGACTTTGAATAGTTACTATTTGGTGAATAATAATAATAATAATGATTCCTCGCTATATCGCGCGCCGCCTTTCGCGGATTTTATATGTAAGCATATTTAAATATATATCGCGGATTTTTTGCTGGTTCACGGATTTCTGAGGACAATGGGTCTTTTAATTTCTGGTACATGCTTCCTCAGTTGGTTTGCCCAGTTGATTTCATACAAGGGACACTATTGGCAGATGGCTGAGAAGCTACCCAGCTTACTTTTCTCTCTCTCTCTTGCGCTGACTATCTGTGATCCTGACGTAGGGGGTGTGAGCAGGGGGGCTGTTCGCACACCTAGACGATACGGACGCTCGTCTAAAAATGCTGAAAGATTATCTTCACGTTGCTACCTTCTGTGCGCAGCTTTTAAGTATGCTGCACGGTGCTTCGCATACTTAAAAGCTCAAAGGGCACGTATTGATTTTTAACTTTGTTTTTCTCTCTCTCTCTCTGCTCCTGACGGAGGGGGTGTGAGCTGCCGCCTTCAACAGCTTTGTACCGCAAGCCAAACAGCCCTATTGATTTGTTTGCTTTCCTCTCTGTTTCCTTTGAAGAGGAAGATATGTTTGCATTCTTTTAATTGTGAGACAGAACTGTCATCTCTGTCTTGTCATGGAGCACAGTTTAAACTTTTGAAAAAGAGACAAATGTTTGTTTGCAGCGTTTGAATAACGTTCCTGTCTCTCTACAACGTCCTGTGTTTCTGCGCAAATCTGTGACCCAAGCATGACAATATAAAAATAACCATATAAACATATGGTTTCTACTTCGCGGATTTTCTTATTTCGCGGGTGGCTCTGGAACGCAACCCCCGCGCTGGAGGAGGGATTACTGTAACAATAATTCATTACATTTATATAGCGCTTTTCTCAGTACTCAAAGCGCTATCCACACAGGGAGGAACCGGGAAGTGAACCCAAAATCTTCCACAGTGTCAAATGTCAAAAATGTCAAATTCCTGAAGTGAATTGTATTGCAGATGAAGGCAAGAAAAAAAAAAAAACACCTTATAATCAGTTTCATGTTGCAAGTGGTATTTTTTATAGTGTGAAAATTATGAAGCTGCCATGAGTTTGAAAATATCTGAATTGCATATATGGATGAAGATTAACAAAAAATAATGAGCAAGAAGCTGAAAGCTGAAGAGAATGATTTGCAACTGGAAGGCAGAAAAAAAAAAACCATTTCATTAAATACATTCATTGCTATCACACATACTTAAAAACTTAAGTTGATATTTAAAAGTCATCAGTTATTCCTTTACTATTGTTTTATCACCTGGGCAAATAACCTTAGTTTTTCTTAAAGTCAGAGAGAGTCAGACAGAGATATATTCCCGTTAGTGTATTTATTAAACTACCCATACTTTACAGACAACAAATTTACAGCAGGATGTTGGGACAGTTTAAAAACAAAAAAGACATGTTCCACGATGTGTTTTTCTTCAATAAACTGCATGTAAAACATTTCGATTTAACTTTTATTTCATTTCCCCCGTCAAGTTGTCCTGTTTAAATGCAGAAATGTAAACTTTCAGGAATAAGATGAAAACTTATTCCTTGATCTTGAATTCTAAGAGGATCTCTCATAGAGTTGAGCTAAAAGCCAGTAAATTATCAATCTTTTTCTGTTCTTAATGACAGAACTACACACAGTTCTGCATAAAACAGACAACTTAAGTGGATAAAGCTCCGATTTATACTTAACTTTGTGTTACTTGCTGACATAATGACTTCTTTACCAACGTAAAGCAGGTTTTAAGCGTTAAGAGACTGAAAAAGAATCTGTCATTTCACTTAAAACTAGACTTAAACTATAAACTACTTAAATAATAAAAAATATATAAAAAGCTGACGATATAAACTACTTAGATAATATATGATCTATACTTCTTCCAAAAAAACAAGTTAATAAACAAAAAACACTTTGTCGAACTTTTGAAAGATGGACAGTTTAGCACGTGCTGCACAGCGGAACGACGACAACAGGGAAATTGGCACTGTACCTCACTAAAGGCTTGCAGACTTGCCGGTATGGGATGCCGCCCCTCGGTCAACTAAGAGCGGATCTAGAGAATGCCATTAGGGCTCAGATTATTTTATTTTTTTAAGACTTACGCAGACCGTAATCCTGTTACAGTTAAGAAGGCACTACTCGATTCTGAAGCAAAAATGAATTCGCAAAACATTACCTTTTTTAACTTTATAAATAACTAGCTTAATTTCAAACATAATTACTTTAATGGTTTGATGTTTAAAAACGATTGTTCAGAGTAGTCCTTTGGGGAAAAATCATCTTACAAGGTCTGTCAATCAAATCTTTAATTTATATAGCGCTATTAACAAAACGTACTGTCAAACGTCAATTAAAAACATAAGAGATAACAGATAACTAGGCTCAAAGAGTCGATTTTAGCCACTAACGACAAGCTCTTACAATCGAACTTCAGTAGACGAAAGGTCAATAAAGACATTTTCGTATCCGGTGTGAGGCCCCTAGATTTTTTTTCTCCTTTTTATCCGATCTAATCATATTATTTCGGCAGTACACAACGTGCGATTAGATTATTCTTCATCGTTGTCCTATACGCCCGAACCAAATGAAAAACAGTTTCTCAAGTTCAAGTGTGCCGTATTTGTGTTTTAAGCTAAATTTCACCAGGTCCTGGTTCCTCAACCGGTGTGTCTTTCAGTGTCTGCAAAATAATGAACTTTTAGTTCACGCCGTACAAAAAGCAGACCGTAAAAAGAAAGTCGAAAAAACAACAGGGATATGCATTGAACCTCTGAAAATATTAATTAACAAGAAATTCGAAAAGCTTATTTCACTTACCTGATCCATCTTTTCACCACGAGGGCTTCGAGAATCTACTAAACCTTTTTCGTTGCTAGCCCATTGGGTCATAAAGAGTAGGCGGGGATTTGACGACCTAACCTCAGCGTCGCTCCGCCCACTACTTCTGCCGGTAATCAAAAAGCGGATTGGATGAAACGCAGATATCTCCCACCTATCTTTACACTGCTACTCTTCGATTCAGTAAGGTATCCGACAATCAACAGGCGAACGGAAGCGTGCAGTACAGGTTTGATCTGGTTGGTCAAGTTTCTAACGCCCAAAACCCGCCTTTCTACTTCCATTGGTTCCCGAGGCATACGTCTGCAAAAAGTTCAATTTCTAGAAGCTTCCACTTCCTTAACTGGCGTAGGTCTCGCGGAGACGAGAAACTTCTTTCTTTTGGGAAGCGAGTTAACTGTAGCACGTGATTTTCTATTGGCTGACACAGTAAAGTCAAGAAAAAAACCATACTGACGAGACAGTGACAGGTGCAGTGTTATTTTAAACGAGTGAACGAAGTAAACATACGTCGTTACTAGGCTAGTCAACGTGCTCAGTAGAACTACTACGGTAAAAAATGGACGTTAAAAAATAACACAAAGGAATGACTGCATCTGATCAAGAAAGTGCATTTGGTACAACCGGCATATATAAAGGAAATATCATTTTTTATATTGTTCAAGTGTTTTAGTATGTTACCCCTCTTTTTTACGTGTGTTTATTACGCTATTTTGTCTACTGCTGTAACCTGTAAATTTATTTAAAGGGAGACATCGAAATGGACCAAGTGTTAATCTGATTGTAGGTTATGGGTGTTGGTATTGTGTGACCTGTTACATTGATAGACTGAGGTGGGTGTGTTAAGTCCTACTGGTATATCGGTCTCTGCCAGCCTTCACTTAGTATGTAGGCTTTAGATCTTTTTTTTTTAAAGTCCTGTGCGAATTCTTGTACCTCATAGGCGGGTTTAAAAACTGAATGAATGCATTATGACATCTAGTGGTTATATTATGTAATCAGAATCAGAATATCTTTATTGTCATTGTAACAAATACAGTACAACGAAATTAGGTGCAGTCCCAGCGGTGTCGAAATATATACATAAATATAATTACAAAAGGATATGAAGAAATAAGGTAGAGCACAAACATTCAACATAAGACCTTAATTGTACATGAAACACTACTGCACAATATGTCATCTGTTGTACTGCTGCATTGGAGGTGATTAGGTGGCATTCAGTGCCCTAATAGCAACAGGGTAGAAACTGTTATTCAGTCTATTTGTCTTTGTTTTGATGCTCCTATATCTTTTGCCTGATGGTAATATAAATCATCACGAATGTTGCTAGTGCAGTAGGATAATACAGTTCCTCAAAAGACGTGTCGAGTTCCGTTAGCCAACACATTGTTTGTAGACTATAGCTCAGCATTTAACACAGCTATACCAGAAAAGTTGATCATCAAGCTCCCAGACTTGGTTGCTGCCTTCAGCAACCGTTGCACGTCATAAATGGGAGACTCCAGCATATGCTGAATGATGGCATCTCTTTCTCTGCACTAATCCTCAACACCTGTACCCTACGTGGTAATGTGCTGAGCAAACACAGCTCCATCTCAACCATTACACTAGCAGTAATGCAACAGCGTACACAAAAGAGATTTGCCTTCTGACATAGTGGTGCCAGGGTAGTAATCGCATCCAAAGCTCAGAAAGGACAAAGGGTTGGTCATAGAGTTCACAAGGCAGACCACATTCCCAACTACATCAGGAATGCTGTTGATAGAGCGGGAGTTAAAAAAAATTCTAAGTGTGATCATCACTGACAATCTGAAGTGGGCACAACACATCTCAGTTGTATCCAATAAAGCTCACAAACACCTTTTTATCCTTAGATGTTTGAGGTCTGCACTTCTCCATCTGTACACATTTATACTGGTGCACAGTGTTGTTTGTAATCAGTAGCTGAATATCATCCTGATAGGACATGCACTGAGGTCAGAACTAAAAATACCTACATAACAGAATATGTCTGGCACACAGCTGCCTTCCGTTCAGGACATGTATAACACACACTGCCTTATAATGGCAAACCAAGACCTTATCCATCCTACACAGTCACTTCCTCCCTCCTTTCTTCTCTCATAATGGTACAGAACCATCAGCATTCGCACCACTAGACTCAGGTACAGTTTTATCCACAAGTCACAAATTTGCTCAGCTGTGACAAATACATCCATCCATCCATTTTCCAACCTGCTGAATCCGAACACAGGGTCACGGGGGTCTGCTGGAGCCAATCCCAGCCAACACAGGGCACAAGGCAGGAACCAATTCTGGGCAGGGTGCCAACCCACCGCAGGTGACAAATACATGTCTTTATATATTGTCAGTGTATGTTACGTTGTTTGTATTTTGTGTACTCTGTGTCTTTTTTTGTCTGTTGTCCATCCATCCTCTTCCACTTATCTGAGGTCGGGTCGCGGGGGCAGCAGCTTGAGCAGAGATGCCCAGACTTCCCTCTCCCCGGCCACTTCTTCTAGCTCTTCCGGGGGAATCCCAAGGTGTTCCCAGGCCAGCCGGGAGACATAGTCCCTCCAGCGTGTCCTGGGTCTTCCCCGGGGCCTCCTCCCGGTTGGACGTGCCCGGAACACCTCACCAGGGAGGCATCCTGATCAGATGCCCGAGCCACCTCATCTAACTCCTCTCGATGCGGAGGAGCAGCGGCTCTACCCTGAGCCCCTCCCGGATGATTGAGCTTCTCACCCTATCTTTAAGGGAGAGCCCAGACACCCTGCGGAGAAAACTCATTTCAGCCGCTTGTATTCGTGATCTCGTTCTTTCGGTCACTACCCATAGCTCATGACCATAGGTGAAGGTAGGAACATAGATCAACTGGTAAATTGAGAGCTTTGCCTTATGGCTCAGCTTGTCTGTTGTTGTTATCTTATTACTGTCAAGTATGTAAGAGACCAGCCAGTAAGTATTTCATGTTAGTGTGTACATGTTATAATGAACTTTAATTTGAAATTAACTGGTTAAAGTTTAATTATGACAAGCTGATTTAATGTTGTTAAGTTTCTTTTGCATGTTTGATACATCTACAGTCATAGGCAAAGGATCTTCAGACTTCTTCTTTCGGCTGCTCCCGTTAGGGGTTGCAATATCTTTCTGTCCTCTGCATCTTGTTCTGTTACACCCATCACCTGCATGTCCTATCTCACCACATCCATAAACCTTCGCTTAGGCATTCCTCTTTTCCTCTTCCCTGGCAGCTCTATTCTTAGTATCCTTCTCCCAGTATACCCAGCATCTCTCCTCTGCACATGTCCAAACCAATGCAATCTCGCCTCTCTGACTTTGTCTCCCAACCGTCCAACTTGAGCTGACCCTCTAATGTAGTAATTTCTAATCCTATCCATCCTCGTCACACCCAGTGCAAATCTTAGCATCTTTAACTCTGCCACCTCCAGCTCTGTCTCCTGCTTTCTGGTCAGTGCCACCATCTCCAACCCATATAACTTAGCTGGTCTCACTACCATCCTGTAGACCTTCCCTTTCACTCTTGCTGATACCCGTCTGTCACAAATTACTCCTGACACTCTTCTCCACCCATTCCACCCTGCCTGCACTCTCTTTTTCACCTCTTTTCCACAATCCCCATTACTCTGTACTGTTGATCCCAAGTATTTAAACTCATCCACCTTCGCCAACTCTACTCCCTGCATCCTCACCATTCCACTGACCTCCCTCTCATTTACACACATGTATTCTGTCTTGTTCCTACTGACCTTCATTCCTCTCCTCTCTAGAGGATATCTCGACCTCTCCAGGGTCTCTTCAACCTGCTCTCTACTATCGCTACAGATCACAATGTCATTTGCAAACATCATAGTCCACAGGGACTCCTGTCTAATCTTGTCTCAACCTGTCCATCACCATTGCAAATAAGAGAGGGCTCAGAGCCGATCCCTGATGTCATCCCACCTCCAACCTGAATGCATCCGTCACTTCTACCGCAGACCTCACCACTGTCACACTTCCCTCATACATATCCTGTACAACTCTTACGTACTTCTCTGCCACTCCCGACTTCCTCATACAATACCACAGCTCCTCTTGAGGCACCTTGTCATATGCTTTCTCCGGGTCCACAAAGACGCAATGCAACTCCTTCTGGCCTTCTCAAAACTTCTCCATCAACATCCTCAGAGCAAATATTGCATCTGTGGTGCTCTTTCTTGGCATGAAACCATACTGCTGTTCACTAATCATAACCTCACTTCTTAACCTAGCTTCCACTACTCTTTCCCATAACATCATGCTGTGGCTCATCAATTTTATTCCCCTGTAGTTACTACAGTCCTGCACATCCCCCTTATTCTTAAATATTGGCACCAGCACACTTCTTCTCCACTCCTCAGGCATCCTCTCACTTTCCAAGATTCCATTAAACAATCTGGTTAAAAACTCCACTGCCATCTCTCCTAAACACCTCCATGCTTCCATACGTATGTCATCTGGACCAATGGCCTTTCCATTTTTCATCCTCTTCATAGCTGTCCTTACTTCCTCCTTGCTAATCCGTTGCACTTCCTGATTCACTATCTCCACATCATCCAACCTGTTCTCTGTCTCGTTCTCTTCATTCATCAGCCTCTCAAAGTACTCTTTCCATCTGCTCAACACACTCTCCTCACTTGTGAGTACATTTCCATCTTTATCCTTTATCACCCTAACCTGCTGCACATCTTTCCCAGCTCGGTCCCTCTGTCTAGCCAATTGGTACAGGTCCTTTTCTCCCTCCTTAGTGTCCAACCTCTCATACAACTCATCATATGCATTTTCTTTAGCCTTTGCCACCTCTAGCTTCACCTTGTGCCTTATCTCCTTGTACTCTTGTCTACTTTCTGCATCTCTCTGACTATCCCACTTCTTCTTTGCCATCCTCTTCCTCTGTATACTCTCCTGTATTTCCTCATTCCACCACCAGGTTTCCTTTTCCTCCTTCCTCTTTCCAGATGTTACGCCAAGCACCCTTCTTGCTGTCACCCTTACTACATCTGCTGTAGTTTCCCAGCTGTCTGGTAACTCTTCACTGCCACCCATTGCCTGTCTCACCTCCTCCCTAAACTCAACCTTGCAGTCTTCTTTTTTCAGCTTCCACCATTTCATCCTTGGCTCTGCCCTCACTCTCTTCCTCTTCTTGATCTCCAACGTCATCCTACAGACCACCATCCTATGCCGCATAACTACACTTTCCCCTGCTACCACTTTGCAGTCTTCAGTCTCCTTCAGACCAACTTTTCTGCATAGGATGTAATCTACCTGTGTGCATCTTCCTTCACTCTTGTACGTAACCCAATGTTCCTCCCTTTTCTTAAAATACGTATTCACCACAGCCATGTCCATCCTTTTGGCAAAATCCACTATCCTCTGACCTTCTTCATTCCTCTCCTTGACACCATACCTACCCATCACCTCCTCATCTCCACTGTTCCCTTCACAAACATGTCCATTGAAATCCGCTCCAATCACCACTTTCTGTCCCTTGGGTACACTGTTCATCACTTCATCCAACTCACTCCAAAAATCTTCTTTCTCACCCATTGCACACCCAACTTACGGTGCATATGCACTAAACAACATTCATCATCACACCTCCAATTTCCAGCTTCATAATCATTACTCTGCCTGACACTCTTTTCACCTCCAAAACACTCTTGACACACTGTTCTTTCAGAATAACCCCTACCCTATTTCTCCTCCCATCCATACCATGATAGAACAATTTGAATCCACTTCCGATCCACCTGCCCTTACTCCCCTTCCATTTAGTCTCTTGCACACACAATATATCAACCTTCCTTCTCTCCATCATATCTGCTAACTCTCTCCCCTTACCAGTCATACTGCCAACATTCAAAGTTCCTACCCTCAGTTCCACTCTCTTTACTTTCTTCCTCTCCTCCAGCCTCCTTACATGTCTCCCCCCTCTTCTTCTAATTCTTCTTCTTCGGCCAACAGTAGTCCAATTTCTGCCAGCACCCTGTTGGCTAACAGTACTGGTGGCTGTCGTTGTTAACCTGGGGCTCGACCGACCCGGTATGGAAATTTGTATTGTTGTCCGTATATTGATTTGGCAAAATTTTACACCGGATGCCCTTCCTGACATAACCCTCCCCATTTAACCGGACTTGGGACTGGCACGAAGAAACACACTGGTTTGTGCATCCCCTGTGGCTGGGTTCAAAGGATCTTCAGACTGTGGCTTGCAAAGCCAGTGGATAGATCACCAGGAACAAATAAAAAACTTTATTATTTTAGATTTAAATATCAATGCAATCTTAATGGGCAGCACGGCGGCGCAGTGGTAGCACTGCTGCCTCGCAGTAAGGAGACCTGGGTTCGCTTCCCGGGTCCTCCCTGTGTGGAGTTTGCATGTTCTCCCCGTGTCTGCGTGGGTTTCCTCCGGGTGCTCCAGTTTTCTCCCACAGTCCAAAGACATGCAGGTTAGGTGTATTGGCGATCCTAAATTGTCATGTGTGTGTGTGCCCTGCGGTGGACTGGTGCCCTGCCCGGGATTTGTTCCTTTCTTGTGCCTTGTGCTGGCTGGGATTGGCTCCAGCAGACCCCCATAACCCTGTGTTAGGATATAGCGGGTTGGACAATGACTGACTGACTAACTGAAATCTTAATGTTAACCAATTGTAAGCAGCTACACCTGCCACAAACATATCTAAGGTTTCTGCAATTTTTATATACAGAGCCCTCCACTATTATTGGAAACCCCTTGTAAAAATTAATAAGAAGGGTTAGAAAAAAACACTGTTTGGTGAAGAACCGTCATCTTGCACTGAAAAAATGAGAAACATCTGACTTTTAATTGAAACAAGTTTGTTCAAAGAAAAACAAAGCCCTCATCAAGAAATAAATATTTTTAAGAAAAATACATGTGCCACAGTTGTTGGCACCCCAGCGTTTAATACATTGTACAACCTCCCTTTGCCAATATAACAGCACGGAGTCTTCTCTTGTAACCATTTATAAGATTGGAGAATACAGAGCATAGTACATGAGACCATTCTTCTTCACATAATCTTTCCAGATCATCCAGGGTCCTAGGCCCTCTCCTGTCTACTCTCCACTTTAGCTCACTCCACAGGTTTTCAATAGGGTTCAGGTCAGGGGTTGATTTGGACATGTGTTTCGGATCATTATCCTGCTGAAAGATCCAATGACAACCCAGTTTTAGTTTCCTGACAGAGGCAACCAGGTTTTGATTTAAAATCTCCTGATATTTCATGGAATCCATGATGCCATGTACCTTAACAATGTTTCCAGGGCCTTTGGTGGAAAAACAGCCCCACAACATCACAAAACATCCACCATATTTTACAGGTGGGACAAGGTTCTTCTCATTATAGCCATCCTTTTAC
Source organism: Erpetoichthys calabaricus (assembly GCF_900747795.2). Classification (NCBI taxonomy): domain Eukaryota; kingdom Metazoa; phylum Chordata; class Cladistia; order Polypteriformes; family Polypteridae; genus Erpetoichthys; species Erpetoichthys calabaricus. Next base: position 183,634,437 of record NC_041394.2, on the reverse strand, counting down.
ACCAAACCCACTTTTCATGTTTATTGCCAAAAAGTTCAATTTTTGTTTCATTAGACCATAGAACACGGTTCCAGTCAGAGTTGTAGTAATGTTTTACAAACTCCAGGGTGCTTATATTTCTTATATATTGATAGATAGATAGATAGATAGATAGTGGCATACCTTCCAAGTAATCTGTTGGCATGGAGATGTCATCTGATGGTGGTTCTGGAACCTTGATAACCTCAGGATTTTACTTTTTCTTGCAATTCCCCAACAGTGATCCTTGGAGATATTATTGCCTCTCTTACCATCCTTCTCACTGTACGTGGAGGAAAAATAAACTTGGGTCCTCTTCCAGGCAAGTTTCTCACATTTCCAGTTGATGACCACTTTATTATTATTGTCTTATCTGTAGAAATGGGCATTTTCAGGCAAATACCTATTTTTATATAACCATTCCCTGAGTTATAAAGGGCAACACACGTCTCCCTTATTTGGATTGAGTGTTCTCTTTTCTTTGCCACGATGATGGTTGGCTAAGGAAATCTGGTTCTGTGTCTCCTCACATTTGTATCCCAGTTAATCAGAAAGTCATTGATTTCAGCTGGAAAGTTCCTATACACTCCAATAAACTTAACAATATCCAGTTTAAATGGGAAACACTAATTTCCAAGGGTGCCAACAATTGTGGCACATGTGTTTTTGTTAAAAATATTTCTTGATGAGGCTTTGTTTTTCTTTGAACGAACTTGTTTTGAATTAAAAGTCAGATGTTTCTCATTTTTGCAGTGCAATATGACAGTTTTTCAGCAAACTGATTTTTTTCTAACCCTTTTTACTAATTTTTACAAGGGGTTCTAATAATAGTGCAGGGCACTGTATATGCTTTGAGATTTGTATGATTTTTAGTGGCAAATCAGTCAGCTAATTATTCATATTGTGAAATAATCTCAAAAGTGAAAGACATTCTAAAGTACTTTATCAGAAAGAGGATTTACCACAGGAAAAGGAGCACAGAAGTCACCATCTAGACAAAGAGGCACCAGAGGAGAACATTTATTGTGAAACAGATTGGCATAAAGAGATAAGGATGGCATTGAGTGAGCAAGCCTTATTGTAGTATTAATGAAAGAAAATCTCGCCTTATGCACACAACAACCACATGACAGTCCTATGAGTGATTATAAATTCAACCACGGACGTTACATATATAATAACTGAGAATGAGTGAATGTCTGCACATCATACAGCATCCTTAAGCATATCATTTTTTCAGTGTCTATATGCATTATTCTTCAGAAAGAGAGAATGGTTATGAACAGAGATGCGGTTTGAAATAGAATGAGTTATGTAAGGCTTCTGAAGTTCTTGCTTGAGAGTTTCAAGGACTGTAGTCAGGGAGCTGGAATCAGAGCTGTATCCAAAAACAACAATTATTTAAAGGAGATATGGGCTTCAATTTTTTGTGTTCAACTGGTGTACAGAATACAGTATACAAATGCAGCTAATGTATGTATACCTGTATATGTATATATATATGTGTGTGTGTACGTACTGTATATGCATATGGCAGTATGGTGGCAAAGTTTTAGATAACCACACATAACATATTAAGGACTGAGGAGCTACTACTTTGAAGTTGAAGTTGAACCACCCAGGTTACCACCAAACGTTAAATAATTCATTATCTCCTGAAGAATAAGAAAAGTTATGTGGGATAATTTTTTAAATATTCCTGTGCCTTTTTTCTACATAATATTGTTTCATTTTTTCATAATTTACAATAAATACGATTGTAAGTTGAGCACGTAGAGCATAAGACAGAACTCTTTTACTCTATCTGCAGCAGCATGCAATGACATCCTGTAGTATTTGGTGATTGCCCACCCCAGTTTCACCCTGAGCTCCCTGGTTACCCATGCCTGTACCATATGCCATGCGTAGGGGTATCAACCCTCTCATACCAGCCTTTGCTGTGTGAGTCCAGCTACTCATATTGCCAACAACTGTCATCAGGTGAGGCATTTGCTGACTTCAAAAAGAAATGTGGGGCTGCCAACTGGGTCATTTTATTTAATTAACAACAGTTCTTAAACAAAACAAGTGTGCACTGATGAAGCAAAGGTTTTATCAAGCAAAAAAAGAAAATCAAAAAATAGCTTTCTTGGGCAGGTCTGTATACGTAGGAGCTCTGTCCGGTTGTCTGCTCGGTTAAAAAGAAAGATGCCTCCTTACAGGTGTCCAGGCTATATAGGGCTGTGATTGGAAGGAGTGGAGTCTGTTACCTTCATTGGGCAGTTTTTCAGCACTGAAGAATGCCCAGCACCTCCAAACCACCTACAAGATTTTGTGATTGTTTTGGAGCTGCCCTCACAGCTGTAAATTAAAAAAAAAATTACAGGAAAAATGAGAATGCATGAAAGATTTTTGTTAGTCACCCAATCAATGAATTATAGTTTTATTTTATATATAGTTTTTCACAGAACATACTATTACAAGGAACTTAAAATGTCCCATCATTATGCATGCATCCACTGAGCTGACAGATGTGACATGTCTTATGCAGCAAGCTTTGTCTCCTTGCAGTTGAAGAACCATTTTGTTAGCATCAGGGTCCACTTGCCAGCATCATGACTGTTACTTCCTAAAACTAGTAGTTGTCATAATATCGTCACATGTATAGAAGTACAGTGAAATTCTTTACTTGCATGTTTAGGCAACACTTCACCACTCTCCCTGCACCATGATAAGCTTCATTTTATTGAAATAAAACACAAATGAGCTTGGCTGGTGTTCAGATATTCTCCCAGTTCATGAATCCTTCTCAAAAATACTGTACATTACCCTTAAAGTATACAGTGATCTGATATTTCTAGTTGTAAAATTGCTTTCCAAGGTTATCAACACAATCTACAGTGTTAACTATAGGCAAACTGGATTAAGCTTTCATATTTTGTACTGAAATATTATTTTATAAAATAATGATTTTATATTTCATAATGATTTTATGTGCAGTAATCTTCCAAACATTGAAAAAAGCAAGATAATGAAATTCTAAATTACATAAAAGCAGTATTAACCATGCATTAATTCATTTTATTAGGAGTCACTGTAAGTTAAAAGCACTAATAACTTGTATTAAAGGACAGAGAGAACATCAGAGCAACTAAACAAGTGTATGGCAAGGGAATCCATAGCCACTTTCAGGACACCTGAGACACATGTGGCAGGGAATCCAAGCCATCACTGGCTATAAGGCTACACCACTTGTCTGCAGTTATTGATGCCTCCCTTGCAGATATTCTAAATAACAACTACATGTGGTTTGATGCCCTAATAACATACCTGTGAGGAAGTTCAACCCTCCTCAGGAAGAACAGGTATTGTGCCTATCCACTGCTGACATAAGAAAAACTTTATTGAATATAAACCCACGCAAAGATACTGGACTAGACAACATGCCTGGCTATGTGCTTAGGGAATGTCCAAACTAGCTGACAGATTTATTTACAGACATTTTCAACATTTCCTTAAGGCAGGCAGTCATCCCAAAGGCTTCAAAATCACCACGATCATACCCTTAGCAAAGAAGTCCTCAGTCTCTTGCCTCAATGACTATCATCCTATAGTACTGAAACCTCTCATCATGATGTGCTTCTAGAGGCTAGTCTTAGACCACTTGAAAGCTGGGCTTTCCACATCACATGACCATCTTCAGTTTGCCTATTGCCCAAACCATTCCATTGAAGATGCCATATCATCTACTGTATTCTTCATCTAGCCCTATCCCATCTGGACAAAAGAAGACACTTGTTCCAGAATACTTTTTGTTGACTTTAGTTCAACTTTCAACACCATCATCCCTCAGGAGCACATAGGGAAGTTGAGTCTGCTATGCTACAACACTTTATTAAGCAACTGGATCCTGGACATCTTGACTGGGAGCCCCCAGACAGTCTGTGTTGGTAACATCATCTCCAGTACCATCACGCTGAGCATTTGCGTCCCCCAGGACTGTGTACTCAGCCTACTTCTGATCACTCTGCTGAGTCACAATTTAAAGACTGTGTACAGCTCTAGCACTATTAATAAGTTTGCAGATGGCACATATTAGTGATGGGGTTGAGTCAACTTAATGGAGATATGATGACTGGTGTAAGTGCAACATTCTGTCTCCTAACGTGGGCAAAATTAAAGAAATGACTGTTGAGGAAAGCCTATGCTGTCCACACCCCACTGCACATCGATGGTTCTACTTTGAAATTGGTCAAGAGATCACCAGATTACATGGTGTGCACCTGGCAGCTGACCTTACTTGGTCAATTAACACAACTTTCATAACCAAGAAGGCACAGCAGCCTTTCCACTTCCTTTGACAGCTGAAGAAGGCAAGCCTACTTCCCACCATTTTCACGACATCCTACAGGTGAACCACTGACAGCATGCAGATCATCTGCATCACTGTCTGTTTGGGAGCTGCAGTGTCTCTATTAGGTCTTACAGCGAATAGTGCACACAGCAGAAAACATCACTGGGACCTTGCTGCCCTCCATTAAAAACAACGTTATAAACCATTGCATCCGCAAAGCCTGTACTATTCTGAAGGACTGCTCCTACCCATCCAAAGGTCACTTTGTCCCACTTCCATCTGGCAGAAGGTACTGTAGCATCCGAACCAGTTCTGCCAAGTTCTGCAACAGCTTCTAAACCTTGGCTGTCCAGACTCTGAATTCTCTGTTGCCTCTTGTCCTCAGATCTGCGCCTAGTAGTTTATTTATATTATGTACATTTATTATACTTGTTACTACTGCTGTTTTGTATAAATAGTTATTATTTATTCATTACCGTCTATTTCAAAATATTACTATCTACTTCCTTACCTATTATTTATCTATCTATTTGTAGTATAGTATAATTCTTTATCTGTCTTGCACTTGTCCTGTGTTTATGTATATGTTGCACCACAGTCCTGGGGAATATTATTTAATGCCACAGTATGCTGCAATACTGTATATGAATGATATGACAATAAAGCCACTTGACTTAAAGGGTTTTAAGTAACAACTCTTAGCAAAGTATATCAATTATTTATTAGATCTATATAATCTGATTACTGTAAAACCAAAGTGGTTGTTATTTTGCTGCAGAGGTCCAGGGCTGTGTGCTTTTACTGGCTTATTTACAGCAGCCACAATGCACTGCCATCCATCCAATACCAAACCCACTTGATTCCAGGTCAGTGTTGTGGTGGTCAGGGTCTTTCCCAGCAGCTTCTAGCTCAAAGCAAATACCAGTTCAGGATGGGGTAACAGTCCATCTCAGGGCTGCTGCTAATGCCAAAGTCTTAAATAGGTCAATACTCAAAGCTGCTGCCGGCTGCCATTCTAAAGCCTAGTCCTTGCTTTGTGAAATCTCTGCAAAAGTGTGACCCTAATTAACCTGTCAATTGCTGAGGTCCAGTCAGTGCCAATTAGAGCCTAATTACCCTCAGGAGGGTGAGTTGGTCAAGAGCCTAAGAAGCCATCATAGGGAAAGAACTGCCAGTCAGCACTGACCTAGTAAACCAAAAGTTGACATCCTCTGTGATAAAAATGGAAGAGGAAAGGGAGACATGGATGAATAAAAGAAAGAAGAAAAAAATGACCTGGCATGAATTAAGCTATTTAGAGGATGGCAATTCCAGTAAAGCTGTGGACAGTGTTGTTGTGCCTAAAAAAAGAGAAAGGGGAAACAATGGAAAAAGTGAGTCTGATTGACATAGACATGTGAATTAAGAGAATTATTAATGAGAAGACAAAAGGTAATTTACTGGCTGGTCTATGGCATTGATCAAAAGATCAGGTGCTTGCTTTCTCTTCTTGAGTAAAGCACTAAAGCAGGTTTATTATCTGAGTGGTATTCTATTAGTCAGTCAGTGTTTATTTTTATATAGCAGTCTTCTTAATGTACAACACCACAAAGTGCTTTGCAGAGCATGTGAGAATATGTACAATGTCTGTCAGTTCATTTTCGAAACTGTTTTTCCAGTTCTGCATCATTGGGAATGGAACTCATCCTCCTGACAGCACTAGGCACTGTCATATTATCTTTTTTTTTTTTTTTTTTGCTGAATTTAATTAATTTCATATGTATATTTATGCCTTTTTGTATATTCTGAAACATGTTTATTCAGACTTTATCTTTATTTTCATAATTTAAAATGTTTTCACAATGTTAATATTTTTATCATCTTATTATTCTCCTGCCATGTCATCTTTGTTGACTGTAACTAAGATGTTAGTTTGGGTTGCTAGGGCCATATTACTGGAAGTCATGCTGATGACATCCCCAACACACTGGACATACAGTATACCCACGTCATGCAGTTCCTATCATCGAAGGTTGTAGATACACTAAATAAATGATTCTTTTACTCCTTATTAGCTTGTTCCTTTTGACGCTGCATTGGTATTGCACTTTAAACTGACAATAACATTGTATGCCGTAGTGAAAAGCAATCGATCGCTTGGTTGATCTGTTTTTAATAATGGCATGATAAAACCATGCCATAAGGAAATGTTCTGTTTGCACATGTATTGCATTTCAGTATAGTTAACATGTTAGATCGCATTTAATCTTGGCACAAATAATCTTCCAAACTTAGTTAGTTCCAGCATCTATCCATTTTCTCACTTCAAAATATAACGCTGTAACAAGAAGCTTCTTAAAGGGATGGTGGTCAGTGCTGCTTTAATTTTTCAGATATTTTGGGGCTAATTTCAAGCTCAGCCAATGTCCATGTGGAGTTTCTACATGTTTGCCTTTCCTTTGTGCATTTTCACTAGGTGCTCTGTGTTTGTTTCAATTTACAAAGATGTACTATTGTTTTTTTGGTGACCTGGTGCCATAAAATTTGTGCTGTCCAAGGTTGGTTCTTGTCTTATAGCATTTGTTGCCGAGATAAGATCATGCACCCTGGCAAGCATCCTTCCATTTTCTGAATACACTTTATCTTTAACGGGTTTGCTGCAACACTGTACTCTGTTCAAGCAGCAACAAACATAGAAGGAACTTTCAAGCATTATGATTAAATACTATCTGTTTTCAATCACACTCATCAACACAAGCACACAAACAGTGTGACCATTTCTTTGGTGGAATTTCTAGTATTACTCTGTCACTCTTCAACAATAATTTAAAAATATGTTTTTTGAATTGCAAGTAGCTGGAGCCCATCCTGTTGCCACTGAACTAAGAACTAAACCTGGACAGGATAACACCAGGGCACATTCACTCACTCACCCACTTGCACTCAAATAAATTATATACATACATACTATGGTCTGAACCCATACCAGAATGACTGAAAATTAAAAGAGAAAACTTCTGGCTTGGCAGTCACAGTCCCATTTCTTCATACACTTCAGCTGAATAATTCATTGTCTGAAACTCCTCAGTGTTAGTGTGTCAGAAAGAGGATGTGTAGCATTGTTCATAATGGCACTCAGTTTTGTTTTAATTCACTGCTTCTACTTCCAGGGAGTCCAGAGTGTGTCCTATAACCGAACCTGGCCTTTTAATTAGTCTGCTGCTTCAGTGGGCCTCTCTTGAAATGTTACCAGCAAACCACAGCATATAATATGACACTGGCCGTCAGAGTTGTAGAAGATGTGAAGGATGTCACTGCCCACATTAAAGGAATGCAGTCTCCTAAGAAAAAAAGAGCCTGCTCTACCCTTTCTTATATACTGTAGTTCCACTGTGTCATGAGACCAGTCAAGCCTGTCACTGATGTGGACCAACAGATAGCTGTAGCAGTGCTCTACCACTCCTTGAATATTGACCAGACATAAAGACTCTTTGGTGCAGTGAAAATCAATAACCAGTTCTTTGGTTTTGCTGATGTTAAGTTACAGAGAATTCTTTCTGCATCAACAAACAAAGGTCTCGTCCAGGGCTGGTTTCTACCTTGTGTCACACTTCTTAGAAATGTGAGACCTAAGAACATTAGATAGACAGATACTTTATTAATCCCAAGGGGAAATTTAATTAGAAATCTAACCCAATATAAGTCATTTCATAAGGAGTAGTCCAACAAGCATGTTTGTTTAGCTAATAGCTAAGCTGTCCCAATATCTCATCCACATAGTTCTTAAAAGTTGTCATGGCTTTTGCTTCAACTACAAGCCTCTGCAGTTTTTTTTTTTTTTTCAGATTTCCACATCTCTGAGTAAAGAAGTGCTCCCTAGCTTCAGCCTTAAATGCACTTCTCCTTAATTTCCACTCAGACATCAGTGTTAACTACTGACACCCAGCAATAATAAGAAATTTGCATTGTTTTTCTTGGTTTTATTGTAGGGCACAGTGAAATATATTGGCTTGATTTAACAGAAAATAAATTAAAAAATGAACACATTCTGCATGTAATAGTCATTTAGTCATTTACCAACCCGCTATATCCTAACACAGGGTCGCAGGGTTCTGCTGGAGCCACTCCCAGCCAGCACAGGGTGCAAGGCAGGAACAAATCCCGGGCAGGGCACCAGTCCACCGCAGGGCACACTAGGGACAATTTAGGATAGCCAATGCACCTAACCTGCATGTCTTTGGACTGTGGGAGGAAACTGGAGCACCTGGAGGAAACCCACGCAGACATGGGGAGAACATGCAAACTCCACGCAGGGAGGACCCGGGAAGCGAACCCAGGTCTCCTTACTGCAAGGCAGCAGCGCTACCAGTGCACCACCATGTTGCCCACATGTATAAGTTTTAGTTAAAAATTAATTAAATAGAATACATGGCACATTTTTTTAATACACCCTGAACTGAAAAATGCCCAAAACTTTGCAAAAGTACTAGATCATTGGTTCTCAACCTGTGGTATGCATACCACTGGTGGTACATGAAGATTTATTGGGTGGTAAGTAAGGAAGCATAAAAATCTGTGGTTGATAACTGAGCAGAGGTTGAAAAAGAGCCAGACTATCTATACAAGAGAGAGTTAGCAGCTGTCTCAGCTGCAGTTACACCTTAAGAAGCACATCCCAGGGTTTGAATTCTGGTGCAGGATTGCAGGTATCCTGTTTAGTACATTTAAAAAAAAAAAGAGATTCTGTATGGTTTCTTCTTATAAATTTGGAGAGTCCTGCTACACTTTCAAAGTAAAAATAGGACTTGCCTCTTTTATGCTATTATAGAGTTTGAAATAAAAATAAACAATTACAATATGCTTGCTTTAGAGTGCAATGTTGAGACCAATATAGGGTGGAGGGGTGGTTCTGAGGCTAAGGATCTGTGCTGGTATCCAGAAGGTTGCCAGTTTGAATCCCTGTCACTACCAAAAGAGATCCTACTCTGCTGGGCCCTTGAGCAAGACCCTTAACCTGTAATTGCTCCAGGGGTGCTGTACAATGGCTGACGCTGTGCTCTGACCCCAAGGGGTATGCGAAAACTAACAAATTCCTAATACAAGAAATTGTATAAGGCGAAATAAAGAACAAAAAAAAATAAAAATCAACTGTCTTTTGAAGGAGTTGAGCAAGTGAAGGGAGTATTCACTTTTAATTACAGTGTCATACACGGCTGTGACAAAATAAGAGATGCTTCACATTTAATCTTTGTTTGCTGTAAATATGGCTACAGTACAGTTGTCCATTGAGCTATACACTTTCTGACTGACTTATCCAGTTCATGGTTACTCTCCTCAGCCCATAAAAGAATTAACTTTGAACAGGATGCCTACCTCACACACATCTGACACATTGTTCCCCCCCAAAAAAATTGCTTAGTGTTTCAAAATGTACACATTAACCAAACATTTTTTTAATATTTTGAAGCACAAGGCAAATCTCTCCAATCATGTGACATTCAGTGTGGTAATGGAAATGCATACTCTCAGAGATGCATAATTGGTGGAACTACAGAAGCAGCATACTTAAATCAATGAAAACAAATCGGTGAACACTATAATCTTATTGCTCAATGGGTTGTTTGAAACCAAAGCAATATTTTTTTATTTGAATGACACAGGATCAAATGCAATGCCATCTACAGTTGCATTTAACTTTTGCAGTTACAGTCACTCCAACTCAGTAACTCTGTTTTAATACAGAGGCATAAACAACAGCAAAGTGTGACCACTTATGTGAGTTAACTTAAAAACAACATAACAATGGCTGTTTTATGGGAATTCTGTAATGCTAATCTTAATTTGAAATGTTTGATTTCACAAAAGTCGCATTTAAAGTTAGCACAAACCTAAAAAAGGAGGGAATGATTAGAAAGTGGAAGCATATGATGTGTGAAATTTGAATTAATTTGACTAGTGGATTTCATATTCCTGCTATTGTATGTTAAGTGTTATTAACAAGCTTACTGTATGTCCATAAACTTCTGCAATCTCACAACAGCAAATGTCATAAATCTCAAAAACTAATTTTCTAACAAACCTGATATGAATTTTTTTTTATAAAAGCTACTTCATTGGGTATGTGCAAATTAAAATATTCTGAATTATTTTGACATTTACTAATTCATGTGGTGATGACAATGTAATCATAAAAAATATACTAAAAATGTAAACATTGTTTTTTTAGTACTGTCATGTCATTTTGACACCTGCTTAATCCTTAATAGCACAGGGCACAAGGAGGCAACAAACCCTGGATAGGATGCCAGTCCATCACAGGGTGAACACATATCCACACACTAAGCATATGCTATGGTCAAGTCAATGTCAAAAATTAATCTAACCTACGCGTCTTTGGACAGTGGGAGGAAACTGGAGCACCCAGATGAAACCCATACGAACGCAGGGAGAACATGCAAAGTCCACACAAGGAGGACTCAGGATGTGAACCCTGTTTTTTTTAAATAAGTGAATAAATTTTGCATGCGCACATCGTAAGAGAAATCAGGTAGTTCATAATAATATAAATGTTCATACACCTCATGCTGAGATCTAATAAAGCTAAAAAAAAGCTTCAATTTGCTGTTAGTCTGAAAGGAAATCCTCCCCTCTGCCACATATAAAATTCAAACTCTGAACTGTATATATTTTGAAAGTTAAAACGTATTGCAATTTCAAGCTATTTAATTTTTATTACACACCAAACCACAGTATTGTTTACATTTTAAAAAAATTAGGTATACGTAAACATTTTTATAAAATAAAGAATGTAATGCCTTATTAAAATCCCAAAATACAAAACTTTTGGGTGGACAATGAAATATGGCCTTTAAGATTACAAAGCGTCCAGTACTTAATTTAACACCACCAAAAATGTGGTGGTACATACGAAGATATAAATTCTTGGGGGTGGTACTTCAAGACAAAAGGTTGAAAACCCCTGTAGATCATGAAAGGTCAAATAAAATTGCATCTTATTTTCTGTAAGTGAACCATCTGATTTTAACAAGTAATAATTTTAAAATGCACACAAATTATATTTTATTTTAAACTGTTGCATATGAATTCTGTTGCAGCCCCATTCTCCTGTTTATTTGCATGGTTGTAGGTTTCTTTGTACCTTGCAATAATCAAAACTAGTACGAGTTTTTAAAAATCCCATATGGTTAATTTTTTAGAAGTACTGCTGCGTGTTTTCACACGGCATAACAATCTCAAAAGCGCGGTCATTACCCAGTCGGTCAGGTAGTGATCGAGTCGTGACAGAGACAATCAACTAACTCCAGCTCTATATTTTTTGATAGAATTGTTAATTACCTGCGTCACAGCGCCTTGACCACTGTCGCGCTTATATGACGCCGCATCCGTCTACGAGACAGTCACTTATGCGGTGTACAAACTTGTTACCTGCAGGAAAACGTTTCTCGATGTGAAATTACGGTCTTGTATCTGCGACTTCGTTTCCCAAGCGACGTTGCGATGTCTTTTAATTTTTACGACATACTCCGCTGCTCCTGATTGGCCGTGCACAATTATATCACTGCCTGCGCAAGGTGCGCGCTTGGGCTTGACTTTCGTTTTAAGATCTAACGTCTCGGCAAATAGACTGAGCGAAAAGAACAGTAGTCTGTGAACTAATATGCTGTTTCAAATATATAATGCAGCTGCTGTAGCAGCTTCCCGAGGTTTTAGGCTTTCACTGTTCATGTCGCGTATGCAAAGCACACTGAGTAAAGGAACGGGGATCACGATCACACCGTGCCTATTGTGCCCTCGGGTGAGCGCCCTCAGCAGCCTGGTCAGAGGAGCAACGGGAGCGCGCAGTGGCGTTACTGTTACTCGTCGCTTGAAGAGTAGCCAAACTTTTGTAAACAGAGGCGAAAGAGTGGGTACTAATAAGAAGACGAGTCATCGACTTTTGGGAGGTGTTCTGGGGACGGCATTTGGGTGCACAGCGGCCCTGCACTCCGCAGAGGCACTCGGGATGGCGGGCAAAAGCATCGATCTGACTTCTCGGGCCACCGATTGGAAGGAGGCAAAAAGTGAGTGCTGAATACAGTGGGGGGAAGAAAACAACGGCGCAAGCGAGACATCAAAAGCGCAAGCTGTATATAGCGAAGTTTGCTCAGACCCATGTACGTATGCAGACAGAGAAGAAATACATATGCAGATATCAAACGGCTAAGCGAGAGACTGAAAGCTGCTCCTTTCAAGGCGCAAGAAATGGGCGGCCTCCACTGAAATTGTCACTGCTCTCCTTTTTCCCATCGTAACCGCGTGTTTACCAACTGCCAATGTACAGTACTCGCAGAAGCAATTAACGTTAACGTTTCTTTTTTTTAATGAATCTACACATGTAACAGTGTATCGTGTCTTCACTATGGACTGGTGAAAAGAGCTCTACAGGTTGCACGGAGTCTACGGAAAAATTGCAGACATCTAAACCGACTGAGAATGCAGTAGAAATTATGAATAACATTAGCGAAGTTAGTTCTTCCAGTCGTGGGCGTGCAAAAAGTTACTTAAAGCGGTTTTCTGCTTGCCAGAATTTTTTTTAGAGCAGAACAACCACGCAAAAATCTTACCTGTTGCTGTTGTCTTCACATAACTTTTCCCCGATACCATTCTTGACATTATTTTTCTTTCACTTGACTTTGTCATTATAGTTTATTTGTCCTTATTACATTTGTCCTGTTGTTCCTATAAAATCATTTTCTAGTTTTTTTCTTCATATAATATACTGGTAATTCACATTTATGAGTATCATGTTCAGATTTGAATTACAACAACAGTCTGAAGTAACATTTTTTCTATTAAACATCTATTTTTGTATGATATTTGCACCCTTCATCCATCCTACAAATTATTCTTAAACCTTCTATTCTCATTTTAGCATCATAGCCTAGGCAATGAGCAGAACCCAACCCTTGATGGGTTGCCAGTTCACTGTACAGTATTGAATATGTGCTTTCTCAAATTGGAGTCCACTCATCCTCCAAATACATTTTATCATGAGAAGGGTTGCAGGGCAGCTGGAGCTACCCTAGCAAGCGTAAGGTGCAAGGTAAGAACAATACCTGGGTGGGGTGCCAGTGTCTCACTGGCTGAACACATGCTCACAGCCTATGACCAGTTTAGTTGCCAGTCCTCCTAATTTACATGTCTTTGGAAACTGGAGCTCCAAGAGGAAATACACGAACATGGGGAGACCATGCAAATGCCTCGAAGGAAGTTGAGGCAGCAGCCCTCAAGTTGATGTCTTTAACTGGTGTCTATCAAGCTTACTTAAATGCAGTGCAAATGTTACTTGCAAAAATGGCCATATACAGTGCATAATTTAATAAAACCAGCCTGATACATAAATACATTTTTTAACCCCAAATGGTCTTCCCCCTATGCTATGGAGTCTGTAAGTGTGCAGTTTTAAACTGTGGATTGTTTGCTATGAGATGTATTAGCAGGTTGGACAATGACTGACTGTATGGAAAGAAATCTGGTGTGTCACAGATGTGCCTTCTGCCAACATTCTACTGTAGTGTTCTAATTCTAGGCCTGGATGTTGTCCATGTAAAGTCTGCACATTCCATCTGTATCTGTCTAGGGTTTCCTTCCACATGCCCAAAGATGTGCAGGTTAGGTTAACTGGCAACTGTAAATTGCCCTTTGTGTGCCCTGTGATGGACTGGCAGCCTGTTCAGGATTATTCTGTGCTTTTCACTCAACACTGTCTGGCACCCTGGAACTGGATTAAGTGGGTTTGAGAGTGAGATGAATTTGATAGTATGCCCATTATAAGGATCTTTGTAGATTTGTAAGTTGAGTTCCTAATGAGCCAAAAGCTCAATTTCTGTTTGTCAAGTGAACAGAATTCCTTTACAGGGAAGGTCTAATGGCTGGTACTCTTACCCATCTGCTACAAAGATGAGGAGGATGTGTTCACTGCATGACCTTGATATATTGTCATTTATTATTGTACTGAAATCAATATACTTCTATTTACTAATGTGATGTGACCACATAAACGTGATTACTCTTTGTATTGTCAGAGTATTATTATATTGTAAATTGGCTAATTTGAAGTATTTGCCCAGGCTGCTTGTTTACTAGTGTAATAATATATGTTCTTGGCTGCTATTTACTAGTATTATATATTTTCTTTATGTTCGACACATTTGAATGCTGTTTGTCTGTCAGTCAGTCATTATCCAACCCGCTATAGCCTTACACAGGGTCACGGGGGTCTGCTGGAGCCAACCCCAGCCAGCACAGGGTGCAAGGTAGGAACAAATCCCCGGGCAGGGCGCGAGCCCACCGCAGGAATCTGTTTGTTTTGAGCTATAAACATGTTTTGTAACTTATTTGCTACAAGAACTTTTAAAATGTTCACAAGGAGACTCATGTTTTGAGGAACACTGCAATGCACACTCTTTGGCTCCTCTCATTATTCTCCTTCTGTTAATCTTATGCCATCTTTAAACTTAATTTTCATCAAAATGGAAGAACATTGATGGGAAAAATTGGCAGGAAATGTATAATGTGTCATCTCTTGTATCTGTAAATTTCCAGTGTTTTTGACTAACTTGTAATGCTACTGCATACTGTAGGTGCTGCTGTTTCATTGCTGATCACTTGCTGTTAGTGTCAAGAACAGGACATTGCGATGTGATACTGGCTTAATGTGCATTTTTATTGTTGAATAAGTAAAGCTATAAATATATAGGCAAATAAAAAATAACTACTGGCATTATTTAAACTGACACCATAAGGCAATTAGATAGAAGGTAGGTATATTAATTTCTTGAGGAAGCACTAACTTTCAGTTTAAGTGTAAGTTAAAGCCATTTTTACTTGTAGTTATTTTCACCTTAATTTTACAGTCATTATTTTTAGTGTTAATCGCCTCTATGAGCTGTGATCTGTAATTAAGTGTACTTTGGTCAAAGAGGGAGTGTTTATTTATGTTTGTTTGTTTGTTATCCATAGAATGTTTTATGTTTCTATTGTCTTGGTTTATAAGAATTATAGCAATAGCTATTGATGCACACAAGTAGTTATTTATCTTTGAATTGGTATCAAGAAATTCTAATGACAATATACATTTTCTACTATGCAAGCAAAAGATTAACACATTAAAGTGTGCACCACTTAGCCACTGTAAACTGGGCTAATAATAATCCTGCAACTTCTACAGTTTGTGAGATCGGTTTCTGCTGTGTTTGGCAGAGTAATGCAACAGATTGTGAATTTTACAGCAGTAAGATAAAATACATTTAAGACTAAGTGGAAAATAATTAAATGAAAATTGATTCTATCACAAGACTGTGTAACAACATACATATTATATACAAATAGTACACACACAACCAAATGAATTTGTACAGTTCGGTCCATAAATATTTGGACAGAGACAACTTTTTTCTAATTTTGGTTCTGTACATTACCACAATGAATTGTAAATGAAACAACTCAGATGCAGTTGAAGTGCAGACTTTCAGCTTTAATTCAGTGGGATGAACAAAACGATTGCATAAAAATGTGAGGCAACTAAAGCATTTTTTGAACACAATCCCTTCATTTCAGGGGCTCAAAAGTAATTGGACAAATTAAATAACTGGAAATAAAATGTTCATTTCTAATACATGGTTGAAAACCCTTTGCTGGCAATACAGCCTGAAGTCTTGAACTCCTGGACATCACCAGATGCTGGGTTTCCTCCTTTTTAATGTTCTGCCAGGCCTTTACTACAGCGGCTTTCAGTTGCTGTTTGTTTGTTTGTGGGCCTTTCTGTCTGAAGTTTAGTCTTCAACAAGTGAAAATCATGCTCAATTGGGTTAAGATCAGGTGACTGACTTGGCCATTCAAGAATTTTTCACTTCTTTGCTTTAATAAACTCCTGGGTTGCTTTGGCTGTATGTTTTGGGTCATTGTCCATCTGTATCATCAAACACCGCCCAATCAATTTGACTGCATTTAGCTGGATTTGAGCAGACAGTATGTCTCTGAGCACCTCAGAATTCATTCGGCTGCTTCTGTCCTGTGTCACATCATCAATAAACACTAGTGTCCCAGTGCCACTGGCAGCCATGCACACCCAAGCCATTACACTGCCTCCACCATGTTTTACAGATGATGTGGTATGCTTTGGATAATGAGCTGTTCCACGCCTTCTCCATATTTTTTTCTTGCCATCTTTCTGGTAGAGGTTGATTTTGGTTTCATCTGTCCAAAAAATGTTTTTCCAGAACTGTGCTGGCTTTTTTTAGATGTTCTTTAGCAAAGTCCAATCTAGCCTTTCTATTCTTGAGGTTTATGAGTGGCTTGCACCTTGCAGTGCACCCTCTGTATTTACTTTCATGCAGTCTTCTCTTTATGGTAGACTTGGATATCGATACGCCTACCCCCTGGAGAGTGTTGTTCACTTGGTTGGTTGTTGTGAAGTGGTTTCTCTTCACCATGGAAATGATTCTGCAGTCATCCACCACTGTTGTCTTCCGTGGACGTCCAGGTCTTTTTGCGTTGCTGAGTTCACCAGTGCTTGATTTCTTTCTCAGGATGTACCAAACTGTAGATTTTACCACTCGTAATATTGTAGCAATTTCTCGGATGGGTTTTTTCTGTTTTCGCAGCTTAAGGATGGCTTCTTTCACCTGCATGGAGAGCTCCTTTGACCACATGTTGTCTGTTCACAGCAAAATCTTCCACATGAAAGCACCATACCTCAAATCAACTTCAGGCCTTTTATCTGCTTAATTGATAATGACATAACAACGGACTTGCCCACACCTGCCCATGAAATAGCCTTTGAGTCAATTGTCTAATTACTTTTGAGCCGCTGAAATGAAGGGATTGTGTTAAAAAAATGCTTTAGTTGCCTCACATTTTTATGCAATCGTTTTGTTCACCCCACTGAATTAAAGCTGAAAGTCTGCACTTCAACTGCATCTGAGTTGTTTCATTTAAAATTCATTGTGGTAGTGTACAGAACCAAAATTAGAAAAATGTTTTCTCTGTCCAAATATTTATGGACCTAACTCTGTGTGTGTGTGTGTGTGTGTGTGTATATAATATACTAGGGGGCTTTGCTCGCCAACCCCCGTGTTTGGTTTTCTGGACACACTTTTAAGATTTTTTTTTTTTTCTTTGAATTGTTGCTATATCATTAGTTTCACTTTTATTTCAGAACTTCTGTAAAAACAATATTTGGAATCTTTCGAGTCCAAATAAGCTGAATCTTTTAAATGAGGTCAGTGAGACATGTGTTTAATGACTTTTTCAGGTTAGAGATAAGGAAAACTTGAATTCAAAATTCCCCAAAAAAACGTAGGCGCGAAACACATGCAGAGCAAGATGCAGAATATGAGAGCAGAAAAAAACGACAGTGTCAAAAAAAAAAAAAAAAAAAAAGTAAACATTGCATTAGCGCAAAAAAAGAAAAATTATTACTTGGAGAAATAACTAAAAGGCGAATAGAGATTGAATATATGGACACAGGTGATATGTCAGAACTATGTAAATATTGTAAGGCTTTGAGGTTTAAGTCAGAGAATTTCAAAAACATTTACCTCACATGCATTTATTGTTTACTTTGCAAAAAAAAAATGATTTACTGATGATGATGTAGATCACTTTGTCTGTGCTGAAATTCCAAACAGAAAAACCTATCCTGAATTATCTCTAACCTGCTCTGCATATGTTTGGCCCTTTTGTTTTGTAACCTCTTTATGACGTTTTACTTTGTTTTCTACTCTGTCTTTTGTTTCTGACCTCGCTTTGTCCTGCTTTTTTTTTTTAATGACAGCTGGTCCGTGGTGATTATTTTTCCTTTTTCGAGTATTAATTTCCATTTGTTTGCACTACTGTGATCTTTACTTTCTTTTTTTTATACTTTCATATTCTTTAACTTTCTCCACATTTGAATCGCGCATACTTTTTTGTAGCCTTTCGAATTGCACTTCTTTCATATATATGAATAGCGTGTATAGCGCCAACGTTTGTGAACGTCTTTATGAACTTCTACTTTGTCTTTTACTCTGTCTTTTAATTCTGAGCCCAATTGGACGTACTTTGTTTCAATTCCACTTGTTACGGGCTGATAATTACTTGCCTTATTTTCTGAATTTGCACCTAGATTATTTTTTCTTTTTTCTTTCCAACGCTTTTGAGTCCCTTTTCTCCGCGCTGCTTTCTTCTTCGCTTATTCGTCGTCGTTTCATTTATAATGTATTGTCCATATACACTTTTTATGCGCTGAGACCCCAGATCTGTATGTGCTCAAATCCTTCACAAGACTGTTTTGCTGCCCCATTATCTTATTTGATATATTGTAAGTAGGGCATGTCTTGCAAGAATCTCATGTTCTACATCATCGCGAGATGGTCCCGGGTCAATCTCTTGGCACAATGTCTCATGTTTATGGTCCCCACGAGATGCACTGTGGCAAGTCTCTTTGGTCTCGCGTGTCTTTTAAATGTCTTCCGAGAAGATCACGTGCTTGGCAAGGATTTTTTTTATAATAGATCTCTCTCTCTATATATATATATCTATATCTATATATTGTAACAGTAGGGGGCGCTAGTGCTCCCTTGAACCCTCAGGTACCACACCAAACACCAGGTAGAAGTCCAAACTTTTTATTTTTAAAATAACACAGTGCACAAAGCACCCTCCACTCCACACTACTCCTATAATCAATAAACACTACAATGATCACAATTCCTCCACTCCCAGACACTTAGCCACCCTTCCTCCCAGCTCCGCTCACTCATCTGGGGTTTCCCAGAGTCCTTTATAGTCCCTGACCCGGAAGTGGTTCCATCCCAACAATCCATAAGTCCTCATCACTTCCGGGTCAGATTAAAAGTCCTTTTCTTCAACCCGGAAGCACATTGTTCCTTCCGGTCATGTGATCAGGACGCACTTCCGGGTTATAGGGCATGTAGCACTCTGTAAGCCTCCCTACAGCGGCTCCTGGTGGTCCCCATGGTATCCAGCAGGGTTGTTTATAAAAACTACAATGTCCATAATGCCCTGCTGTAATTTGGGGACCTTCCATGCTGCTGGGAGGGCTCCATCTGGCGGCCTGGAGGTGTGGATCAGAATATTTGGCCAGCCACCCCTCACAGTTCCCTCTCCTTAGCGAAGACCACTGGGGCGGAGTGGCCAGCCCCGCGAGGGACGTCTTCCTCCAGGAGAACCTATCAGTCGGGCCTTGGCTGTGCTGTCTAGACTCCCCAGAGAACCTAGGGGGAATGGTGTATCGGCTGTCCCTCCAATCCCCTGTCCTCCGAGGACCACTTCGCTATACGTGGCCCGGCTGATGACAGTTATAGCAAAGTCGTCGCCCTCCTGGTTGTCTTCCTCCGCGAGACTGGAAACATCTCGGGAACTCCGTCAACTCTGCCCTTTTCTCCGCCGAGGGAGGTTTTATGGCCGCCTCGGTACTCTCAGCCCTTCTTTCTGATTTGTCAGGAGACCCGCGTTTTATTTTTGGGATCTCCTGCTTATTCTGGGGCTTGTGTACAGTTTGGGTCTCTCTATTGGAAGAAGAGAGTCCCTTTGCTGTCTGCACGCCGGTTGATCTTCAGCTATTCGGAGGCAGCATCATCGGCACCACATCGCTCCGGGTGACAGCACTTTTTAGCTGCACCGGTTCGATTGGCGCTTCCCCCGCCCCTTCTATTACCACTGTCAACTCCCTTACAACACGGGTCAGGGTCTTGAGGTCCGACTCGCTCTGGGAAGCCGCCTCATACAGCTGTTCTGGCTCGATCGTTCCTTCCCCCGACCACTAGCATTCTGCTCTCTACTGTCAGGCATGCAGTGCCTTGGCACCCGCTACTTATTAACCACGGGGTCGGATCACACTGTGTCCCTTTATACTGTATGGTACTGGTTGGACATACCTGTACCACCGCATCGATCATAACTGGAGCCTCTCGACCCAATCGCCGTAGGTATTCCACCAGTCCTTTCAGCGGCGCCTTTGCCGTTGCTCCCAGCTCCTCCACTCGTTTCTTCAGCTCCTCTAAGCCCTGAAAGAAACTGTTCACGGGCTTGAGTAACTTCTCGAGATCCTGTAGTCCAATAAAGTCATTTAAGTCGGCCTGAGGCAGGCTAGAATCTTCAGTTGCCTTGCCTTGCCTTCCGGCTGGGAGCCAATGGGCACGTCCGCTCCTGACACTTGCTCAGTTGGGTTGCACAAAGGTTTTTGGGAACTTGAGTCTCTAGAGGATCGGGTGGCCACTACCGGCCGACTGCAATCCTCCTTTTCTAATTTATCGGAGGACCGTTCAGTCACAACCCGCTCCTCTTTACCTTTTTTTATTGTTGGCGCTGCTTCGCTCGCCTCCCCCTTCCCTTTCAGGGAGCTCGGATCCGTCGGGGAACAAATGACCTCACTGACGGACCGCTTTTGACCTTCTTCCCGACATCCTTCGGGCAAAATCACGAGACACGTTTCTGCGAATAAGCAGGTCTCTTCCTGGTCAGGTGACTCCGTGTTTTGGTGACGGTATACCCAGCCTGCCCCAGGATAGTCCACGTGACTGTCGTTGACGAATAGGCGTCTCCCTTTCAGACTCCTAGATAGGCTTGACTCCTCTGTATCGCGGCCATCTTGCCTAGGTGTGAGGCAGGCGTCCGACTCACAGTCTGCTTTCTGCACACAGGCCTCTGCAAAATATGAATAAAAAATCCCCGGCGCTTTGGGTGTTTTTCCGGCACATACCTCCAAACTTGGCTGACGTGTTCCCAGTCTATTTAGGCAGTCCGGCGTGTCCGATATCTGACAGTGCTCCTGCTGTCTCGCCACTCGGGCTTGCTCGGCCTTAATCAGCGCTCGGTCTTCCTCACTCCCAGTCAGGTAGGTCCATACCTTCTCGGCCTCCGTTAGGGCCTGAACCTTTTGGGTATGCCCATTCTTTTTTCCTGATTTCTTCCCCATTGTAATCCGAGGTCTAGCAAGGCTCACAATCACAGCGCTCTCAGTATAGTGTGGCATTTCTACCTCCGTGCGTTCTGACGCGATCTTCTTAGGGTTTTCTGTATACACAATTTTTTTAAATTCAGGTCCTCTGCCAACCGACGGCCAGAGAATCCTGCCGGCTATGCCAGTGTAACAGTAGGGGGCGCTAGTGCTCCCTTGAACCCTCAGGTACCACGCCAAACACTAGGTAAAAGTCCAAGACTTTTTATTTTTATAATAACACAGTGCACAAAGCAACCTCCACTCCACACTACTCATATAATCAATAAACACTACAATAATCACAATTCCTCCACTCCCAGACACTTAGCCACCCTTCCTCCCAGCTCAGCTCACTCGTCTGGGGTTTCCCCAGAGTCCTTTTATAGTCCCAGACCCGGAAGTGGTTCCATCCCAACAATCCATAAGTCCTCATCACTTCTGGGTTAGATTAAAAGTCCTTTTCTTCAACCCGGAAGCACGTTGTTCCTTCCGGTCATGTGATCAGGACGCACTTCCGGGTTATAGGGCACGTAGCACTCTGTAAGCCTCCCTACAGCGGCTCCTGGTGGTCCCCATGGTATCCAGCAGTGTTGTTTATAAAAACTACAATGTCCATAATGCCCTGCTGTAATTTGGGGACCTTCCATGCTGCTGGGAGGGCTCCATCTGGCGGCCTGGAGGTGTGGACCGGAATATTTGGCCGGCCACCCCTACAATATAATATAATCCTAAGCCTAAAGTGCAACGATTTTATTTGACTAATTTATCATGCTTTAAACCTGGCTTATTTTAAAACCTACATATATATGTTTGGAATCATTCTTTTCAGAATTTATTGAACTTTAATGTAATGTTATTAGATTTTCAGATTCTTATTTCGTTTTTAAATTATAAACTAAAAAATATCAAGTCCCATGAGACGAGACTTTGTGCCAAGAGATTTAACCATGCCTGGGACCGGAAATAAAAAATAAAGAGTAGATGACAAAGACAGCTGCTGTACAGGCTTTTAAATGTTCAAATCGCCACGTTTTGCTTTGCTTATCGAGCAAAGAGGAGGTAAAAAAAAAAAACCTGTATTTGTTTCCCATTGTATCACCATTTAAGAGGACGTTTCAGAGGAGCGACCGTGTCCCCTTGGGGTGCGTTCAGACCTGCTCTTCACAACATGAGTGGCAGAGATGCGAAGTGGCTGGCACGCAGCACAGGCAAGGGGGGTTGGCGATCGAAGCAAGCAGTGGGTAAGCCCCCTAGTATTTAAATAAATTGAACAAAAAATACCTTTTTGTCTACATTAAATTATTAGTTTTTTTAAATGCTTTCTACATGTTACTACAAATTCGTTTTTTCTGGTAAATTAATGCTCTGTTTTAAAATCCTGAGGATTCCCCACCCCTTATAATTTTCATATAGTCTTTGAATATTTATGCAATGTGCAAACACTGCAATGAAAAAAATCACATTCTTTAAACGGCTATAAAAAATTCTGCAATAAAAATACAGAAACATTCAAATTGGTATCAAAAGTAATCTAAACTTGTCTAAAATTGTCCCCCAGAGGAAGATGCAATGTAGAGCTTCATCATCTAACTCATGGAAGTGCTTCATTCCAAAATCCTGGAGACTTTAGCAAATGCAAGGAAATGATTGCTTATTATCAAAAAAAATTAACAACTGTCAGTGAAATGCACTTTGCAGATCAATTTTTGAATAAATTCATTATGACAATTATTGCAGAAATAGATATTGGCAAAGTGGAGTGTAGAGTGTGGACTCCCCTCTGTGTCATGGGTTTTAATCAATTTCCTCATCACACACACTTCCATGCATTCCATTAATTCTTCCATTTGCTGAAAATACCTAATCAAGTTTGAGAATTCCAGTGGATCATGCAAATTTCACAATAAAAGTATTATGTAGAAAACCAAAGCAAGAAATGAGCAAAGGAAACAAATTAATTTCATACCAGTGTCTAAAAGGTTTCAAGTAATGTGAGCACAGAAAGCGGGGTAAGGAGTACATCAAGTAGGCTCATCTGTGTTTTTCAGTTATTTAAAATTTGATTTATGTATTTTAATACATTATTTTTCACGATGTTGTAGAGTGGCAATGTGTTCCTTATTGCTCAGACATGCAAGTAGGAATTTCACTGTACTCTGTAAGTGGTAATACTACTGTCTCACTTGAATTGTATGCATTGATAGTAGGAAGCTTTAACTGTTTGAGGGGATAACAGAAACACAAAGATTAGCACTTTGTTTATTAATGAGTAGAAGAGGTTATTTCTCCCTCAATTGCTGTGTAGAAGTGTTGATTACAATACTTCTTATGTCAGTAAAAATTACCTGAATTTAAAAGTTCAAAACATATCATTAAATGTCCAAAATATATATAAATGCCATACAATGGACAGGAAATGTATAACTCCAAGTTTAATACAAAATCTTTGTAAATGATTATGTTTATTTACATTAAATAAACGAAGAGTAAAAATTTAAAAGCATAAATGATTGCCCAACACAGCAAAAAAATCTTAATCTATAATCCAAATCCAAAAAACCTAAGACAAAAAATATATGAAGTTAGACAATCAATACTCCATAAATGTTGTGATCTTGAGTTACAAACATGATGGAAGTGGTGTGAGACCTCCAAAGAGGGTCACTAAAGCAGGCCAGGACCTACACTGGCCAACATGGAAAAGACTCATCCCAGTCCAGCTCATCACCCAGCTGTTTTCAGGCTTCAACCCAGGTAGGCCTCAGAAATGGGTAACTGGATTTAAAAGTTAAAAATGCAAAGAAGTCTTAAAATATATTCAGATATCTCACAAGGGAGAGAGAACTGTAAAACACAAATGTCAGTCAAAATGAGAAATGTTTATAAATGAAGCTTTATGAACAAAAATAGGAAAATAATGGAAAATTATCAAAATGTGCAAAAAAGGTTATCCCTATAAGTCAATTGGAAGGTAATCAAGTCCAACTAGACACATGCAAAGACATATCCAAGAATTAAGCAAGAAATCCAGAAGCTAGTCGTAACTCAAGGAAATAACAATACTCACTTGAGCTCCTATATAAACTCAATGAACCAGTGCTGGTTTTCTTTTTCTGGTCCACTTATAACGCCAGAAGGGAGCAACAGTGATGTCAGGGTGGCTCCACCTCCTGGTGCTCCATGCACAAAGTAGTGAAAATCGCAATACATTTAAAGAAATAGTACATCTTTAACAAATTACAAATAATTCCAACAGAAAAAGACACAAAAACATGAAAAACAATAAATGCAAATTAACAAAGTCATATCAAATAGATAATAAATACAAGTCAGTAAAAAAAAAAAAAAAAAAAACCCTGGCTATAACATAACAACAAATGTTAGTTAACCACTGATGGATCTAGTCCCTGTCCTCAAATACAGTATATAGGCTGAGGGCTGTCCTTCAGCTTTGATGTCAGTGTGACCCCCCCTCTTGGTAGTACCACCCACAAAACATGTGGGACACAGGAAACAATAATGATACACAGTTAGTAAATAATTAAGCAGAATAATGTTTGCAAAATTGTAATAAAGACATGAAAAGTCTTTAAACAGAAGCACAGAAATAAACATATGCCAGTGAGCATACCCTTGCTGAAACTTAACACTTATTTCATTTGTTGAGAAATTTTTCCAAAGTACAGAACCCTTGTACCAGTCAACAAATTTTTTTTCCATGCAAAGATTTAGGATTTCTTTTGTTTGAAAGTCGTACAACATAGAAAAAAAGTCTTTGGAATGTACGTATATACAGGCATGCACCAACTTATGGCCCCATGTGGGACTAGCCATTTGGCTGTATGTTAAATTGTGAATATGTCGGCCACAAAGTGTACAAGTCATTGCAATTGAGGCTGTGTGAGTCTGGTGTGAGTAAACTGCTGTTACGGAGTAGCACAGACTGATCTTTGAGTCATGGTGGCTGAACACATTGGCCATGTAGTGGAAGGTAGTGTGGGCCAAATGAATAAGAATTGGACATGTAGAACAGTGCCAATCAAAACAAACAAAAAAGGGCCATCCAAGAGTCAGGAAACATATGAGACCCTGTGAAATAATAATAATGAAAAATGTATTACCATTTACAAGGTGTTTCTTCTCCTCGATGGAAGAAAAATGACCAGAAACAAAAAAGTGCCCTGAAGACTGTAATTCTGAACACGATATATATATATTTAACTTGTGATTGTTTGTGGCCTTTGGTTGTTTTCAGCATCAGTACAGGAGGGAAGACTGCAAAGAGACTGCTACCTCTGCAGCTCCACCATGGCTTTTGTCACTGCTTCTGTGCAGAATGTATTATTCTATGGCTGGCAGTACTGCCAGAAGTATGTGATAAACAAAAGGGGTGTTGCATTTATGGCTTCTAGCAGTTGGTTTTGGTTATTTCTAGAATATTATTACCCTATTGTTTTCCATCTGTTTTCCATTGTAACCGTCAGCCGTAAGTTGGAATGGCCTCAAGTTGGTCAGACATAAATCGGCGCATGACTGAACTTTTTATTTTTTAAAGCGAAGAAGGAATTCTTCATGAACCTAGAATTAAATAGGTTTAGTTGCATCAATTGCCTCCACATTTTCATTTGAGGTGAATAGTCTTCTTTCGATACTAATTGCAGCCTTTGATTGGTGTTTTCTTTTTTGCTAGCACATGTATGCCAATCCATATCTAATCATTAACACTGCATTCTTGTGTTATAGATTAAATACTTGTTCCACCAATTGCATAATTTGACCACAAGATGGACCCCTCCACCCACTTTTTTTTTGTCATGAAACTTGTTTTCTTCTTAAGTATTGCTTGTGTGTATGTGGCACATTTGTGATGGGAGGGATTTTGTTAATTATTATTCATTAACATTTTGTAAGATTATATATTTAAGTGTTGAGTCATTAGGTGGTAGACAGTACTGTAACAAATGACAATGATGAGGACAGTATTTAAAAAAAAAAAGTAAGCTATGCTCACTATTATTTGTTTGTTATTAGGTCAGTGCTGTATGTCAGGACTGCATTCAGTTAGAAGGTCTACCATGGCTTTCTCACTAGGCGTAGGCATGGGATATAGGAGCTTTTCTGATAGCAGAACAGGGGAGGTATTTTCAGATTATGTTATATAACATGAGTAGTCTAAATACTGTTCTTGCATGAATCTCCAACAGATATATCAGATGATAAAATATGTTCTGTTTTTGAAATAGGCACTAAGGATACTGTTTCTGTCTTGATTCTAACTATGACAAAATGCTTATTAGAGTTTTAAGTGGCTAAAAGGACAAGCCTGGGGAATTGGATGAATCAAAATACAGAAAGACAATAGGAATGTTAATTATAATGAAAGAGTACCTATAAAAATACAGCATCCACACAAGCAATACAATGGGAATAGACCAGGTTAAAATAATACATTTTCAGACTTGTAAATGCTGACAGTGACTGAATCCCTCACATTTACTTAAAATTAAACGGTGTGCTATCTATAAAAATTTGTTTATCCTTATTTATCCATGTAATAAAATGATTGCCTGTGTCTTTTGAGTGCCGTCGTTCACAAGGGCCTGCTGTGCTCTCAAAGGGTGTCTGTTATTTAGCAAATGTTTTGCAGATGCCTGCCATCTTGTAGGGACCCAGCTCTAAGGGTAGAGGGAGTAGAGCCCCTACAGTAGCCTTGATTTTTCAGCTACACAACTAGTAAGTGGATGGATTTGGAAGAGCTGTCAAGGCAAAAGTTTAACGAGAGCCATCTATGGTTTGGAGGCCTTGAGCCAGGAGAAAATCAAAGTCAGTCAACAAAATGAATTTTCATTATGTGCAGGCAGAGTGAACAAATAAGAGGAGGACAGGCAATAAATTCCAAGGAAAATATAAAAGGAAAAAAAGATAGATGAAAAAGGTAGCATTATAATTATCAGTGCTGGCTCACAGCTGCAGGAAAGTTTTTTCTGGGTTTTTCCCTCTTGTATCTGAGAGACATGACTAACATTAGTGGCTTGGTGTGCAGGTGTGGTGTGTAATGGACAGGAACACTAATGCTTCCCATAAATTGTAAAAGAGATGGATTAAATGGGTTCTGTAATTTGATGGATATGCAAATAAAAATAAAACTGCAAAATCCTGAAGCAGAACTATAGAATATT